>NW_025999977.1:45211470-45467439 GCF_001458135.2 Marmota marmota marmota | reverse complement strand
TCGTGCTGCTGTCTCTCTCTCTCTCTCTCTCTCTCTCTCTCTCTCTCTCTCTCTCTCCTCCTCCTCCCTCCCTCCTCCTCCTCTCTCTCCCTCTCCCTCCCTCTCTCCCTCTCCCTCTCTCTCTCTCTCTCTCTCTCTCTCTTTCTCTCTCTCTCCCCCTCTCCCCCTCTCTCCCTCTCTGCCCCTCTCTCCCCCCACATTCTCTCCTGCCTCTCTTGCCTTCCTTGTGGGAGCTGGGACTGAAGAGCTGTCACTGAACCCAATGTCTGTGTCATTTGTTCATGCCAGTCCACTTCACCTGGAGTGGCCCTGACTGATTTAGTCATTGTTGCAGCAGATGAAACATTACAAGAAAGGTAGATGAAAGCAGTACATGGTCAGTAGATCATTAAGCAAGTTGATTATATGCTAATTGACTTTAGAGAACTTGAATTTGGGCCAGCTGGACTTAGTTAAATTGTTTTCTTAGACAACTGCACTGTTTTATTGATTCTAGGGTTAGAAGATGAGTTTGGGGAGTAAAATGAAAAAGAATTTAGACAGATATATGAAAATCAAAATAAGGCAGTATCAAAGGACAGTTTTCTGTCTAAAGACTATATCCTGTAGACACAGCCCTTAGTAAAACTGAGGCATGACCAAGATGTCTTAGCTGAGTGTTGTCTCAATCTGTTTTCTGTTGCTATAACAGGATATTTGAGACTTGGTACTTTATAAAGAAAAAAGGTTTATTTAGCTTTGGTTCTGGAAGTCCAAGAGCATGGTGCCAGACTCTGCTCTGCTTCTGGTGAGGGCCACGTATTGCTGTATGCTTGGTGGGAAAGCAGAAGGGGAAACAGGAATGTGTTGAAGAGAAGAGACAAAGGAGCTGACCTACTTTATAACAGCTTTCTCTTGCAAGAGATAATCGTTTCCTGTATTACCTTATCTAGTCTCTATAGAAATACATTAACTCTTCTTACAGTCTCACCTTGCAGCAGCACTACATTAGCAACAAGATTTGACATGAGAGTTTTGGGGAAAAACCACAACCAAAACATAACAGCCTCCCCCAACCAATCTCTCTTCCTTTGCCACTCACCAGCTTCTAATTCTGATTTATTTTTTCTAACATTACTAATCTCATCCCGAGATTATTTGTTTATCTGCTTAGTGTCTGTCCTCCCACTGCAACATACACACACACACACACACACACACACAATATAAACCCTTTAATTCCTACTGTCTTCTCCAGGGCTTTTCTTTCCTGCCCTGTAAAAATTGTGAATCTGCATGTTATAAGCATAATCATTCAAAATTTGTCCTTTTGTGCCTGGATAATTTAACTTAGTATAATAAATTTAAGGCTCATTCATGTTGTAGCATGTATCAGAACTTTATTCTTTTTTATGGCTGAGTAATATTCCATATGTGTGTTTTGTGTGTGTGTGTGTGTGGGGGGGTGTGTGTGTGTGTGCATGTACCATGTTTTAAAAGTCCATTCATGTATTCATGAACATGTATTGCTTCCTCCTTTTGTCTATTGTAAATAATGCTACTGTGGTACTATGGACATTTACATTTAAGTATGTAAATGTTTTCACTTCTATGGGTTGTTACCTGTAAGTGGAATTTCTGGGCCAATATGATACTGCCTTTAATACTGCCTTATTTTGCTTTTTTTTTTTTGAGAAACAACCAACTATTTCCCAGAGTTGTGGTGCCATTCCACTAGCAATGCATGAGGGTTCTGATTTCTACACATCTTCGCCATTTTTCCCTTTCTGGACTCCAAAGATAATCTCTTGCCATTTCTAGGAAGCAAAAGAATATTCCTAGAGTACATACAAGTACCTATGGAAAGACTTGATATCCAATTTCAGGTACTGTTTCTTTCAGAGTAGATTTAAAGTGTGTAGAATCGGCTGATGTAGTGACTTAATCAGTATAAAAGTTTAAAGACAGGCTTGATAGCTGTGATTCACACGATTTCACTACATTCACATTTTCATATAAGTGATATCAACATGGAAGAAATGGTCTGGAAGGGAAGAGATGGAAAAATATTTAAACAAGCCATTAGTCCTGCCAACTCAACACTAGGGCATCTTGACCACAAATTTGGAACTACAAGAAACAAGTCATAAACCTCTGAACTCTGGGAGTGATTACATCTGGCATGAGAAGAGGCAGGGCAGACAGAGCCCCTTAAGCCAGCTACGGTTGATGCTTGGGCTGTGTTTCCAGCCTCTCCGAGAAGAGGGTAAACAGAGCCCAGGAGCCTGTGCAGACATTTTCAGCAGGAAGGGAACAGGAAAGTGTTACTTACAGGTAATGGGAAAGGACGGCACTGGAGTCAAATGCTGCCAAGGACAGCTTTGCACATGCTGCAGTCTGAAAGGGAAGGAGAGAGGAGGAGGAGGGACCGAGCTTTGAGTCTAAGAGCTGCCAGACTGGAAATGAACGTGGATGTGAAACTGGAGTGGGAGAATCCACAGGTTCTGTTCTACAAATTGGTACTTTTCTCACTTTAATGTGCTTTGGAGTAACTTGGGAATCTTGTTAAAATGCGGATTCTGGCAAAGTCAGTGTAGGATGGGAATGAGAGTCTACATTTCTAAAAAGCTCACAGGCAATATGAGGCTGCTCAACCCCACTGGAGGATCGAGGCTATAAATAAAGTCAAGGTAGAGAACTTAAGAAGAAAGAAATGAAGAAGGATAAGGGAGGTCATAAATCCCAGGACTTTACCTCCCTGTCATGCTATGGAAAGCCCTTTGGATTATTTGACAATTTAATCTCCCTAGTTGGTCCACAACCAAATTCCATCTTGTAGCATCCATTTACTTCTAGAGACCATTTACTTGAATCTGTGTGATAAAGAGTGATGTAGAGTGTTGGTGTGAGTCATTCTTTGTTTTCTGGAGGGAAACACCATGGCTTCAGAGTTGTGAAACCCTCATGTCAGAGACTTCAAGCACCAGCTGGATAGGAGAAGCTGCATATAATCTAAGTGAGCACACATAATACATAAGGCATCCTTGGGAATGCCTAGAAATATGATTTTGGGGGTCAACCTGATGAGAATTAGAGAAATATATGGCTTCCCAAGAAATTCCATGTGTGCTGCTCCTTAACAATTAGGCCTTTTTTATATGTGCATGTTTAAAGTTTTATAAACTAGAGACATATGGCCTTCGAAATTGCAGATGCTGCTTCTGCTTTTTGGGCATTGCTTCTGTGGTGCATTAATGTCTCGTGGGTCACTGTGTCCTAATAATTCTACTGCTACATAAAAAAGTAGCCTGAACTGAGTGGTGGATTGAGAAAAAGTGGAGGTTAATTGGGTACCACCACCAACTAGCTAATTAAAGATAACATGGGTATTCAATGCCTCATGAAAATTGGAGGTATCGCATGACCCCTGAATATTTATCAAGCACTTGGTTTTTCCATCCTTTCTAACCCATGTTTAGCACACATATGCTCTACTTCTGTTTTATCTGTTCCTTATTTGATACCTATTTCTATACTTACTTTCATCCATCTTTTTTTCATTTGTTTGTCCAATGTTGTATGTAGAATTGAATAATCTTTTTTTTGGGGGGTGGGTACCAAGGATTGAACTCAGGGGCACTCAGCCACTGAGCCACATGCCCAGCCCTATTTTGTATTTTATTTAGAGACAGAGTCTCACTGAGTTGCTTAGTGCCTCACTTTTGCTGAGGCTGGCTTTGAACTTGTGATCCTCCTGCCTCAGCCTCCTGAACCGCTGGGATTACAGGCATACACCACCGCATCCAGCGAATCATCTTTTTAAATAGGCACATTTACTACTTTCCCTAAGGTGCTTTGCAAAATATTTGAGAAGCAACCAATGAGACATTTTAAGTGCAATCAAAGACTCCTTTCCTAAATTGAGATTTCTCTTCCAATCTTGGACTAGGTCATTATTTGGAGCCTCAGACAGGATGGCTGGAAAGTCACCAACATTCTTTCCCATCAAGGCCTGAGAAAGCCCACATGTCGATCTACCATAAGAGTTGGCTCATCTGACAGCAAGATGGAAGTTCCTTGGAGGCCATTCTGGCAGAAGACTTACAGGAAAGCATGATTGCTCAGAAATTGTCTCATTGTTGTAAATGGCACCTGATACCTACTGAACACACCTGTACCCTTGAGGTGTGGAAAATGGCACCCCCACTCAGTTACATGTTAATTCTCTATAGAGTGGTAACAACAATTGAGATCAAAATTGGAAACCAATAAAGCCTGTCTTCTGTAGTTTGTGCCATCCCCATGTAATTAATGGGCAAGAGCAAAAACTTAAATTGCCCTCATAAAATGAAAATAGTCATTGGGATAAACTTTATTTCCCTCATTTAATGGGAATCATTAGGCTTTTGTTTTGCATGGGAAAGGGGGATCAAAGGCATTAAAGACCAATAATTTAAAGTCAAAACAATGTTTTATTACTTTTTCATAATTAAAATAGATCAAGGACTTTTCAGAGTTCAGAAACAAAATTGAAATTTTTAAGAAGATGTAGCATGAAAGGGAAGAAAGTCAAAACACTGAAATGTCTGTACCTAAAATAATAGCTCATCCCTGCCCCCCAACTCTTGTGTTTGATAGAAAAACAGAGATGAATCATTTTCATTAGCTAAGCATATTCTAATGTTCTGTTAGCTAAATGGAAATCTTATTATAGTCCCTGGTGGAATAATTTAAGCTAGTATTCTTTATGTAGCTCTGCACATAAATATCTAACTTCAGAGTTTTAACCAAGATCCAAATCAAACAAAATTAGTTAATTTCATCTTTCAGTAAGACATTGTTCAACTAACACACAGGTGTGCTCTTTGGAAAGAAGCCAGGCAGAAAATACTTGAAACTGAGTACAGAGAAATTACTAGAATTTACTAAAGAGCATAGGTTATAGTTTTAATTACTTAAAGAGCAATTTATTCAGATAGCCAGGAGGGGTTTTAATCTCAGCTGAAAATGTTTGGATAGATTCCATTTTACTTTATTCTTATTCTAGAACTTAAATCTTTTTGTGTTTTATTTCCTCCCCAGAGTAACATATTGCTTTTTGGGTCATGCCAATAAATACAAAGTTCTTATGGGTTGAAATATGGACAAACAAGAAACACTCACTGTTTAGGTACTCACGATTCGCATGTCTAAAATACTTAGGATAAATGATACCCATACCCCTTTGTTCTGCAGATGGAGCTGAAAATCTCTAAAGATTAGGTTTTCTTGCAGAGCTTCCAATAATAATACTTGATTACACAAAGAATTGATATAGTAATAGTTTCAGATAATAATAATGCTTAGCACTTAAGCATTTATCCCCATCCAAGAGTTTTAACTATTTAATCATCATAAAACCCCTATGTAGCTGAAGTTAGAAAGCAGTACACTGTTCACACTTCATAGTCTTGAACTCTAACCACTAAAGTGTGTTTGCACCCTCCTGGACTACTTGGATCTAGCTGGGTTGGATGAATTCTGAAAAATGCTTCCTTCAGCATTTCATTTTGTCTCAAATAAACCATGAAGCTGGCAGAAGGCTACTCTTTTTTTTTTAAATATTATTTTTCATGATAAATGTTAGTTCAATTATTTTAACTTTACAAAAAATATCTTGTGAGTTCCTTTTGTAATCCATATAGAATGCTATTCTGAGGCCTCTTCCTTCTAATCTTGGGATACTACTTAGGTTAACTTTATTAGTTATCCCAGAAAGTTCTTTTGCTTAAAAGTCTAGAAATAAGAAGAAATTAGAAGATTTAAAATAATTAAACATTATCCAGATAGAAGAGTTTGAAATTATTTTTTCCCCAGATTTAAGAGGTAAATAAAATATTTTAAAAACAAAATTGAAGTTATTACTTGATTTTTAAAAAGTGGATTGAGAATAGAATGCAATCATTGCACTTAAAATCTATTGCCCTTTTCTCTGAATTTAAAGTTCTGGTTAAGCTTTAGTTTAGGGAATTCCAAGGAGTAGTTAGTCTATCAGAATAACTATGATAGAGTAACTATTATGACAAATGAGTTGCAACATTGTAGTGGCATAGCACAGCAAAAGTTTCTCCCTTGTGCTGCCCATCCACTGTGAGTCAGCCAAGGGGAGAGTGGGAGAGGGGCCTCTGTTCCTGAGATCAGGCTGGTGGATGCTCCTTGCCTCATGGCTACACCCATTTAGAACACTCCACTTTTACTGATGCAAAAATGAGTGCATCAGAATCAGGACTGATCTTCTATGACTGAATCTAAAAGTGACAAGTATCATTTCTGACCCGAGTCCATTAGTCAAAAGGGCAAATGGAACATTGGTAGGCATTATTGCCCTTGCTACAGTTACTATGGACATTTATAATATTTTATGTATATATAATATTGTATATATAATATTAATTGCCTATTTATGGATGCATAAAGCACATGAAGCATAGTATTTCATATGTAACAGAGCACATATTTCATATACATTGAATGTACTTTACTAGTGTTCATTTTATTATAAAAACTGAATGCAAAGGAAAAATGAACATTCCCCTTCTCATTTTCTTGATTGTTTCAGAAAATCAACCATATTAGAAATCCATTTGTCCAAGTAGATAACCCGAAGAACAGTCTGTCATATGAAGAGCTTATCCATGTTCTTTGCACACTCCAGCACAGTACACGCTATACCACTGAGGTCAGGTCACAGTGTACATTCCAGTGGCATTGAATACATGTCACTGTTGTGTAGCCTTTGCCTCCATTAGCCTGCCTTCGAATTACTGCAGTCTGGCTGCACCTACACTCCCACACTAGAACTGCTCTTGCTGAGCCCCTGATTCCTGAATCCTATGCATTCAGGTCTGATCTGACCTCTTGGTGGAATGTGACCCTTGGTGCTACTGTTTCCTTTGGGAATGACAGCATGGTGGCTTTTCACTCTTGTTCCCCTCCAGCTATCTAGCCATATCCACCTTCCCTCATTGGATCCTCTTCCTCTGCCTTAGATACTGCAGCTTCTTAGGGCTCCATCTGTAGTTCTCTGCTCTTCACATCATATGCCAATTCTTCCCTGGTGTTCTGGCCAGATCCTATGGTGGAGGGCATAACAGGACACCCCTGTGCTGAGGCTGAATGTCCTGAGCTCAAGGTCTACTGCAGCTGAGTAAGGCTCCAGAGAGCATCATGCAACCACCCTTCCTCCTAAGGAGCTTCTAGGGTGTCCATCTCCTAAGAGCTGCAGGGAACTGAAGAGGTAGAAGAGCTGAGCAAGTTGGAGATTTGGAGACTGACAGCATAGACTAAGAGATAAGTTGACTTTGAAGTTCTTACGGAGCAGCAAAGAAATCCCTGAGCAATTCCAGGCAAAACAGATGCTTGCATATGTGGGACAATGTGTTGTTCTCCCAGTTTCCCACCATCCTCTGGACTCTCCTACGTGGAAGCCTCAGCTTATAATCTACTATAGTCTTGTAATCTACTATATTATAAAGTGTGGTTGGATGGGGGAGTGTCTCTGTGTCCAGGGAAGCACAGTGTGGGTGAAGGCTTCCAGTTCCCTGGAGGGAAAGAGAAGAGGCCTGAGGACAGGTGTAGACAAACCTAGAGGCTGGTTAAAGGTCTCTAGAAACCCACTTGGACAAAGATGGACACTAACACAGTTGTGCAATGACCAGGAATACAAAAACCCTGTCTCACCCTGGGTGCTCAGAGATCATTCTAAAAAGAGATGGGCCTGGGAGAGCTCACTCCTGGGATTCGCTGATTCAGGGCTTCGGCTTGCAGAACCAATAACAGTCACCTAATGCCAGAACACTGAGGTCACACACTGCCTACTTTGGTAGTAACTGTTGTCATCTTAGTGAGTCTTGAGGACTTATTATAGTTATAAATTGTTTTATGGTGAGGTACCAAAAGAACAAGGCAATAAAAACACCTGGGAATGACTTATGGTCCTCTCCAGGGAACTTCTTTCTCTTGACAATTTCTTCTTTCCTTTGAACACCCTCCAGGTTTTCCCATATCTGGCAGATTAATTTCACATCTCTCCATGTTGCTGCCTTTGTATTCCTTTCTGTCATTTCACTATTTTCATGTGTCACTCATCTTTTAGTCCCATGTCTCAACCGTTGGCCTGCATGCTCCTTATGGGCAGTATATCTAGTTCTAGTGACTACTATGGTAACTGGCATATACAATGCCCTCAGGAATTTTTTGGATAAATTAATGAATAATGAATGAATGAAGGTTTGAAGTGCCTGGTTTCAGAGCCAATTTTGGAAGTCATTCCCTAACAATGAATACATAGTCTTGCTTGCTTATGTGTGAAGCCAGAAATGTTAAAGTGCAAAAGGAAAGTGACTGCCAAGAGAGACATAGGTGATTGTATAACCGACCACTTCAACAATGAGTTCACACTATTTCACCAGAAATCTATATGAAGCATCATGATGACATAAAATACTGGACACTCCCTGGGGATGACATTTGTACAATGCATGGTCAGACACACATAAGCATTGAGCTGAACTGGCTATGCTTTGTACTGTTCTGAATAATTTTACTACTAATTTTTCCTCATCACCTTATGGAGGGAATCTTGATAAAAAGCATCCTGATCACTTAGCAAAATAACCATAAAACATTTAGGAAATGATTTCTGGTTTTGATTAATGACTATGGCCAACATTGGTTCATTTGTCCTGGGTCAGACCAATACCCTGTCTGAAATAGACCCTGGGATTTAATAGCAAGGGATCAGCATGTTGGTCCATAGATGGAGCAAACATTCAGCCTTTTAATTGCTATCAAACTAGTTGTTTTTTGTACTGTTAAAAAGCTGCTTTCACATAGTCCTTATGCTGACAGGGAATTTTGCCCATTTTCTACATAAAAGAAAGCTCCCAGCAAAGGGGAGAAGGCTTTCTGGTTGTGTGGCTGCTGGGGCAGAATGAGGAAATGATGGACAGAGAAAAAGGCTAAGTTCCAGAGTGGAACTCTGTCACTGCGGCTGTGAGGTTGAGGATTTGTCCTGGAACAAGGGAAAGAAATAGACCCAGCTCCCTTAAGCTTAGCACCCCACGTTGGCTGCCTCAGGGCTGGGACAGCCTCATTGCTTTTGCCTTAAATTTCATTAGGCTGTTGACAAATAAACACATGGGAACTATCCACAGCTGGGCACTGATTGCATTTTCCTTCAAAGGCATGGCAGGCCCTGTGTTTTCTGTAAAAAATTATCTTAATCCCTCATTGACATCTAACCCACCTTCATATTTTCCAAAATTTCTTATTCATGCCTTTCAGAAGGTTTTGATTGCTGCTTTTTCTACATGACTTTGCACATATTGTTGACCTCTCTTTTTTCTGTTCTGGAGTTGCTAGAGGCAGGATGACAGCAGAGGAGGCCTTTTATTCCTTCCAGGGGTGCTTTACCACTGAGCTACACCCCTCAGTCCTTTTTGACTTTTTATTATGAGACAGGGTCTCACTAATTTGCTGATGCTGGCCTCAAACTTGCAATCCTCCTGCCTCAGTCTTCCTAGTAGCTGGGATAACAGGCATGTGCCATGGTGCCCAGCTGCATCATCCTCCTTAAGGTAGAATTTGCCCCGTTCTGTGTCCATTCACCCAGGAACCATTTCTGCAGCGGTGGGGCAAGTGCTCCTTTATCATTTATGTGTGGGAAATCAGAACCTTCTCAGTCATATTGTGAGCTTTCAGGTTATCTATTTGTGTATCTCTCACCCTCCCACTCTGCTGGCTCTGTCATGGGTCTTAGTCTATGTCTTTCCCTCATTGATTGAGGATCTTGCAGCCTTATCTGTACACAGTATAATAAACTAATTTTTCTCCTATGCATTTATATTGGTCATATATTATCCCTAGAATTATGGGAAAATTGTCACTCAAATTTTCATGTCTTTGATTCAGATGAGCAATCTTGGTTGAAAATGGCTGATCAAAGTAGGAGTTAGCAACTGTCCAATGTCATCCTCATCCACAAGGACAGTGCTTGAGCTCTTTCCTGTATGCAGTGGAGGAACATTTACCAGGAAGTACATGAAACTTAGGCATCATGGTCTCTCACTTGTGTCAGGCCCCCTTCTAATCTAATCTTATATTCTTTTTTCTTCTCCCCCACTTTTATTTTAAGGTACTGGGAATTGAAACAAGGGACATTCTACCACTGAGCTCTCTCTCCCCTGCTCCTTTGTTTTAGTTTAAATTTTGGGACAATGTCAACATGCTAAGTTGCCCAGGCTGGCCTAGAACTTATGATCATCCTGTCTCAGCCTCCCTAGTAGCTGGGATTATAGGCATGTGCCCCTGTGCCTGGTTAAGTCTTTTTTCTTAAAGGGATCTCCTTTTCCTTCCCAGCTGAAAAGGTTTCTAATGTCACTGTGCATCCAAGGAATAATGTTTAATACACAGTGACAATGGAATATTGCAATGAATAAAATTTTTTAAAAATTCCCCACCTTTTTGTAGTATGTGCTTTAATGGGGAAATGAAAACCATAAAGAAAAGACACTAACATATATAAAATATATGCATTCATATAATGTCTATGTGGCAAGGGAAAGCCATGGTGAGAAGCTGAAATAAGAGAGGATATGAAGGAAGCCAGTGGATATTTGAGGGTGAGGATTCTAGCAAGAGAAATAGCAAGTATAAAAGTCCAAGAGTAAAATGTATGTTGTTTTTTTTTTAGAATTTACACACCATAAAATTTATAATCAGTGTTTTTTAATATATTCACAAGGTTGTTTAACCACCACTACTACCTAATTCCAAAACATTTTAATCACTCCAAGAAAAAGTGTTGTAATAACATTATTCACTAGAGCTAAAAAGTGATAACAATCCACAGGCATAATGAATGGATAAAGAAAATGTGATATAGTCATACATTGGAATATTATTTGGCAATGAAAAGAAAGGAAATACTGATACATGGTGCACCATAGATTCACCTTCAAATCACAATGCTAATAAGACCACCAGAAAGGACCACATATTGCATGATTTTATTTATATAAAATATCCAGAAGGTGCAAATTCATAAAGATAGAAAATAGATCAGTGGTTGCCTGGTACTAAGGAGGAAGAGGAGGTAGAGGGTGATGACTAAGAGGTGCAGGGTTTGTTATTGCAGTAACAAAAACTGTGTTCTAAAATTGTGGTGATGGATGCATAATTCATACAATTGTATGAATTTGCTAAAAGCCCTTTAATTGTACAGGTCCAAGGTATGATATGCGTATTTCCATATCTCTATAAAGATACTTAAAACAAAAGAAGCTCCATGGTATTATCATTCACTCACTCCCTATTCTTTCACCTTCTCCCAACCTCTGGCAACAACTGATCTTTCTTTTTAAATTGTAAATTTTAATTTTGATTCAATTTATCTACATATTTTTTCTTTTTGTACTTTAAATATGGCATCCCACTGCTATCTAGAAATGCTTTATGCCAAGCAATCAGCTGTTCATCTTATTAAATGCACAGCGTGTACATTTATTATTAAATTGTACATGATGAATCACTTTTGCTGCTTACTCTTTTTCTTTGGTTTTGATAATTTGACTATAATGTGTATCTGTGTATATTAGAGTTTATCATGCTTGGAGTTCATTAAGTTTCTTGGATGTGTGGATTCATGTTTTCATCCTATTTGGGAAGTATTTTAGCCATTATTTCTTCAATTGCTCTTTCTGTCCATATCAGATGTATATTGTGACAGTGTTCTACATCTTTGAATATATATATATATATATATATATATATATATATATATATTCATTTTATTCACTTATTTGCCTTTCTGTTTCTTAGATTGAGTAAATTTAATTACTTTATTTTCAAGTTTGCTGATTCTTTCTTCTGCTTGTTTAAATCTGTTATTATCCCCTATAGTGAATTTTTAAATTTCAGTTCTGTACTTTTTAATTCTAGGATTTTTAGTTTGGTTTCTTTTTTAAAAAAATAATTTCTATCTAAAACTTACTCCTCCTTCCTTTTTCTCTTCTTCCTCCTCCCCCTCCTCCTTTTTCTTTTCTTAAGACATGATTTGTTTAATTGTATTATTTATAATAATTGAATAGAAGTCTTTTGTCTAGTAAGTAAAATGCCTGGGCTTCTTCTATTCACTGTTTTTATTCCCCACATGTATGGAGATATGTAGTTTCTTTGCACATCTTATAATATTTGGTTAAAAACAAATCAAATAATGAAATGTGGTAACTCTGGAAAGCATATTATCTCTCTTTCCTCTGGTTTGCTGTTGTTGCTATTTCTTTTTGTGGTTGTTTGCTTCTTTGGAGACTTTTCTGAATTAATTCTGTAAAATCCATATTCTTTGTTGTGTGTAGCCACTGAATTCTCTGCCTGGTTAGCTGAAATGTCAGTTAATAATTTGGATAGAGATTTCCTGAAGTGTCTGGAACCAATAATCCTTCCTGTCTTCACCTAGGGCCTCTGTCTATGTGTTGGGAAATGTCTTCAACATTCCTCAGGTAGTTGCAAACTCTGCCTTCACTTCATGCTTTTCCAGAGCCCAAGGTGGGCCCAAGGTGAAAGTTTAGGCTTTCTCAGGTCTTTCCTGGTTATGTGCACAGTCTTACACATGCACATGGTCTTTTAGATTCCCAACAATATGTCATAACTTTTCAAAGCCCCTGTGGACAATTCTTCCTCAGCTTTTCTTTTCCAATTTTTGATTAGCATATTGTCTCCCTCAGTCGTTAGCCACTGGCTTAAAACTGCAAAGTTAATATGTTGCCTCTAATTGTTTTTAATGAACACTCCCAGTGAAAAGTCTTTATGTACCTGGCAAGTTAGGAGAAGTCCAGTCAAATAACATCAGGTTTGCAAATGGGGTCTCTTAGGGAACTACCACACTGATCAAATAGTGATGGTTCTCCTGGATTCAGGCTTTGAACAAACTCTATCACCATCTGCCCCCTCCAGTGGCTGCAGGGTGATGTTTTATTGTGTGACTTTAGACTGTTGGTTTTCAAGGTTACCATGGAATTGAAGCATGTGTGATAGGAACAGAACAAGTTAAAATGCCTAAAAGCTCTCTGTTCTTTTCAAAATTTAGCCTTTTTTCCTGAATAAACACTCCCATGAATGATGAAAGTACTTGGTTTATTTCCAGAGTTTTGAAAAAGTTGATTCCTATTAATTTTGCCTGTTTTCTCATTGCTTTTACAGCAGAGAGAATTTTCAGAGGTCTTTACTTTGCCACTTTTTCTGAGGCCACCTTCTTTTCCTCTAGGGGGAAGATCAAGGGTGTGGCATAACTGAGAAAGCAGGAGTGGTTGAGGTGGGAGAGGCACTGGGGGCTGGTGCACGTAGGAAGAGCCTTGAGACCTTTGCAAAGTATCTAGATTTTGCTCTGATGTGAGGATCCAGTGAAGATTTTTGAGTAGATGGTGACACAGTATGACTTGGGCTGTATCAAAGGCGCTCTGGCTGCTAAGTAGAGACTAGAACAGGAAATCAGAGGAGGGAAAGAATAAAAACAGAACTCTCTTAAGTCCTTTCCCTGGCCTACAAGCCTCTGCATGTCTCTGATCAGCCCTCTGACCCCGTATGTCACCCTCTGCCTGTTTTGAATTCTGCTCCAGCTGCACTGGGTGCCCTGCTTTTCCTCAGATCATGTCCCTGCCCTAGAGACTTTGCACATGCTGCTTCATCTGACTGAAACACTCTTCTTACAGATGTTTGCATGGCTCACTCCCTTAAGATCTTTGTTCAAATGTCACTTTATCAAGGGACTTCCTTGAACATTTTATAGGAAAAGGCAACTTCCTCTTTCTACTTCTCATCTCCTTACCCTACTTCTTCTTCCTTAGAGCCCCTATCACCACTCGAAGCTTTTACATATTTATCAGTTATCCTCACATGTGCTAAATATTTGTGTAAATAAATCAAGGAGATCAGGGACTTGGGGGAAATGGAATTAGGAGAAATCTCTCCACTTGTGAACCTCACTCCTTGGGTGGTGGTGGAGAAGCCTGAGAGCCAGCAGAGGCTGAGGATACTGGAGAAGTTGGGCACAGTGCAGGCCTGGCAGTCTCCAGAACATTCTGAGCAGTGCCTTGAGAAGAACAAATTACAAAAAAGATGATCCATCCTTTGGACAGACACAGCACAGGACCAGAGGGCAGGATCTGGCAAGCATCAAAAGGTTGCATTCCAGCTCAGTGAGCCCCCTCAGCTGGTCACTGTTATGCCTCCCACAAACTGCACAACCCTAAGTGGGAATTCAGTGACATTCATTACAACACTGGGTTATATTTTAGAAGAGATTTCAAGAGAACTGGCAGGAGGGCATGATTCTCTATTCAACAATCATAGTACAAAATCCCATACATTAAGGTAAGCAGACATTGGCTCTGCTCTAAGTACCTAGCTTGGGTTTGTTGTTGTGGTTGACGGCATTGCCACCTCTTAGGTAATGAGCCCAAACTTACAAATGAAACATTCAAAAAGTTCTATGCTCAAAAGTTTCCCTACTGATCTAAATATTTTTCACATCTCTGCTTTTCACAGTAAATGATGTGGGAAATTGTGTGGGGGGGGATACAGGTTTCAGAAATCACCTGTCAATGTCCGGTTTTTGGTTACACAGATTCTATCTGAAGCCAAAACTGCTTCTAATAAAAGGTGATTGCTTAGCTGTTATAATACTTACCACATTGATTTTTCTTTGGTGGTGGTACTGGGGGTTGAACCCAGGACTTCACACACGCTAGGAATGTGTTCTACCATTGAACTACATCCCTAGCCTGCCCCCCTTTTTAAAAAAATTTTGAGACAGGGTCTTACTAAGTTGCCATAGCTGGTCTTGAATTTGAGGTCCTCCTTTCCCAGCCTCTGGAGAGCTGGGATTGCAGGCATGTGCTTCTACAGCTGGTCATATTGGACATTTTGACTAGTGGGAATACCATTTCTCTTTGACCAGTATATCAGAAGGCTGTATGTCTATAGACTGTCAAGCAAGGAGGTATAGTTTTGTAAGTGAAAAACCAAATAAACATATGTGATAAACCTCTAAGCAACACCTCCTGCCTCTGATCATGATGACCCAGTGCACAGCTGTGAAAATTGCCAAGTTAACCTAATTCGAGACTCCTGTTCATGCTATGGAATCGAACTGCCTAATTGCAGAGCTTTCTGGTATCAGCTTTGAGAGGCATTGTTTACAAGGTTCCAGGACTCTAGTTGGCGAGGGCTCAAGACTGAATCTCTCTGAAATTTCTAAGTCAGAGATGGTTTGCTCTCAGGGGAATGTTTATATGAACCTCAGCCCACCAATCTCATCCTAGATCCAGTAAGGGCTCCCTGGTGGGTCATCTTCCTTCAAGAATCTGTCCTGAGCAGCCAACAACTTCTTCCCTCAGCTCAGCAGACCCTAGGAAGAGCAGCCATCTCTGATGGTGGCAGATAAACAACCTGTGCATTTGCCAGATACTATTTAACTTTTTTTTTCCCAGAGAACACAAAACATTTTTTTAGGTTTCTCTACAACAGGCAAGGCATGCAACTGAATTTGTCCAAGGCAACGAGAGCCAAAGTGGTGTGTGGCATTTCTGAGGTAAGATATTCAAGGCCTGTTTGCCATATGCTTAAAACGGCATCATCCTGAGATGAAGGGACAGAAGATCCCTGACTTATTGCATAGAGGAATATTCTCAAGAAGAGTGATTGGATCCACATAAGTTGATGTAAACAAGAAACAAACCTGTGTTGTGCTGAGCAGTGAGTCTATCGGATCATTTATTATTGAAGTTAGTTAAGATAACATTGACTGAATGGATTCAAGATGGTGGGCTAGAGGGAGACTGCATTCTGTGTCATTACGTGACCTGGGATTCAACTAGTGGGAATACCATTTTTCTGTGAGTGATTAGAAGACCCCTGACACCTGCTCTCATGCAGGAATCACAGCCACTGTGCCTGCACAGGTCTCCAGGCCTCAGTGTCAGTGCAGGACTCCCAGCCACTGGCCCACACAGGACCTCTGGGTGCCTGAGCAAGACCACCAGCATCAGCACTTATGCAGGACTCTTGGCCACCCACCCATGCAGGAATACCAGCCTCTGTTCCCACACAGGACACCCGACCGCTGCCCACACGCAGGACCTCCTGCTGCCATTTCCATGTGGACCCCTATCTACCAACTTGGGGCTCCCCCAGTTGCCTCCATCTTGGGACACTGCAACCACTGCCATAGTCCCCTACATGCAGTTGCCTGCACCTGGGGACACTGCACAGGGTCTAGAGACAGCCACCAGCCACAGCACTGCACACCACAGAGCTACATCTCTGAACATGCTGCCCATGGGCACTACCTGGCCCCACCCAACCCAACACCCCATCATTGAAAACGGCTGCCTCCATCTTGGGACACCTTTGTTGCCATCTTTAGTTGGGGCAACTCCCAGCTTGGGACACTGGATGGGGCTTAGAAGCAAAATCAAGGTACCCATAGTCCCCAACTCCTCCCTCTCCCTGGGAGCCACTAACCTGGCACAGCGCTTGCGGCTATGTGGCTGGTCCATAGCTCGCAAAACCTGGTTCTGAACTGCCCAACACAAAACAGCTCTCGGGGACAGGTGCTAAGCCCGTAGAACGCAGCCGACAAGACCTCCAGAAAGAGAGGTTCCTGATTGGGAAATAGAAAGGGAGGGGGTGAGTGAGATACAATTTAGAGACTAAATTAGAGACCAGGAGTTGTGAGATTTACAGGTGATATAAGGAGATAAAACCAGGTGCCCAAATCACATGAGTAAGCCCCAAAGGAGATCCTTGGGGTGCAGTCTCCCATTAGGGACCAGCAAGTGCTGTACCCCACCTCCAGGAGCTCCGCCCCCAAGACCAACCCTCCCACCCTAATAACCTTCACCATCCTGAGGGTGGAGATACCAGCAAACAACAAACAACCCCATCTATTGGATGAGAAGGGAAACAGATACTGATTTCCAACAATAATAATACTTGTATCATCCTTTGAGATTTTTTTTCTCTTTTTTTCTCTCCCCTCCTGCCCTCACATCCCCAACATTTGTGAAACCAAGTACTTTTCATGAATCAGGCTACTGAGGACTGTAATGTCTAAAACTAAAAAGCTTCTTCTCAGCAAAAGAAATAATCAATGAGAACCTACACAATGGGAGCAATTTTTTATAACATGCACATCAGATAGAGCACTAATTTCTAGGATGTATAAAGAACTCAAAAATCTTAACAACCCCCCCCCAAAACAAATAACCTAGTCAAAAATGGGCCAAGGAACTGAATAGTCACTTCTCAGAAAATGATATACAATTAATCAACAAATATATGAAAAAATGTTCAACATCTCTAGCAATTAGAGAAATGCAAATCAAAATTACTGTTATCTCTTGGGGCTGGGGGTGTGGCTCAAGTGGTAACGTGCTCGCCTAGCATGCGTGGGGTGCCGGGTTCAATCCTCAGCACCACATAAAAATAAAAAAATAAAGATGTTGTGTCCACCGAAAACTGAAAAATAAATATTAAAAGTTCTCTCTCTCTCTCTTTTTTAAAAAAAGATTTTATCTCACTCCAGTCAGAATGGAAGATTTTAAGAATACAAACAATAAGTGTTGGCAAGAAGGCACATTTGTACATTGTTGGTGGGATGCAAATTGTTGCAACCAATTTGGAAAGCAGTATGGAGGTTCCTTGGAAAACTTAGAATGGAACCACCATTTGATCCAGATACCCCACTCCTCCGTCTATACCCACAGGAACAACATACTACAGTGACACAGTGACACAGCCACATCAATGTTTATAGCAGCACAGTTTATAATAGCTAAATTGTGGAACCAACCTAGATGCCCTTCAGTAGATGAATGGATAAAGAAAATGTGGTATATATACAAATGGAATATCATTCTATATTAAAAGAGAATAAAATCATGGCATTTACAGGTAAATGGATGGAGTTGGAGAATATAATGCTAAGTGAAGTAAGCCAATCCCAAAAAATCAAATGCCAAATGTTTTCTTTTTGATATGTGGATGCTGATCCATAATAAGGATGGGGAGGGGGAGCATGGGAGGAATGGAGGAGCTTTAGAGAGAGCAAAGGGGAGGGAGGGGAAGGGAGGGGGCATAGGGGTAGGAAAGATGGTGGAATAAGATGGACATCATTATCCTAAGTACATGTATGAAGATACACATGGTGTGACTCTACTTTGTGTACAGCCAGCAATATGAAAAACTGTGCTCTATATGTATACTATGAATTGAAATGCATTCTGCTATGATATATAACAAGTTAGAATAAATAAATAAATACTTTTTTTAAAAAAGATAACATTGACTAATACAATGACTTTCTGAGGAAGCAAAGTTAATTGGTTGTTTTTTGTGCTGGCTCTTTTCAAGCACACTTCAATTCAACTCCAGGGATCTTAAGGACTTGATAGGTCAGGCTCAAGAGAAGGCTCCTGTTAGAAGGGGCTTCCTGAGGTGGAGGCTTCCAGAAAATGGGAAAGTTACATGTTCTTCTCTCTAAGGAATTGCTTCTTTTTCCATTTCCTTGCCCTCAAGGAGGTTCTCAGACTTCTGCCTTGCCACTCAAGGAGAAAAGACCAGAGGTGGAGGAATTTCTTCCCTGATGCTACTTTCCAAAGTCTCTGATATTCCTTACTGGTTCTCAGCTTCTTTAGTGACATTCATGTTCATTGCTGTTTTGCACACATGAGGAATTTTCTTGTTTATATAAATCCTACAAGAATGTGAAGGATATAGTACGTCATTTTATAGTAATAACTTATATGGAATTTCTCCTTATAGTTCAATATTTTCCCCTTTCCTCTCCATTCAGCCAATTTCAGCAACCAGGCTGTTCTGTACTCAACCCATCAGGAAAGAAGAAAGCAGAAGGCAGAGAGAAGAGTCATCTCGACATATGTTTCCAGAAGCTGATGCTCTTAGGGGAATAGCAGAAAGGTACGCACTTTGGCAAGAATAATACATTAGCAATGGTGTGTTTATATCAGTGTATCACTTCAATGGGTCCATGATGACAGTTTGACCCATAATTGAGTCACATCAGTCAAGTGACCCTTACACAACTGCTGATATATAAAAGAATATGTGGTCAGCTTTCATCCTCTCATGTGTACACCTGTCTTTATTGAGCACCTGCTCAGCAAAGAAAACCAGGCAACAATCAATGCAAACAAGAAGGTGCACATCTGGTTCTGACCATTTCCTTCTGTGGTGAAGTTAATCTGGAAATCACCATTAAGATGAATTTTGGGCCTACATAGTGTCCCTATCTTTGATTCTCATCTCCCTACTTCCACCTCTGCCCCAGTCTAGCAGCAGAGTTTTTGTTACTTTAGATGATAGTAAGCTGATATAGAAGTGACCGTGAGCGAGAAGTGGTCATCTGCTCTGGTGCTGGAGTAACCTGGGAACTAGGACAGAGCAGGTGTGAAAATAAACAGGTGGAGGAGAATGTGCATAGCTTCTCAGTCACTCTCCCACCCACTGTGTCCTCAGGGCTTCTGGCTCCAGATGGCTGCTCTTGAGCCTTCATGTATGTGCCCAGTCTGCATTTCACTAGGCACAAGCTTCCCTATTTCCTCATCAGAACCTCACAACACCCTGAATTGGCTGGAGTGGAATAAAGTTTGGGTGGCAGTGACAGTGGTGGCAGAGGGCCTACCACACATATCCCCTGACTTCCAGATCACTGTGGGACTGGGCGGGTTGGCCAGGACAGGTGAGCAGTTATATCCCTGACACTGTGAACCAGGTCTACAGCTGTTGTGGATTTGGAGCAGAGGGCAGCTGGGTGATACCTGGCTCTTTTCTATCCTGGAGCCTTAGCTGAAGTTCAGTGCCTCTGCATGGTTGTGGCCTTCTAGGGAAAGCCATGTCCTGTGGATTTAGGACACTGGGTAGGATCAAGGCTGCCTTCTCTGGGTGACCTTGAGCTGTGTGATAGGCCAGCAGGATTAGAGTTGTGTCTGCCTTCTTTGCAAGACAATGGAGGCACAGTCACCACTGTGTGTGCACTCCTGATCCTGAGCCTGCCATATGATTAATGCCGGTTCTAAATGCATACCTGGATGAATGCAAGTGTGAATGTCTCCCAATCCATAACAGATTTTCTAAATGCCATTCTACATATACTATACTGTTCACCAGGGTCTGTGTTCAATGTCACTTATCCTCTCTATCCCTACTTCAGCCTAAACTTATCAAGTTCCCAAGTTGTGAGACCCATCTGTGTCTCCAACAGAATCAATTTTCTATGCTGTTTTAGAGACTGCAAAGGTGTGTGTTTCATGTTGTCATTATCATCTCTCTCTGCTTGCCATTTTTTAGCCCCTTCAATTGCACCAAGAACCAAGGATTACATTTTTTTTTTATATGCTCTGTTCCATCATCACAGGGGCCACACAATGAGTGTTCTACACATGTGTGTCTAGTGAATGAATGGGGCATCTGTTTTATGAGTAGAGATAGGGAAGTAAGTCACTGGGAGCCATCTTGGGATAACGGAAAGCAGTCCTCAGTCACTGCTTTCTTAAGGCCAACTCATTGCTCACTTCTAATAGGGGAGGGAAACCTGTCCTATAGGCATGGATTTGGACCAGTCCACCTCAGGTCATGTGACCACCTCTGGACCAGCAACAGTTGCTGGATGCTGTCATAAGCTGATGTCTTGGACAAATCAAGAACCTGCTTTTGTGCTAGTGCTGGGGTGAATGCCTGAACTAAATGAGGGTTCTTTTAGAGTAGAGGAAAGAGGAAAGAGGTGCTAGGCAGGAAGCCATCCATTACAAATGCCTTTGCCCACATGCAGCAGTGAGATCCATTCAGTGCAGTCTGCTCTACAATCCTCAGGCACATGCAATTCCCCCTGACTTTTTGAGGCTACCCCTTGTCCATGAGGACATATTGTTCTGTTTTCTTAGGAGCAGTGCAGGCCCCACCAAATCTATTTCTGTATTTGCCCACTGGTAGGCTAAAGGGTTCAGTAATCATGCTTAGCAGTTCCCCTCTGATGTCAAGGAAAAAGGGCAGGCTAAGAGTCCATCAATGCAGGACACCACATGTGCTTCATGTGGTGGTGGCAAGGGGTTTTGGGGGACATGCTATAGCTTTATTCTGTCTACTAGAAAGAGGTACTGAGGCAGGGGGGCACTGTGATTTGAAGTCCAGGGTCACAGACCTGTTGGAAGACCATCAACAACATGGCTGACACCCTCTGGGAAGCAGCAGAGCATGGTTGTTAAGAGTGGGCTCTGGGGCTGGGGCTGGGTCTCAGCAGTAGAGTGCTCACCTAGCACAGGTGAGGCCCTGGGCTCCATCCTCAGGCCCACATGAAAATAAATAAATAAAGTAAAGGTATTGTGTCCACCTACAACTAAGAACATTTTTTAAAAAAAGTGGACTCTGGAGCCAGAATGCCTGGATTCCAAGTCTGTGTCTTTTCTTACCAGCTGAGTGGACTGGCCAAACTTTCCTTTGTTGTTGGTCCAGAATTTAAATTTTAAAAAATTTAAAAACCCAGTGGTAAAATATAGAACAAAATGTGCTATTTTAGTCATTGTAAGTATAGGGACAATTCAGTGGACTTTAGTTATATTCCCAGTGTTGTATAACCTTCACCACTGTCTATTTTCAGAAAGTTTTCATCACCCCAAACAGAAGCTCTACTCTTTAAGCAATCACTTCCGTCTCTGAATATTCCTGCATTAGCAGAAGCTTTGGGGAGATACCTTGTATCCTCCAAACACAACATGCATATCGGATAGGATTTAGTACTGTGTCAGATGAGGGAATTGAGACCAGGAGAGACTTCATTAATTAACTCTGCAGAGACTTTAAAGTGAAGATGAGCAGGAAGAGTTTCATATTTTCATATTTCATATTTTCCCCTTGGATCTAACTCAGACCCTCTAACAGGACTTTGATACTTTGGCTTTGTATTACACAATTTAGCTTTGTATTATACAATTTAACTATTCCAAATCTTTATTGTTCTCATGACACCCTTAACAATACCTTTGATTATCACTTTAAGTATATGACCTCCTTTTTTAAGGAAAGGAGGTCACTAGGCATGAGCTATTCTGGTGACCTGACTTCAACTCCTTACAAATACATCTCCACCCACATGAACAACCACACCACAATCCCTGTGGCCAGACAGGTTGAGGCATGACCTCTCTCTGTCCTCTCTATCTCACTCACTCTCTTTGCTTCTAAGATCTAGTACAATTCAACTTTTCCTCATTCTTCATTATTTTCTTGTTGGTTATTTTTTCTCAGTCCATAAACATGCCCATATTTCTTGGGTTTCACACACACACAAAAATGAAACCCCACAAAAATAAATAACAACAACTCTAAAGCCCTCCTTTCTCATTGGGACTGCTTCAGCAAGCACCCAGTCTTCTTTCTCCCTTCTCACGCTAATGTTTTCAAGCATTGCTAATATCCTCCATTTCTTCAGTTCCCAAGAATTTCTTAAACTACAGCAGTCTGGTGTTCATCAATCTACTAAGACCACTCTTGTTAAGGTCACTTTAACTTTCTAATTTCCAGAACCAACCAATAACTTTTTCTCTCTGTCTCATGAGACTTATCTGCTGCGTTTGACCATGTTTCTCACTCACTTGTTTTGGGGGCTCAATTTCATTTATGATACTTCATTCTCTTGGTTATCCTGGATCTCTTTGCTTTTTCCTCCTTGGGTCTTTTCCATAAAGAAACATTCTTCAATTCTTCTGTAGTTCTGTTCCAGGCCATTTTTTAAAACTATAAACATATATTGTGGGCAACTTCATCCAGTCCTTTGGTTTTAGCTACTGACTGTGCAATGATGTCTGCAGTTTACTCTACCTCTGAACTTCAGGCTGCAATTACATCCGAACATTTTTTCTTAGATGTGCCTTGGGCATCTCAAATGTTCATTATCTTATCCTATAAACCTCCCTTTTATTAGTTGATGAAACCACCATTCCTTTCTGGCTCAAATTAGAATCCTGTGTGTGTCCTCAATGCTTTTCCCTCAGTGTTAACAGCAGTTGGTCTTCAATTATTCTTTTATCTCTCAAAGTTTTTGAGTCCAGTTCACTTTTCATTATGTCTCACCTGGATTATGGAAGTCACCTCTTTATTGGTCTCCTTATGTCCAGTCTCTTCACAGAAACTTTATTCTCTCCCTTGAAAGGAAATACTTTAAAAAAAAAGATTGTGGAAATTTGATTACATTACTCTTCTGTTTGAATCTTGTCCTTGTTCCCAGATGTCTATATTAACCATGCATTATATAGGCTGGAACAATGCCCTCCCTATTTCTCTTTTGGCTCAACTAGTTTGTGTCTTCTGTCTTCATGATCTGATCATTTATGACTTACACCCATTTCAGGCATCATCTCCCCTAGGAAGCCATCTTTCATCCAAGCTGGGTTATAGAATCCTCCTAGGGCTTAGCTTGTTTGATTTGCCATTTGTACCTTAACTATTTGCTTTCCTATATTGTGAATTTCCTGAAAAGCGGTCTGTCTTATTTATCTCTGTTCTACATCATTCAACTGAGAATCTATTATATAATAGATAATAAATGTTTGATGAATAAATAAATGACATGACAAAATTCCTCTAAAGTAGCTTTTTTTTTTGTCTCAGAATTACTTTTAAAAATTACTGATGGAGCTAGGGTTGTGGCTTAGCAGTAGAGTGCTCACCTAGCACGTGCAAGGCACTGAGTTCGATCCTCAGAACCACATAAAACTAAATAAAATAAAGGTATTGTGTCCAATTACAACTAAAATTTTTTTAAAAAAATTACTGGGGACCCTAAAGGCTTTTGTTTATGTGGGTTATATCTACCAATATCCATCGTATTCGAAACAAAAACTGAGAAATGTAAAAATTTTAACGTTAACATAGTTAACATAGGCAAATACCAAATTAACAAAATTATATATTTTTATAAAAATAATTCTTTTTTCCAAAATCATAGTGAGAAACATGACTTGTTTTACGTTTTATAAGTCCCATTAAATATAGTTTAATAGGAGATGAATCATTTCTCATATCTACTCTACGTTCATACCTGTGCGGGTATAATATTCTGATGAAATCAATGAAGGAACTCAGCCTCACATAGACATGTAGTTGGAAAATGGAGACATAGTTCATTGGTCTTTTCAGATATTTGTGGATATTCTGTGACCCTACACAAACTCAAGCAATACCTAAGAGTTAGTTATAATGTGGTGTCTTACACCTGACCTGATAAGGGAACTCTTTTTGCACTATGTTACACAAAAACTCATTGGTCTACCTTGCTTTTTGTTTGGAAATTTTGCCCATGTATGGTTTTGTAACATACTACATTGTTCATTTTGAAAATACTGGTTCACTGAGTTATGCAGATCTTCCAAATGTTGATTGAAGCATTTCACTAAATAATGAAAAATACAGTCTTATAATTATCATGAAATTAGTATTGATCTTGTGCATCCCCAGGGGTCCTGGGGACCCCAGGGCTCCACAGACTACACATTGGGAACAGATGGGCTAGAATTAAGTAGGATCAAACTCTGTGCCTTAGCTTTGGCATTTTGCTGCTTAATGTCAAAGAAACACAATCTGGAACTGCGTGTTTCCAGAATAATATGTACATCAATTAATTTTGGTCACATTGAAGCCTGAATTATGGCCATGACCCTGTAGTGGAAAAAATAAGATATACTAGGAATTGTCCAGAGAGCATAAGAGTTGATTTCAAGCATGGTTCTGCTTTATGGCATTTCATATCTGCATGTCCCATTGCAAGGAAACACCATGGAGCTGGTTGAGGGGCTCAGGAAACAATTATGAGCATTGCTGTGGTTGCACATCAAAGCAGAGAGGAGGACAGATGTCTGTCTGTGCTAGTGAGATCAGCCGATAGCTTGTGGGTCAGCGGGTGGTGTCATCTGTGGGCAATGTGGGCCCCATTGATGGGGCAGAGTAACTGCAGCCAGCCAGACTGGAGAGGGATCCTGTCTGATCAACAGCAGAACAAGCCTTTCTCCCCTCCAGCTGCTTGAAGTCCTTTCCTCAGTTTCCACGAGAACCAACAGGATATAGCTGCTGGGTGTTCTGTTTGTTTAGGGTTTTATAAGTTCTTTTTCACCCAATTGTGAGAGCCACATGTAAACTGTATTCTCATTTGTCAGAAAACAGAGGCTCAGAGGAGAAGGGCCTCATCCAAGGCCACACAGTGAGTCTTTCAGTAATTTGCCCCAGGACAGACAGTGGTGGGTATGGAATTTAGGCTTCCAGATTTCAGGTCTCCAAAGTCTCTCTCCACAGTAGAGAGAGACTTTGTAGACCTGAAATCTGGAAGCCTAAATTGTGCATGTTCTTATCCCCCATGGGTCACTAGTGTGTTAGTGACAGAGAGAGTGGATTAAAGCAGGGAGACAGAGGGAGAGAGAAGGGCAAGGCCATCCCCTTTCAGGTCAGCATGGAAAGACCTTTCTAGCCCAAGACATGCCTTATCATTTCTGGGAGAGGGGAGTGTGGACAGAGACCACTCATCTCTCATTAGTAAGCTCCCTTGAGAGGAAAGCAGGCTTTGATTTGGGGCACTAGGTGTGTGGGTACAGCATACTCACCTGGGTTTCCTGCTGGGTTTTAGAAGGGTGGAGTAATAGCCTGTCCCTTCCCAGACCAGGGCACAGTATCTGAACTCTTCCTCATCAAGTTGCTAGCAATCATCATCTATAGAAGCATTCTGATTATAACTTCCCTCGCTACACTTCACTAGATGTCCAGGTCATCACGGTGCTCCCTGTGGACTCTGGAAGGTAACTGTACCATTTTCCCCCAGGAGGATGTCTGAGAGAGAGAGAGAAAGCAAACTCCCAGCCCTGCTACAGGGCGGCAGGCTCCCTGATTCTGCTATCTCTGGCTCTGTTCTCTCACACTGAGCAGCCAGCCGTACCACCCAATTGGCTGAGTTCAGCCATTAAACTCTGTTTGAAGTTTTATTTCCCTCTATTCTTGCTATCTCACTGGGCAATCACTCCCAGGACATTTTGTAACAAATAGCATTTCTGTTCTGCTGAGAACACAGGCCCCTGGCCTGCAGTCTGGTTCTTGTTGACAGCCAAGCTCATCTCTTCCCCAACCTGAGCCTCACACCCCCCGCATCCCCCCCCCCGCCTCTCTCCTTTTTAGTTATTATTTGCTTCTGAGGGCCTCAAGTGTACAGCCTTGAGTTTCAGCCACACTGACATCAAAATCTGTCTTCTGTTCTATTTCTCCCTTCTACCCCATTTTCTTCCACATAGGAACCCTCTTGTACTGTAAAGTCTGAAATTACATGAGCTGCATTGATACATTCAACCCTTTCAAGGCCCCGGGGGCTTAGTCATGTGTTCCCCATCTCTTGCCAGATATGCACCCCCACCCTCCATGGGAAAGGCTCCCATCTAGCTAGTTCCCCTTCCAGGTGGACCAGTTGCACCCACCCTGTCTTCAACATGATGGGTTTCACCCCTCCTGGAAGCTTTTGGAATTATTCAAACAAATCAATTGCATCCTCTGCCCTGCTATTGTTACAAAGACTGTCCCTCATAACCCTTTTTAGTTCACTCTGCTCCTAAGTGCAACTCCATGGGGCCCTGCAAGGTATGCAGTGTCTTCTGTCCTGGGCTGTGAGTATGTGAGTTATAAGTTGCTGTCACAGACCATGACATACGGATTTCTCTTTCCCCAAGGGAGCCAAATGGTAGATGATCAGAGAAGCACTCCAGTGTGCTTCATGCCTGAACTTTGAAACTTTGATCTGGACATATGGATGGCCATTAAAATATTTATGAGGAGAACTTCAGCAACTTAACCAGGCACTAACTTAGCGAGACCCTGTCTCAAAATACAAAAATAAAGGGCTGAGGATGTGGTTCAGTGGTTAAGTGCCCTTGAGTAGCCAATATCCACCCCCCCCAAAAAATAACCTTAGTGTATTTTACTTTGCATAGGGTATTATGCTATAAACCTCACTCTTTCACTTCAGCACTCCCTCTCCTTCTGCCCTGGGCTTATCCTTTTTCCACTCTCTGTTTCTAGATGTGCCAATGGCCTTCTCCTTCTGCCCTTGGGGCTTTGGAAGGGCTTTCTCTGGTGAGAGGAATGCAGCAGGCTAGAGGTGCAGGGCCCTTAGTCAACACGGCTGCAGTACCCACTCTCTTCTGACTGAGGCCTGCTTGAGGTGGTACCTGAGGTCCCAGCAGGACAAATCTCTGTTGTTTTCTAAGGTTCCCGACTCACTCACCAACTTTTCCCTTTCCTTCCCTATCTCACTTCCCACCTCCCTACCACCTCCCTACTGAGTAACCTTAGTGATTCTGTGGTTTCTGCCTGAACAGGTGGGTTGCACTCAAATTCTTGCCTTGGGTTCTGTTGTTTGTACTCATGATGGCACTTGAGAAGCCACGTGCTGCTATATGTAAATGTATTTCATGTGCCTGTTCATTGCATTGTATGGAATCCCAGCCTGCCATGACAAGTTACACATGCACATACACAGACAGGCAACAGGTCTGCCCTCATATAACCTGCTTGCAGCCAGAAACAACACAAGTCTGGTCTGCTCAACCACCCTGTGGGTGGGTGATACGGGTGAGTCAGTCCCTTGGGGTACATGCCCCAGCTTGGAATTGTTGGGGCTCAGGGAGGATGCACACTTAATCTCCTTAGTGTCGTCAGACTTTTCTAAAGTGGCTGCACCAGTTTATTCTCCCATTAGCAATGTGTAAGAGTTGGCTTTCTCTGGGTCACAGGCAGTTTTCTCAAAAACAGACATTAAGATGCTGTTTGATGATTATGAAGGATCAGCACCTGTGGAGGGGATATGGCGAGGAAGCTCATGCAGAGAAAGAAGTCAGATGTGATGTGACTGACCCTGAAAGAAGCTCTGGGATGAGTGGCACCCATCACAGCATCCTGCTTTAGGCTGAAGTAGCCTGGCCTTCCAATTCTGCTTTTCCCACTGCTTGGGGGGCTGATCCCCAAAAGCCTGCTGCTGACAGTACACCTTGAACTACCTTCCTGAACAGGAATTGGGACATACCCCTCCTTGACCATCTGATGCATGAAAGTGTTCTGATCTTACTTTATCTTAATTTGCATCTCCTCACTAATGAGCTTGAATAACTCTTTATACAATTAAGAAAGCTGACATGCATCTAGCGGCTGTTAAAATAGTCACTCCTGAGCTTCCAAATACTATTCCCACCACCAGCCAGGCCATGCTAACTCCTCCATGGGGACCCCTGGAGCTCCCCATAGTCCAGTGTCCACAGGAATGCCCAGCCTGCAGGGCACCTCTGTGACCCTCTCCTGATTCAGCCAGACTCTATTCTGGTTGGCCAGTGCTGGGCCATGTCTCTTGTTCACTTCTGACTATCACCTAGAGCAATGGCTATTTGTGGCTTCATTTCTGTGAATGGCCTATTTGTAACTTTGCCACATAATTCTATGGGGTTTCTAAATTTCATTCTCAATTCACTCAGGCAAATGATTTCAGGTTTCAGGACTTTGTTGGTGGTGAGTGTGGGGAGGGGAGGGAAGGTCTGGAGGACCTCCTTAGGCCAGCACCCTGCAAGAATTAGCAGGTCTTCAGGCCAGGGGCCAAAGGGAACAAGACTCCAGGAGAGGGGTGGGGTCAGAAGACTGGGCCCCTTGGGGTCAGCAGAACAGAGGCTGAGCAGTCAGTGCAGGTCCTGGGGTTGTCCTGCTGTACTCCTCCTACGTGCTGTCCCAGGATTGGCGTGAGGCACTGCCCTGCCAGTGCTTCCACATAGCTTCAAGGTCCTGCTTCATTCCTCTAACAGGGCCCTGGTGGTGCTGCCTACTGTGGTGTCTCTTACAAACAACTTTTTTCTACCCTGAGTCCTGAAAAGCCTTCATCTCTAAAACACAAATCTAGACACACCCCTTGAATTTCTAAAACCCTGCCCAAACTCCTCATTGCTTTTATCATCGAATCCCTTAGTATAGCACACAAATTCTCCATCATCTGGCCCCAAATTCTCATTCCTGTCACAACTTTTACCTCTTTTCATTCTCATTTACCCTCCTTCGTTCTCTCCTCCATCCCCAGAATCGCTCGAGGGCTCCTACACCCCTGCCTTTGCTTATGTGGTTCCCTTTGTCTTGAATATGTCTTTATCCTTCCCTTCCTGGGCAATTCTGGTTCATGGGTTCTTGCCGTCTCCTCTATGAGGTTTCCCTGACTCCTAGTGGACAAAATGAATGGCTTCCTCCACAGGTTTTCCCAGCAGATGAGTCTTGAGGGAAAAGTGAAGAAATTGCCAAGGGGAAAAAAGGGAACCTGGGGAAGATTCTTCCAAGCTGAGGGAAACCTGGGTGGGAAGGAATGTGGAAGGTTTGGGCCTAGCTGGTGGTAGTTCAGAAACAGAGCCAGTAAAGTGTGTGGTATACCTGATTGGGGACTGGATGGGGGCCATCAGAAATAAAATCAAAGAGATGGGCAGAAGCTTTACAAGCTGATGTGTGACATACTTCCCAGCAATGGGAGCCACTGTTTGAGTCCAGTGGCAAAAGTGGGACCAGCCTCCAGGTGGGGTCATCAGCCTCCTGGGGGGCCCATCCCTCTCAGCACACTGCATAGCCAGAACTTGTTTCCAGAATCCTTTGTCATGGTAAGCTCCCACCAACCCTGGGCAGAAGGACTGGCCTTCCCAAGCTCCTGTAAACTGGCTGCTTTGTTAATAGTTTTGGGCCAAGTGTCCTAAGACTTCTGGTTCAATGATATCAGGACACAGGTTACACCTTGGATGCACTCCTGAGCTTCAGCCTGTGTTAACCACATTAACGTTGCCCTTGTCTGAGTGGAACTGCCTGAGGGCACGGGGTGGGCTGAAAACCCTCTGGCTTCAGGGAGACCCACACGTGGTGGAAATTCAGCTGCTTTTTGTGTTTCTGCTGATCACACTGTTTGCTTCAAATGGGTTTCAAAACTCAGATCCTAACAGAGAGGATGTAGGTGCCAGCAGGATGGGAGAGAAGGGCAGTGCCCACACCTGAGCCTAAAGAGCCCCAGAGGGAAGAACTGGTGCTGGGGCCCCCACAGAAGCCTGTGTTTTCATTACTAAGCAACTTTAGGAGCAGTGTATTTAGAGGAAAAAAAAAAGACGGTGGGATAATAAGGCTGTAATAATGGGTGCCATGTGGAGGGAAGGCAATGTTACCCAGTGAAGAAATAGAAAACATGGTTTATATTTTCAACAGTTGGAGAAAGAAATGAAAACTGAATATTTGCTGCACCTGTGAAAACATATTTGATCATGATGGCAAGTCCAGCATTCTTAGTGCAGGATTCATATTTCATAACTCATGTTCAAACAAGAAAAATGATTATAATGTTAAGTATTTCCTGAGTTTATTTTGATGGATGACAGAATAAGTACTGTATCTTTCACTCATTAAAATACAGATTGGTGTAATTTAATAAATGAACTTAATACACAGATGTTCCAGGCTGTTTTAGCAGGGTGTATATTAATCAACTTCTTTATATATGATCCTCTTTTATATTTTTTAAAGAAACTTGCAGGAGCCAAGAATTTATTAGATTTGCATGCTCTAGGACGAGTATCAGATATCAGGTACACGCAGGAGTGTATTAAGATGAAACAGAGCCAGAGTCTGCAGAGCAGCAGGGCCCCACAAAGGTTGTCCTTTGGCTTCTGGCTGGCTCTCAGGGTCGTCTCTGAACCCCAGTCCTGAGCCAGGTCTCTGGTTCCCACTGAGCTTGCCTATTGCCGCTGTGGAGATACTCAGAGGTGTCTCCAGGGGACCAGCGGGGGATTTGTGGCCTTAGGCATTTGGTGGCCCAGATTGGGCAGTGTCTCTGCCCTTGAAAAAGGCTTGCAGCTCAGTGGGGGCCTCAAGGGTCCTATTCTGATTCCTGGTCCTCCTCCAAAGCCTCTCAGCCCAATGCTACTGTCCCTTCCCTCCATCCCTCTCAGCATCCGTCTTTGGGGCTGATACTTGGTTCTGTCTGAGTTTGTTTCACACGAGGGAGGGAAACTTGTCTTGCTAATGAGATCACAAACCCCTGAAAGTAGGGGCTGTGCCTTTTTCATTCCCCACCACCCTGCTTCATGAAGTCAGCTGGTTTGTACTGAATCCATGCATCAGAGAGCCAGGAGCAGCCTCCCACTGAATCTTTCTTTGGAAGGAGACACAGAAGGCCTGGTTCAGCTGTCCTGGAGGAAGCAGGATGGGAGAGCTCAGCAGTCGGAGGATGCTGTGTTAACTTACCTCTCTGGCTGCAGACTGGCCCTGCAAAGTAGTGAGAGTGTGAGCCTGGGGTTTTCGCTTCAATTGCTCTCTTTTCTCCTTTGAAAGTCCTGTTGAAAAGTAATGGAATAGGGGGTGGGTTGTCTCTGACTGGCAGTGGTGACAGGGAGGGCTGGGAGGTGTCTTGGGCAAGGTGGCACATTTTTTGCAAGCTGCTCTGACCCAGATCACTTAGTTTGTTCCTCAGAGCACCTTGTATACTCCTTTACTACTAGCTGCAGCACACAGGATGGAGACCCTACAGGACTCAGCTTGCCCACTTCAGTGCCCTCTCCTCATTAAGCTCCTGCGCCTTCCTCGAATCACCTGGGTAGATAGCCTGTGCAGCTCAACTTGTAAGGCACATTGCTCAGAACATTGGCAACTGATTTTCCTCCAGCTTCCCCCAAGGATGGGTTCTCACTGATGTCTGCACCCCAAGCCCCACCCCCTTCCCCCTGCAGCCCCTTTGCAACACTTGGTGGCTCATCAATCACATGGGCAGGTCCTGCGGGTGGGTAGTGGCTTTGCTGTCACATGCCTGTTTGCAATAAGCTCTGGCCATAATCATTAATCATTCATTGAGGCTGTGGTTAGGGCCCTCAGTCAAGTGGATGGTTTCAGGTTTTCCGGACTAAGTGCCTCTCCAGCAAGCATCCTTCCCAGCCCTTTCATGTCCAGTCATTTGAAGTTCTGTGCACGCCAAGCTGGCCACCAAAGCCAGGCTTTGTTCTGGAGGGTTGCTCTGAATGCTTCCTTCAGGGATAGAGGAGAAAAGTTCTGGGGCCCAGCCCCATGTCTGCATAGGAAGCAGAAAGAGGGTTTGGGGTGTGAGTTTCTCTTGAGCACTTCCTGTGTGCTCATTGCTGACATGCCACGGGCAATCCAAGCAACTCAATCTACCTTCTTTCCCTCATTTAGGGACAGTTCTTATGCAAAAAAGATGGCCAGCAAGACTCTACTTATTAAGGTCAAGAGGACTGAAATAGCCCTTGAGTCTGTGGATTTCTTACAAGGGGAAATGCTCAGGCTGGGTGATGAAGGAGAGAACCCAGGGAATCATGGGAACAGAGGCCACTGGTGAGGGCAGCTCTGGGTGCATGGGGCAGCTGTGAGGCCCTGTTGTACCATCTTAGCTGGGCCCTGGATGCAGCCTGAAGCCATTGGATAATGATCTGTAAACATGGCAGAAACAAAGAACGTTTTGCTGGGAGGAATGTGAGCAAAATTAGCTTCACATTTAATTTAAAGATGGCAGTGTTTTCTTTGAGGTATGAATATGATTGGAGTGTTTCATGGGGAATTTCCACTCATCTTTCCAGATCCAGCTCAGATGTCAGCTCCTCCTTGCAGCCTTTCCTGAAGAATAATCGCCCCTCCCAGTGGTCCTTACACTGGGGAGATTTTTTTCTTTTTAAAAATTTTTATTGGTACATAATTTTGCATAATAGTGAGATCCTTTGTGATAATATATGTACTTGTGCATGGTGTAATTTTGTAAATTTCATTCTCCAGTACCTTCCCTCCTCTTCCTCTTCTCTCTCACTGATCCTCTTCATATACCCTTTTGGCCTCCCTTCTATTTTTATGAGATCCTTTTCTTTTTTCTCATCAGCTTCGACTTACAAGAGAAACTGTGTGATTCTTGACTTTTCTGAGTCTAACATAATATTCTCTAGATCCATTTATTTTCCTGCAAATGACATAATTTTGTTCTTCTTTCTGGCTGCATAAAACTCCATCCACACTGGGAAGATTTTGATGTATGTTTGATGTACCCGGAGCTCGATGTCTTGAAGAGTAGTGGGTGAACACTGAGACTTGCTTCTGCCACTCACTGTGTAACCACTTCAATTTTCTCTTTTGTAAGAAGGGGAAAAATATTGCAAAGAATTTTGGGTGGCAAAAAACAGAATAAGTAAAATGACATGAGCAACATGCCTGCCACTGGCATGTCGTAGCAGCTCTCTCTCCCTCTGACCGCCTTCCGTCGTCTGTTACAGGAAAGTTTTCCACAAGCAGGATATGAGATCCACAAAGTGGAATCCATGTTTCTGGTCTTCTCTGAACAGTTTTGATCTAGCACAATAGCTGGCATGGAGCAAAGGCTCCCACCCCTAGGACCACCTGGCAGCCTGCCTCAGCAGAAGCCCTTTGTGAAAGAAAAGGAGTGAAGCTATCCAGAGCAATTTGGAGTTGTGGGAATCAAGCTTATTTGTTTATTTTTCTTATGAATATTCTGATTAAGCCAGAAACTTCCTGAAGTCATACAATTCTCCTATCCCTAGAGAAGGATTTGAATATAATATCCTCTTGCTGGAAGGAAAATTAGAGATAATTAGTCTAGTGGTTTCAAACTTTGTACGGAACTAGAGCTATTTTTCAAATGAAATTTTATTTGAAACCTTAAGCAACGAAAGCATACTAAGCATTATTTTATGAATTTATGCACATTTATCATTGATTATTAATAAATTATTGAAATGTTGACAAATGTATTTATTTTGCAAATTCAAGCTTATAAACAAATAAATGAATCACCATGACAACTGTATTTATTGATAACCTAAAGCTTTTTAATATATTTTTTTATGACTAAAGCTTATGACAAATAGAAAGGTATAATAGGGCTATTTTGATCAGCCCAAAAATTCAGAAAAATTGATCTTATTTCAGCTTTTAAATCCAGTGCACTTCTGTTTGTTATTTTGTTTTCACTGTGTGGAGATAATCCTAATTGCTTTGGTTCTAATGTGTCTCCAAATTTTATGTGTTGAAAACTTTATCCCCAAAGTCATGTTAATGATATTTGAAAGTGGGATCTTTGAGAGATAATTAGCATCAGATGAGGTCATGGGGTTGGGCCTTTACAATAGCATTAGTGGCTTTATGAGACCCAAGCTAGCAAGCTTGCTCTGTCTCACCATGTGATGATCTCTACCATGTTATGATGCAGCATGAGGCCCTCACCAGATGCTGAGCAGATGTGGTACTATGCTCTTGAACTTTCCAGCCTCCAGAACCATGAACCAATAAACTTCTGTTCCTTGTAAGTGATCTTGTCTCAGCTATTTTGTTATGGCAACAGAAAATGGACTAACTCTAGTCTTGTTGTCAACTAGATGCAAATGATTAATGTTTTGTGACAGTTCATCTTTCCATCTCAATGTCTTTCAATGAATCAGACAAGTGAGAGAGGAGCTTTGTATTGAGACTTCCACAAAAACAACTAAACCTGGACACATACATTGTCATCAAGTTTTCAGTGTTAGGGATAGCTATTCCACCTACTGTACTTTCAAATCATGGTATTATTCATGGCTTAAAATATTTTTTAATAGAAAATTTTGAAAAAAATTTAAACCCCACAAAGTAACTTTTTGGGTCTACAATGTCTGAATTACATGGTATAAAACCACTGATTGCATTCACCTCTGTACATCACTGGTTATTAAATGGAGGCTCGGTATGTGACAAGAACATGTCAAGGTCACACACAGAATTGGTGGGCTGGGGTGAAAGCTTAGGTCTCCTGAATCCCATTCTAGGCCTCTCAATCATATTTTACATATGACTTTTCTAATTTATATTAGTAAGAAAAGCAATTTTGGCTTGGAGCAGTGATGCATACCTGGGAGGCTGAGGAAGGAGGATTGAAACTTAAGTCCAGCTTGGGCAACTTTGGAACACTCTGTCTCAAAATAGAAAACAAAAAGTGCTGGGGATGTGGGTTAGTGGTAGAACACCCTGGGTTCAATCCCCAGTACCAACCCCCCAAAAAGTATTTTTGGCGTTGGTGTTTTGTTTTTCCTTTTTTTGTTTTTGAATGTTAGACAACCCAACTCTATAGTCTGATTTACATTCTTACATTCATGAAACAGACTGCTTGCTGGAATTACCAGTACAACCCGGAAATCTACAACAGTTCTTCCCATTTCACCAAGAGAGTTATGCTCTGGTGATAGATAATTGAAATGGATTTGGCCAGCAGGGCCTATATAGTAATGCTGACTTTATGTTTGTTCATCTGTCAGAAGAATAAAAAGCAAAGCTGGTAATTTGTGTTAACTAAGCACCTTCATTATGAGAAACTCAAGGGAAAGGGTGGGGATCAGAACATTTTTTCGTACAGCTGTCCTGGATCCTGTGGATGATTTGTGTCTTTAAGGAGAAATTCTAATAATGTTAAGCGTATGGAAAAGCTTAAGGCAAAGATGATGGGTCATTTTCCAAGTGTTCAGGTTGAATATCAAGAGTTGTGAAGCTTTCTTTCTCAAACTTCTGCTGATCTGGCCTGGTCATCTCATATTGTGCCTCCCCCAGGCTGCACAAGTGACCACCATGGATTCCCAGCTCACAGATGGCATCTCTCCATGAGCCATGGGCAGAGTGAGTGTCACAGATGACATCCAGATTGCCATTTCTTCACTTAGGGAGGCAAGAAAAGACCTTGCTCTTGAACATGTTGGGTGCTCACTCACAGCTGCTGTGGTCTTCAACCTCTCAGTCCTGACTACAGATTTTATCTGGCTCAGAACTCAATACTGGACAGCATCTTAAGGGCTGCCTCTCTGATCTTAAGGCCACCTTGTCTGGGATTGTTTTTACTAGTAGGGATAGCAAGCTAACGGGTCCCATTAAATCTCTCCACCTGCTAACCCCAGAAGACTGAAGATTCCTTATTAGGAGACAGAGCCTGTTCTACCCTGGCTAGGGGTAGGGGGGCAGATACCTCAGAAAAGGGAGATGAAGGTCTGATGGTCATGTTGGTTAAGTGGCTGGTGTTGCTCTTTCTTAAGAGAAGATTTCTGCAAGGCATCAAAAGCATAAGTGCCAGGACCCTCCAAAGAGGAGGAGGGGAAACCGCACAGTTGGAAGGTCTCAGATGAACTGGGCTGCCTGACCTACTGCACCCTAGGAAAGGAAGGTGAAGAAAGCCCATCCATGGGCATTTAGGAGGAGGCTGTTTTCTGCCTCTTGAGACAAGGAAGGCCTTTGTCTGACAATACTTGGCTGCCAAAGGCGAGGGATGATTCTTCAACTTGTAACAGAAATCCTCTCTTCATGTAAAGATTCAGAGCTAAACTTTCTTTTACTTTTTTTAATGTATTTTTTTTAGTTGTTGATGGACCTTTATTTTATTTATTTATATGTGGTGCTGAGAATTGAACCCAGTGCCTCACGCATGCTAGGCAAGTGCTCTTCCAGCCATCAGAGCTAAACTTTCTCCAAGAGCCAACTTTAAACAGGATTTGATCTAAATACATAGAAAGCAATTTACCGTCACACCTCCAAGAACACATCTATTATGTAAAGCAATATGCTAATTGGGTCTCAGAGGTCTAATTGGGTCTCAAACAAAAATAAAGAGATTATTTTTTTCCTGTTACAGAATAAGATGTTCCTGCCACGTAAATGAACTTTGCTAATTCCGAATGATGTTGCATTTGTCTTATAGATACAGGGACCTGCCGAGAGAGAATGTGAGTTTTTTGGTCTTCAGCTCTGGGAACCACATGTGACCCCGAGTTTAGCTGGTACAGCATGGCTAACACTACTTTGCTGAGTGATGTACTATAACCCAACTTTAAGAAAAGCAGCATCCTCTGAGACCAACACGTGCATCATACCAGCTGCTCCTGCCTGCAGCTGTAGATGATGAGCCCCTCCCACATCCCCACAATTTCCTTGGTTGATTAAGAACATCTTCCCTGTATTGCCACATCTCTCAGACATTTGGACAGGAGGGCACAGCTGAATGCCTTTCTCTTTATTGAATGCAGAATTTTCTTTCTGAGAAGTTTGCAAATGAAGAGTTAAAGTTAAATCCAACAAAGAAATGGGTCACAATATTTGCCAGTGAATCTTTTCTCTTTCTTTTTTTTAATTCTCTTGGTTTGGGGGCCTTGGTTGACCTTTATGTGTGAGGGGGTGGAAATGTCCCCAGGAAATCTCAAAAACCTCAGAGGAAGCTGACAAACTTCCAGGGAACCGGTTTTTGTTTGTATTCTGGAAGCAGAATAACAGATGGACTTTGACATATTTCAGACAGATGAATATAATCTTAAAAGGGTTGGTTTTCTACTTTTTGGGGGATAATGTGTTTTCACTGGTGGTGTTGCAAGCCCAGGCTGACGTATTTCAGGATATCATGGCAGAGTTCTGTTTGGACAACAGTTTTTAAGACATTATAAAGAGCAGTCACCTGGAGGCAGAAGACCTATTTGCTGAGACAAGTTACCTAGGGTCTCACCTGTGGTTCTCTCATTTGTAAGTCAGGATAATGAGCAATCCTACCTTCATAAGGAACACTGGAAAACATCAGTGGCAAATAGGAGGCCAAATTATTCAGCAGCAGGAAGCCAGGAGAACATGGTGGAGAGAGTTTCAGGGGTGCAGGGCTAGACATGAGGAACGAGAGATGGTGAGAGCAGGAGAATTTGCATTAAACTTGGGGGAGAAAAACATTCTCTCTGCAGAGATAGACAGGTTTTCACTTGGAGACTTGGCACCTCATGCCATCCTTATATTCAAGGCTTAGAGACTTCCAGTCCAACAGGAATGAAAAGCAGCTTCTGATACCATGCCAGTGTATTAATCTCCTTAGAGTTCCCTGAGCATGTGACCAGAGGCAAAGTGGGTAAGGCACAGATGTCAGCTGACACCTCCACTTTCCTGAAGTCCTTGCTGTCCAGTTCCTACTGTACTTTGAGGCAAAGGATGCTGGGATATCCTGCAAGAACAGCAGCAGTAGGCTCTGCCACAAGAGCACAATTGGCAGGAGTCATGAAAGCTGAGGTAGCTTTTGAAGTGGGCTATCGTGAAAGCCACCTCAGTGCAGTCTGGGCCAAGAATCCAGACCAGCACTACTTTTAAGTGTTAAACTGGCTTGGCCACAACTTAGGAACACAACAAACCCCTACTTCTAGAGAATCATCAAAGCAGAGGCTATGGAATTCCTGAAACCCACGCTGGGGCTGACTTGAGGGCCATAAGTTCTTCTGAGATCTCTGAAATGCTGGGCTGGGTGTCTGGTTAGTGGAGGTGCTCAACAGCAATCTGTTCAGCTTTACTCCTCCCTCCACACCCAGAAGAATCCAGGAGGCTGGTCCAGTTAACTCCCCAACAGAGGTCAGAGCTGGAGCTCTCCAAGGTGCTGATAACTTAGGCCAACTCCCCCAGAGGGCACATTACACTGCAAATGTGTATTGAAGGCCACCCAGGGCACCTGGGGATCTTTATTTTCCAGAAGACCTACTTCTTGTGAGTAAAAGGACCCTGTATCAGTTTGAGTAGAAGTTGCTGCTTAGGCTCCCTACGTTGGTATGGAGCAAAGGCTCTTAGCAGATGAGAATGTAAGGATGATGTGCCCCAGAGAGGCCTGGAAGAGCCAGGCTTGGCAAAGGCCTTAGAAGTAGCCACCCTAGAGCTATGTCTATGCCAGTTTATTCCATTGCCTCTGAAAAATAGCAAAATGCTGCTTGTATCAAGAGTCTCAACATGGACAGGCCGAGATGGGTGTGGCCACTTGGGGCATCTTCTTGATGGACAGTGGATGTAATCAGTGAAACCAATAATTAATAGTGCTAGTAATAGCCAGAGATGGGTATTGCCTTAGGACAATGACTTTATTCCTATAATAAGCCAAAGAAGCCATACCAGAGGGACTCAGTGATCACTGGTTGTGGAGTTCATCCTTGACTTTTGAATTAATTGCTTGGGAAATTGGATAGATAGGACTACTATCCTCCAGGAGGAGTGTCAGGTCATGGGGGGAAATGGAAAATTCAGTTTACATGTGTTGAGTGTGAGGTGCCAGGGTACTTCCAGAGAGGTTGTCACGTAGGAGTTGAGTAAGCATTGCTGGAACTCAGCAGAGAGGTCTAGACTCATGTTAGCCATCTGGGACTCATTAGAAAAGAGGATGTTGTTTAAGAGAGGGCAGATGAGATTAGCCAGGGGAAATGTGTTGGGTGAGGGGAGAGGAAGGTAGACCATAGTCTAGTGGTAGAATGTCTACATCTTCTGGGTGTTCTGAGGCTGAGGGGCCCCAAACAGGTCTGCCACAAGGCTCTCACCAACTTCAATCCCCTACCATCACTTATTACTCTTCTCTGACCACAGAGACCTTTTTTTTCAACACTCCAAGACTGTTCCTTACACAGGGCTTTACATTTGTTAGTTACTCTGCCAGGAAGCCTCTCTCTACATCTCCTTCTGTGGCCAGTTCCTTCTCATTATTCATGCATTAGCTCAAATGTAACCTCCTCAATAAAAGTCTTCCCTGACAAACTTATTTATGTAGTAATCATTCTTGCATATCTCCCTAGAACAATTCTGTTTATTTTCTCTGTAGCACTTATTGTTGCTGAAAAATTATATTCTATAATGATATACTTTTTACCATTAGTTTTTACCAACCCAATATATGCTTCTTGAGGGTAGAGACCTCATCTATCTTACATCTCATTTCCTTGAACAGTGCCTAATACATAGTAGCTACTCAATAAATAATGTTGAATGAATAAAAGAATGATATAGAGTATGAAAACTAGAAAAATATAAGATTTCATTCAATCAACATTTACATTGATTGAATTATTACATTAATTGATTACATCTATTCAGTGCCAAGAGTTGGAATACATAGCAGAGGTTTCAATAAATAAATTGTCCCTAGAATCTGATAGTTTATAATTCAAAGGGAGACATAGACATATGAGCACATACTTTTAAAAAGAGAAATTTTACTAGAGAAAAAATATCAGAAGCTATGGGAATTCACAGAACCTAGAAATCATGGAGAAGCTCCTTGAAAGAAGTGAAGTGTTAGAGGCTCCCTGCATGAAGTGAAGCCTTGAGGGAAGGGTCAGAGTTAGCCAGGTAGGCAGCTATGAATATGGAATGTTAAAAACCTGGAGCATAGTCCTGGAGAAGACAAGAAGAAGAGGAAGCAAGGTACAGGATGTATTTGCAAAAGAGGAGAGAGGCCATTTTCTTGGAGTTTAGGTAGAAGAAAAGGAAAATTAGTGTAAATATGGAAAGATTTGTGTGTTAAGTGAAGATACAAGAGAACACTATTGGTATGGTTCCTGCTTGGTAGTCAGGATTCTGTAAGTATGAATAGAGCAAAGAATGACCTGGTAGGAACTGTCCAAGAATGGACAGGCCTGCCAATGAGTCCCTCTCCACTTGCTCTGTCTGAGCAAGGCCACTGCTGAAGGCCTTGAACTTGGGACTGAACATTTTAGTGTATTGTCTTTAAGTTCTTCCTGGAGAGACTCAGTATAGTGAGGTTGTTCCCCAGGACGTGAATTCTAGAAACAAGAAACAATAAAAACAGCCTGTGGTATCTCGATCTCTTTCTCCATCTCCCTCTCTCTTTCTATTTATCTACTTATTTATACGAATTAGCTCATGTGATTGTGGAGACTGGCCTGCCCAAAATTTGCAGTGTCATCCAGCAGACTGGAGACCCAGGAAGAGTTTATATTGCAGCTTGAGCCTGAATATAATCTGGAGACAGGATTCCCTCTTTCTTGAGAGAGGTTAATCTTTTCTCTCTTATGGATTTTAATTGATTGGATAAGTTTAACCACTCTTATTATGGAGGATGACCTTGCCCGAAGTCCACAGATTAAAAAAATATATTTATCTCTATATATCTGATTTAAAAGAATTTAACCTTTATTTATTAGTTGTTGTTTATTTGTTTTTATGTGGTGCTGAGGATCGAACCCTGTGCCTTACATGTGCTCAGCATACACCCTACCACTGAGCTATAACTCCAGCCCAAGTCCAGATTTGTGTGTTAACTTCATCTAAAAAAATACTGTCACAGTTATATCTAGACTGGTGTTTAACCAAATATGTAGGTAGAATGGCCTACCTGAGTCAACACATAAAATTAACCATCAGAAGGGATTCCACTCCCATCCACTGGGAGCCTGTTCACACCCAGGTCAGCTGCAGGTGAGTAAACACTATCCAACTGTCCTTTCCCAGTGGTTTCAGTGGCCCAAATGATCTGACCTTCTTTCACTACTCAATGCAGACATGTATTTGGGGATGGAGGGGCAGAGCATTTCAATGCATTATCAGGCCTTTATCTGCATTCCTATCCAGTTGTATTTGCTCATTCCAGTCAGATTCCCCAGCCTACTTCTCACTTCAGGACCCTTTTCTCTGATACCCCATTTTGGATCTTCCTGAGGATCATTTGATTCTGGCATTGGAAACACTGGCCCATCCAGGAAGTATTGATCCCTTTCTGTCCCATCAGCCTCACAGGTAAAGGAAAATTATAACAGAAAAAAATTATTGTTTCCCTTTCAATGTTAGAAAATGTCAGATGAAGAGGAATTATGTTACTTTCCCAGAGGATCTTTCAGAGAAAGTCTACTGCTGCCAATAATGGGGTTTTCTACGTAGTCACACCATTCCCCATCTGTGTCAGCATCCTCCATGCATTTTTCAAGCTTAGTGTCCAAGGCATCTCCAACCTAATAAGTATAAGATGTCCTGGCTGGTTCCCAGCAGGGGAGGGAGCAAGTAGACACACAGTCCTTTGAAGCCAGTTTCAGATTCTGGAATGCTTTACTGGAAACCACACAATCTCAGGAGAGATTCATCACCTCCTAAGGTTGCCTGTAGACTAGGTCAGGACAGGGGCCCTGAACCCCTGAATGAGACAGTGTCTGCCCTGATTAGTGGCTTCCTGTGTGGTGGCTGTGGATTTATTCAGCGGCCCTGAGCATATATGGCTGAAATTCAGAACTCCCCACCTCTACTCCCCAAACCTCTCTTCTCTCCTCATCCCTTCCCTTTCTTCATCCCCATAAGTAGCTCATATATCTGCTGGACTAATATTCTCACAGTACGAATGTGGGGATTCAGTCCTTGGATGTCAGGACAGAAGCTCTAAATTCAGAGGCACAGGAGCTCTACTCCTGTCTAATAGCTGGGATACAGTTCGCCTGCACCACTGTTCATTGAAGCACAGGTGGGTGCTGGAAGGAACCTTGAGACTCTGACCTGAATCTACCACTGTTCCCTTCCTGGTTCACTAAGGCAAGTTACAAAGTCAGATATGCTCCTAGGGTTTATATTTTCATTTTTCCTGATTAAAAGTTGAGGCTTCAAGAAGTTACAGTGCTAGCTTAAGGTCCCAGAGAGAGGTGGCATCAAAACCACAACTAGAAATGGAGTGACACAACAATATACTTCCCATTGTTGCCCACCTCCCTCCTTAATGTCTCTGAACGTAAGATTTCCTCACCTGCCAAAGGGGGACCAGTAGTATCTACCTCTCAAGCCATTGTAAAAATCAGTTCCAATCATGGCTGGAAAAAGTTCCTAAAAGGCAAAAGTGTTGGGTTTTCAGAGGACTCATGGATTCCAGGAGTGAAACTACTTATATGATATGGGAACAGCCACAGGTTGTTGTCCTACATTTGATTCAGCCCAGCAATCATATAGGTATGAATTTCTGAGAGTGAGCAAGTGAGCATGTGTGTATGTGTGTGTGTGTGTCAGGTTGGGAGATGGCTGATGCCCAGTTGGTTCTCATGAATGTCCATAACTGTTAAAATACAAAAATACTTTTTATGCCCCCTCTCTCTGAATTCCCTTCTGCCACTTTGGCCACTTTCCTAGTAATTGCAGGACTACTCCACCATCCAGAAATCAAAGGGTAAACATTTGGCACAGCAGGTCTCTAAGAAGCCTGCTCCAGTTCCATTGTCAATTAGCACTCATTCTGATTCCTCAGTGCCCACATCATACCCTATATTTTGAATACCACTGTTTTGGTTATCTTTGAATATGCATCAAACCACCCTGAGACATTATTTATTATTATCTTCCAAAGTTTCATGGGTTAGCCGCGCTCAGTGTGATGGTTTCCCCTGGGGTCTCTTATGGGACTGCAGTACAATGGTGGTTGAGGCTAAAGATTCCTGCAAGTTCAACTTAGCTGAACATCCAAGAAAGCTCTTTGGCTAGCATTTGGTGCTGGTCAACCACTGGGAGCTCAGTGGGGTTGTCATCCAGAGCACCTACATTTGGCCTCTCCAAGTATCTTAGGATTCTCATGTCAGAGTTGCTGATTTGAATGAGAACTAGCATGCCAAAGGCTGGCAGCAGAATAGCTTCATGTCATCTTCACCATAGTCTACTTCTCAAGGAGATCATGGACTCTCCCAGATTCAAGGTAGTGAAAGAATGTCAAATTCACACTGCAGAAGAGCAAGTGGGGTGAGAGAGACTTATTTTGGGGCAATACAGTCTGTCTCAATCACTATGGTCAAGGCTCACTAGGCTACAACTCAGTCTGTCTGAAGTTCCTTCTGCTGGTCACCTTACACCCATCTCTCCTTGTTGGAGATGTTTTATGTGCTAGGATGGGAGCATCTCCTTCCCTCCCTGGGAGCTCCCTCTCCTACATTTTTACCTCTCCTTTGGGGAAAAGAGTTGGCATTCACTCTCTTACACCAAACCCTTCCAAAGAGACTTGGGACCTGATTTTCATCAGTGACAACATCGGCAAAACCATCTCTTGGCCAAACCAGAGGATGATATCAACCTCAGGATTGTGAGAAACGCCAGGGAGGTTGTTCCTCCTGTGTGTGAGTTGGCAAAGAGGGGAGTGCTGTTGAAGGAAGCATTTCTGTCAGAGACCCTTGGGAAAACTTTGGCCCCTCCCAGAAAAATGAGCTCTGAGATGATGACTGAACACAGTGTATGTCCCAGATATGAAAGGGCTTTGCCTTCTCTAACCAAGTCCAAGTTCCACTTCTCTGACGTTATAACTTCACTTCTTCATGTCCACCTGAGCTGAATTCTTCATGGTGTATATATAGCTCCTGTTGCTGATCAGAAAGACTGTCCCCTTATGTTCTGAGAGCCAGGTCAAGACTTGGGGTCATCATCAACCATCATTGATACTGAGGATATTTTATTTGCTTCATTTCCTTCTACTCGTGTGAAATGTGGCTGCATCTGCAATTAGTGTCTTTGATATTTACTTTCCTAGCACCCTTTGCCCCATCAAAACCCTTGCCAAGCTGCCCAAGGGAGGAGAATTTGTTTGCCCTTCTGTTCAACTGTAGAAAAAGTAAGTAGCTTTCCGTCTCTCTCATCCACCCAACTCCCCATGCACTTTTTAACCGAGGGGGAAAAATCTGTTATTCATAAAGAAAAACAAAGAATGATAAATTATAGGGCCTTGTAAAATATATTAACATGAATCCACACTTTTTTTTCCTGGATAATTGAATTAGAGTGACATCAGCCAGAATCTGCTGCTTACGCAGGAATGCCAGCCTCCTTGGGTTGTTTTTCATTGTTTTATTTTTTCTTTTTGGTCTGATCCCACAAAGTCCTGGCTAAGTGTCCAAGTGCCTCTATCATCTCCAAGCCAGCTCATGCTGTAATCTTGTCCACAATTTCATTACTCCATCTGAGTTAGAAGCTTCATTAAAATGATGTCTCTCTTAGAGTTATAAATGATAAGCGACCTTCTAACAAAATGTGGCCTTCTTAGATGACAAGAAAGAATTAAATGTCGGGGAGCAGGATGGTAAGGTTTTGATATTTATGAAGGTCAAAGCAAGAGTGAGTAATATAACAGAACATTCCACTTAAGGTCAGAACCATGTTCCTGGGTCCTGCTGTTGCTGCCGTAAGAAATGAACTTTCTGTAGACTTTGCTTATATTGCAAGGTTGTGGGCTGTTTATGGTTTATATGAAACCACCACCATATTTTAATTCTAGTTGGGTGACTAGAAGGGAAAAAAATCAGTAAATATACTGAAATAACTCTTTTATTAATGTTCTACTCTAAGAAATTATTCACTGGTTAATTGGCATGTTGCCAAAAAAGAGGCCTCAGGAGACAGGCGGCTTTGCTCATCTGAGAATCACTATGCTTTGGCTTGGTCGGATTTCCTGTCTTTGCAGAACTTGTATTTATCTCTTCAAGTAATAGAAGAAATCTGGTTTTCAAAGCTGAGTGTAGTTCACTGGCTTCGGGCTGCTCACTGGAATGGGAAAGAGCTTTTAGTTTGTAGGCATTGACATTCTGATAGTACCACTTCAAGATCTGGAGGCTTTTGGAATAGAAACCAAGGGGTGATGAAAGATACTAAGACTCATGGGGTGTCCATCCCAATCTGTCCTCTAAGGTCCCCTGCATCTTTGGTATTCAAGGGTAGAGTCACCATGTAGGGTTGTGTAGACTATGTATAAGGGCACCCAGACTCAAAGGATGAGCAGTGGGTAAGGTTTACCTTGTGTTCCATTTGCCAGCCCTGGTGCTGGGCCACATCCATTCACAGCAGGGGGGCAAACTATGGCCTATGAGTCAAATCTATTCCACCACCTGGTTTTGTAGATAACAATATTTTGGAACACAGTCATGTCTATTTTTTGATGTGTTGTTTCTCTGTGCTCAGTTGAGTTGTGAAAGAGACCTTATGGTCCACAAAGCTCCAAATATTTACTATTTGATCCTTGATAGAAAAAGTTTGCTGACAGATGATCTAGAGGTAGGGGTACCTTTTTCTAATTTGCAAATAGCTCTGACTGCCTGTCAAGTTGGAAGTGCATCCTAAAGATAAGATTCCCCCTCTTCCCCCCAGCTTTTTAAAACTTGGCACAAAGGTGGCTTAGGGTCTAGTAAGGCCCTAAGGAGGAGATCTCAGGCCTACTTCTGATGACAGAAACGTCAAGGGAGCCAGACCTCCTAGATCCTCACCCCAGCCCACCATACGCCATTGCTGGACTCCGGAACTAGCTCCAGGCAGAAGAAGAACCATGGACATGTAGCTCAGAGAGGCTATTTGGGGAGCAAGAGGCTGGCTGTAGCAGTTCCCAGAGGTAAAACAAAAGCTTTCCTTGTTTCCTTGCCAAATAACCATAAAAGAGAAGGTTTGGTTTTGGATCTTCAGCATTGGCCACTCCATAAAGAAATGCAAGCTGTCTCATGACTTATCACCAACCCCTTGTTTACACAGCAGGGCTGATTGACACGGTTTATTTTTCTGCGGTTTTTCTTCTAATCTAAAGTGAAATATGACCTGGAGAATTCATGGAGTTCCCTTCACCTCTTGCAACCCAGAACCTGCAAGGGAGGTGCTGTTGGTCCTTTACATTGCCCAGTTACTGTTTTCACATGAGTGAATATTATATGTCCTACTTAGATCTGGTTGCACCTGCTGAAAAGGTCTGGTCAGCTATGCCTGAAAACTGGCAGAGTCTGTTGTCTTTCGCAGGGAATCAATGGATAAAACAAGACCAGTGATTTGTAAAACATGACTGGAAGGGAAGTCAGTGTTATCTCATCTTTTGACGACGCTGGAATCTCTTCATTGAACAGATGAGAATCAGCCCCTGTGAGATGTGGCAGCTTCCTCAAGGCCCCACAGAACTCCTCCTCTGGTCAAACTTCTACAGGTAGGATTTGTAGTTCAGGTAGGAGGCCCTCATGGCAGGAACAAGTAACCATTGTAGTCCAGATAGTAGGGAGTAGGGGCCTGGTCAGAACCATCACATTAGCAATTCCAGCATGCCCCAAATGCAACTATTCACAAAGTTCTCCTCACTAATGACACCACCTGGTCCTTCCATTGTCCTGTGAGGCCCACACAGATCCATTGTAGTGTATAGTTTAAAGATCATATTTATAAAAATCTATCTGGATGGATGGGATGATAACTCTCAAGGCCTATCTATATTAAAGGGACAATATAGTGGATGCTCTGTGATTTTGGGGCAAAAAATCAGAGCAAATAAAATTAAATGCTCCAGTCTTGTAACTTATGCTACAACCTGAGTTTTTAAAAAATGACCACACAGAACAAGAATGGCTAAGTTAAAGGAGAGGCCATGAGCACATGCCTAGGAGCCTGAGGTCAGGAGTTGAATCCAGAATGAAGAGGCTACCCTCAGATGACAAGGGGCTTTATCAGCCAGGATGCCAAGTCTGGAGATGATGACCCTCCCTGGAGAAGAGAGACAGCAAGATAGGTGGGTACCTACAACCTATAGCTTTGCCAGGCCCCATCTAGGGGCTGCAGCCCCCTTTCGGCAGATTCCCAAAAGACATGTCCTTCTTTTCCCTTCCTTCTGTTCTTGTGCTACCAACCTTTTGCCTATATCCTCCTGGAGGTGCTATGAGCCCTAGAAGTTGGGTAAGTTATACAGAACATATACAATACTAATATCTGTATTGGACTTCATTAAGTAATGCCCCCTCCCATACAAATGTAGGCACGTGTATTACTCATGGAAATGATACTTAGCTCTTTTTCATGAGTCATCTTTCTCATAAGAAAGACACATCAGTTAGCCTTATACAACTAAACAGTCAATTCTTCCAAAGTGAGCTGGAGGGATATCATTGCTCAAAGGACACATTGAACTCTGTGTGTGTGTGTGTGTGTGTGTGTGTGTCTTCCTCATGAGAACTTTCTCGGCCTTATGTAACTTCATTGAGTGGACTTGCATGCAGCCAGCAGTACTAGACACTTGAGCTGAAATAAAGGAGGTATGAGGTCTGGGAAAGGGGGCATTGGGCCCTCTTCCTGGAAACCATGCCTTATTCCAAGTCCTGGCTTAGGGAAACCTCTCCTTATCTGGAGGTTCCGTCTGGCTCCTGGCCTTCTCAGCAGCAGGGGAAGGATTTGATGGTCCATAGTCTCTTCCTGCTCAGCAAGCTGTGATTCAAGCTGTGGGTGTAAGAAAGCAAAAGGCCCTGACATTCAGGTTGTTTGTGAAATCAGCCATCAGAGGTAATATATTGAACTCTGTCCCAAGTACCTCTCACGCATCCAAACACAATTCTGGAAGGAAGGTTTTTCTTTGCAGGAACAGCAACTGATTGGTCCCTTGATTTCTCCATTACTGCACACACCTCTCCCTCCTGCTGTGAGTTGGGTGAATCATCTGATTTTGGTGGAGACTACATTAGTTAAGGCTCCATAGCACCAGAGCTGCCACCTGTGGTCTAAGAGCCTGAGTGGGAATTCTACTCCTTGTTAAAAACAAGGAACCCAGTCTCATGATTGTGTCATCTGAAAGAGGGAGTTTTCTAGGTTTTGTTTCTCCTTAAATGAAAGTCAGGGACTCTAAGGTGCTGCCTTGTTCTAGGAGGGCCAGAGGTGAATATAGTTCGTGGAAAGAAAGAGCAAAACAGAGTCCAGCCTTTTAGTGGGATCATGGATGTTTCTTAGGGACTGAAGTCTTGCATGAAGGGGATTGCTCAGGCATGGAAAGCAGAGACATTCACATGTACCAAGTCTTCTGAGTTAGAAAATTTTATGCAATGAGCCTGTTCTTTCCTCCCTCTACAAATATGTTGCTGACGAATAAGCATCGTCTCCTGCTATTCCCATTCCCATTCCCCAGGCTCTTGACTGTCCTTCCTTTTTCAGATCTCCTCTTCTTCAGGAAGTCTTCCTTGTGCATCCAAAGTCACAGTCCTCTCCTCTATGGTGGTTTTCTTGGCCTTGAAGGAGTGCCTGACTCAGTGAAGATGGCACAGCCAATGGCCCAGCTTTGCTTCCAGGCTTCTCCTAGGAAGGATCCCTTTCTCCCAAGCAACTGTGGTGTGGAAACTTGGACAGTTTTGGTCCCAGGTAGGTGGAGGCAGGTGGAAGTGAGGTTTATGTATAAATGAAAACATTTTCTTAGCCATGCACCACTGACTTGGCCCCCCAATTGCCAAGTACTAAAGTATGGTGTGATCCAGACCCCAATCTTGATGGATAGATCTCTGCCCTTCCAAGATTTCCCAGAGCCTTGTATTTAACCATGGATATAATGGAAGGTTTTTAGGTTCCAGGGTTACATCTTTGCTAAAATCTTCAGTATTTTAAAGATATTATCCATTCCAACAACTGTACATCTTTTCCCTTAAATAACCTGATGTCATGACCACAGTTGTTTATATCTTTGTTTCCTTTTGATTTCTGGGCTTTGGGGGGTTGGCCCAGAGGATCTTTGAGCACTGAAGACAGAGTGAAGAGGTGAAAGACTCTTGGAGAATATAAAAGAGGCCAAGACATTTGTTTCTCTAAAGATCATATAAATGGTTTTTAATGTGTAACCCCTGAATTGTATTCTCTGGGGCTATTAGACATCACCAAAAAAGCAAGAGCAAGATTAATGCCAATCTCTTGCCACTTGGTGTGAAGGTTTTTCCTCTTTGTTTTTTAGCTTCAATGTTTCTGCCTATAACAGTGTCTATGCAATTGAAAGATATCTGAATGATAAAAGATGTTTCTCCCTGGAGCCTAGAAGCATGGGTTCAAAGATCAGCCTTTCCAAGAGTTCATAACTGCTTAATGGCTGACATGTTTGACAAGCTTCTTCCTTGAAGAACAGATCAACTCAAAGAAGATGGAACTTGCAAACACTCTTTTGGGTTCTCACTTGGTACAGGAAGGCACTAGGATATATTGGCTGGATTGACTGGATGATTTGGGGGGCCAGTGATGATCCTTGAATTGCTCAAGGAAGTGAATAGAATATGTGGCCCCTGAAGGCTGGGGTGAAACTAATAAGATATGAAAAGAGGACAATAGAAAGCAGAACTTTCTAAAAGTCAAAGGGCAACATTGCCCACAGTCACGGGGAAGATGACAGAGGCTGAGGTAATATTCATCAGTGATGTTGTAAAGAGGTTTCCTATAATGCATGAGCCCCAGGAAGTCAAATGTACAGTGAAAACATACAATCTGGTGACCCTCAGTAAAATCACTCACACACTCACTCACTCTCTCTCTCTCTCTCTCTCTCACACACACACACACACACACACAAACTTGATAAAGACTTGGCTTTAACAATTTAATGGTATTGTTTACCTTTAGGATAAAATTAATGAAGCAGGAATATGGAGGGAAGAGTGGTACAAATTTAGAAGTTTATAAGACCTTTGATTATCATGCATCTTATAAAAGAAATGATGTTCATTCCTTCAAGACAGCAGTAGTACTGGTAATCTTGGTTGGAAGTTGAGCCTCCTTTTCAGCTCAAAGGAGAATAGCTACTGCCTGAACAAAGTCAAGGAAATTCACTCTGAAAGAGAAGAGTCCACAGGGCAGATCCCTCTGGGAGACCAGGAAGACTGGCTGGGTCCCCCACTACCATTCACACACAGTTGGCTCCGAATATGCATGAGGATGATCAGAAAAAGGAAGCTGCCCGTGGCTCTGCATTGCAGGCCTCAAAGACCATCTGATGTCCATGTCCTCCATCACCCCCATCTCACCCCCAAGGGGCATCTCCTCATCTCTTTGAGATAACGCTGGTCACCGAGTCACGGTCCACCCCTTTGCTGCTATACAAAGGGCACACTCAGGCAACCCAACAATAAAACGACTCGAAGGGAGACCAGCTGTACTTATAAATAAACATCCCAAGAACATTAATCTGCTGAAGGTTTTTATGAGGGGAAGCATAAAATTTCAAATAAAGGGCTAATGGGAAATATGTCCAAAATGTTGGAATTAGTGATGCTCTACAGTAGGGAACAGCCCAGCTATATCCATAAAACAAAACATAACTAACAACTGATTGAATTTTAAGACCCCCAGCCCTCCACTCCCACACCTGAGTTGTATATTTTATCTAAAGGGCTGTTTCATGTTCCAGAATCAGCTCTGTTTGCAAGTGAGCTGTCACAATTTTATGGCCTCAACTTTAAAGAGCAGGACATTTCTTTCCTGGAGAAGAAGGCTAATAGGAGGTAAAATACAGGGATTATGGGCTCTCCCACAAGTCCAGGCTAGCAGATGAGCCTCTTTCTATAATCGAAATGAATGTTTTCTTTGGACTCAGCTAGGAAGATGCTTTTAAAACATCCCTGGGAAGAGGAGACATGTGCCAGGCCGGAGAGCAGATGCAAGCAGTGAGGAAAGCAGGTGTTCAGTTCTTGGGAGTACCTGCTCCACTCCCCCTTCAGGACAGGTCATTTAAAAAATGACAAGGTTATTTTCTTTTTTTAAAGTAAAAATGGGATATGGTATATGGTTTGCATTGCTTCCTGCCCTGCCCTTCACCTCTGTTAACGATCTGCTTTCTTTCCCCTCTGGGGTGATGTGAGATCTGTTTTGCATTCTTTTTCTCCTTAACTCTGTACCAGGCCAGTCTGGGATGAAGGGGAGGACCGCCAGCCCCAATCTCCATGCCCAAATAGCAGCCTTTGGAGCAGAGAAAGAGCTTGGATTGAAATCAGAATGGGCTCTAATACCCACTCTGCCATGCACAGGCTCCACTGGGCTCCAGGCAAGTCACTCCACTCCCATGAGAGAGGAAGGAAACAGTCACCAACATCACAGGCCCATTGTGGGTGTGATCTGATATGGCCCAGGCAGCAGCACCTGTTCAGGAGGGGTCACACTGCTGAGGCTCCAAATCCTGACTCTGAAACTTAATTGTTGGTCAAAACTTTCCAGATTTTGAGCCTCAGTTTCCTCATATATAATATGGGGATAAAAAGAGGACTAAAGGAAAATGCTCAGCAAGTGTTCAGCAGAGTGCATGTCACATAGAGGGTACTCCATGACTCCTTCCTGAGACTGCTGTTATTTTAACAGGCTGTTTTGCAGATGGTCTTATTCACACAGAGACATCCTGGCTGAAGTCTAACAAAGGAAAAACCAAGTACACCATCCCCTCACTGCCTTGCTCATGGTGGAGAGCTTGCTTACCTCCACTTCTGGCCCATCTATGACCTTGGCTTATCTCTGACTCTCAGGCCAGCTCATATGTTTTGGATTCCTCCAGTGAGCTCAGTTTGTCAAGTTTGGGCGACTCTCAACACCATCTAAAGATTTGGCTTGTATTTCCCCTTGGCTGTGGCAGCCCCCAAATGCCTTGGAAAGTGTCTCCTGTGCTAGCTCTATTCCCTGCAACCCAGGTGCAAGCTCCAGTCAGCTCAGCTACTCTCAGGTGAGTCAACGTCAACCCCCCCATGGGAGAATAAAGTATTAACAGTGAGGAGGGAGAAGTCAGTCCCTCCTGGATCTACCCTGGCCCCCGCCCCCCGCTCCGTGTGTGTGTGTGTGTGTGTGTGTGTGTGATTTTATCACCTGCTCTGCTCCCCTACTTTGACATCAAGACAGAACAGTCACAAACAAAATGAACACACCTGTTCACAGCTATGGAAAAATGACAGCTTCAAAGTTAGCACCAATGGGGTCAAGGTCATGCCTCAATCCCCGTGAGATGCCTTGGTGGATCACTCCTCTGTGCTCAACTCCTCTCATCCTCTTGGCCTCATATTAACTCCTATGGTTCTTTAGTTCTTCTCAATTTTGGGGCACCATTTCTTGAGTGAGACTGAAGTGAGGAAAGAAAGACAGCATGGTCTAAATTTGTTCATTCCCCTGTATCTGCCATCACAGAGTAGAACCTTAATAAAGACTAAAAGGAGGAGGCCCAGGCCATGTTGGAAGTGCACAGGTGAGGGAGACTCCATGATGTCTCCTGCCCTAGCCTCTGCCTCACCCTGAGGGACCTGAAGGAGAACCGTCTAGCTGAGCCCAGTCAAACCCTAGAACTGTGAGAAATAATTATATCGAATGTTGGTTGTTCAGAACTGTCAGGTTGGGTAGCTTGTTGAGCAGCAATAGACACATGGATTGCTGATCATTTATACATTTCTTTTGGCTATTGGAATTATCTTAATGGTCACAAGCCATGCTCATCAGAGAGATTTAAATTGCCACCACCAGCTGTCAGTGGTCAGTGGCTCCAGACTGCCAGATCACTTCTGCACAACCTGCATGTCAGGCCTTGGGACTGAAAGGGACCTGGGGCTGTGGGATTCTTCTGGCTGGACTCTGGCCTGGGGAGGCGTTGGTTGTCTGGCCCACCCTTCCTTCTCCAGCAGAGCTGGGAAGATATCCAGGGCCAGCTGTGTGCTTTGGAAAGCGGCTTCTCTGATTCCTCAGCCCTCTCCCCTGTGCAGAAGGAGAGGATCAACCTCCAGTTTCACACCCTGGAACTCCAAGTACCAAACAAAGTTCAGTGTTTTTCAGGTGCAAGTTCTTTTTTTGGCTTTTAGCAAATGAGTACAATAACAAGCTAGAATATGCAGGTCCTCAGGGGGTGAATCTAGGAACCACAAGAGTAAAGGGTTTCCAGTTACCCTCTGGCTTGTGCTCAAAGTCCTTATTCTCCCTGAAGAATGGGTGTGAAGGCTCAGGCTACGCAATGGTCTGGGAATGGAGACTTGGAAGAGAGCACTGAGGTTCCCCATCATTACAATACATGCCTTTAGCCAGCAAGCAGGTGGTCAGATGGGAAGGAGGGGAAGGGAGGGCTGTACTGAGGGTGTGAGATAAGCATGGTATGCTCCTTTAACATGCCTTGTCCAGCAGCTGCTGGGCTGTGCTCATCCATCAGCCCTGCTATGGACTAAACATGTGTGTGTGTGTGTGTGTGTGTGTGTGTATGTGTGTGTGTGTGGTGCTGGGGATTGAACCCAGGGCCTTGTGCGTGTGAGGCAAACACTCTACCAACTGAGCTATATACCCAGCCCTGGACTAAAACATTTTTGTTCTCCTCAAATTCATATGTTGAAGCTCTAATCCTCAATATAGTGGTGTTGGAGGTAGAGTCTTTGGGAAGTAATTTGTGTTTGAATGAGGACACATGGGTAGAGGCCCTATGATTGCATTAGTGCCTTTATGAGAAGAGGAAGAGACTAGAATGTCCCCCTGCCACACAAGGATTCAGCAAGAAGGTGCCCACCTGCAAAACAAGAAGAGGACCTTCAATGCTTTACCAGATACTGGGTCTACCAGTGCCTTATCTTGAACTTCTCAGCCTCAGAACTGTGATAAATATATATTTGTCATTCAAACCATCCAGTATATATATATATAATTGTAACAGTTTGAACTGAGACAAGTCCTATGACCCTGGTTTTACTTTGTCTTGTGGACCTGGAGGAGCCCAAGTCATCATTTCCTCTATTCATATCTTTCTACAAGTTATGACCTCCTTGGCTTGGGGACTTTCCCAAGACTATGTGAAATGTACTTAGCCTCTCCACTTTTGCCTGCACATGTCCAATGAGTGGTTAAAATCAGGATGAAAGACTTGGCATCTCTGCCTCCATTTGCATCTGTCCACTTTGCTCTGAGTCTCCTTGGATTGCAGGAACAACAGGTCTTATGGATAAACATCTTCTAAGTCAAAACTGCCTCTCAGGCAACAGGAACTTTCTTATTGCTGACAAGTCCCCACCTGACCCATCCTGAGATAATGATGGACAGACCACACCTGATCAGGATCACCTGCTTTGACACCTGTGAAGAGCCTCCAAGTATGCAAACCCCTAATTCATGCCCTCTTTTCCCTTTATATGAAACCTCGGGATGACTGTCAGTCCCTTGAAGATAGGGCTAAGACATGGGTCCCCTTGTCTTTCCAGTGTAGCTGCGCTGACTAAAGTTCCTTTCATGCTTTTCACCATTACCTTTTCTGTTTTGTTTTTGGGGTGAGTGGATGGACCTGATTTGGATCCTCAGAGTCAGACCTGTGGCCTAGGATTCTGATAATAGTCACAGAGCTGGTAGGTGGCAGAACTCAGCATAATGCGACTGGCCTGCCATGGCCGAACCTTGGCTTTCAAATCAGAAAGACTTTGGCCTTCATAGGTTACCATGTCCATCTGCACAAAAGAAGTTTTGAGAATAGTCAATTACCCAGCTAAGGCACACAGAAAACCCCAAGGAGAAAGGGAATTTCTTGACAAGAATTTGTTCTCCCTGGGTACATGCTCAGGATTTCAGGCTATTTTATAGGAATATACCCTGTGTAGGAGAACCTAGTTCCAGTGTAGTTTTTCACAAGCAGCCCAATTTTCATTTTCAGACAAACTAAGTTCAAGTTCTGAATAAACGAACTATAAGCTGTGTGACTTTGAGCAAGCTGCTTAATATCCTTGTGGCCCACTAAATATCCTTCACCTATAGAATGAATAATGTAGTCCCTCCCTCATGGGATTGTTGCAAGGATTTTGCCATTCTCTCTCAGTCTCTCTCTCTCTCTCTCTCTCTCTCTCTCTCTCTCTCCTGTCCCTATCTACCTTAGAGAAGTCTCTGGTTGTTAACTGAAGTGCTTTTGTTTCCATTATTTCTATTTGAATTTTAGTTTTCATTGGAGCCAGACTTGGCAAGCTTACAGACTGCAGAGGGTGTGTTGTCAGCATGATGTTTGTTGAAAATCTGAACTTGAGTGTTTGATGGCCACACACTCTCTAGCTTGTTAGTCCCTGATGCTCACACTCCAAACATTTATGGTACAGAACAGGCCCTGTAGTTACTGCCCCACTTTTTTTTTTTTTTTTAAGGTTTGTAACTTCTGGTATATACGGGACTTGAATTGAACAGAAGAGGACATAGCATACCCAAGAGCAGAGACCTCTGACAAGCAATCTACTCAAATCAGTAGAGTCATTTCTGGAGTGCACTGTGTTGAGAGGAGGCCACATCCCCTTCTCTGCTCTGATGCTCACTCAGTGACCATGAGAGATGACGGGGCCAGATAAGTCTGAAGTGGTGCTGCCCATGTACAATCCTTTAGGTATGCATGTGTCTGGGGGACCCCCAGTTCAGAGGTGTGCGGCACTGGCTTGTGTTTGCTGTATACCCCGTGACTTCTTCAGTGGCTCCTTCTGATTCCTCTGTGGTGATGCATGTTCCTGCTCCCACCAGGGCCATGTTTCCTGGTGCTTGCTCACCCCTGGTATCAGCAGTTCTAGGGGTGGGGCTCTAGGACTGCGGCTTTCCACTGATGAATGGCCAGTGTGAACAAGTTCTTTCTGCCGTGCTTTCCTGCAGGGTGATCTCCTCTTAGTTCACTAGTTGGGAGGGTTATTTCAACACTTGCCACAGTAGCTGGGAAGAAAGCAGTTAGGAGGCTGTGGGCTTAGAGGCTCCTGGTCCTCACTAGAGCGTTGAAGGAAGCATTCTTAGCATCAGGCCCCTTTCCTTGACTGCCTGTCTCTTCCTTAAGAAGTTAGCAGGCCCTCTGGGCATGGTGGTGCAACTCTCTAATCCCAGGGGCTTGGGAGGCTGAGGCAGGAGGATCACAAGATGAGGGCTAGCCTCAGCAAGTTGGTGAGACCCTGTCTCGAAATAAAATATAAAAAGGGCTGGGGTTGTAGCTTAGTGGTAGAGTAACCTGGGTTCAGTTCCCAGCACCACAAACAAATAAACAAACAAACCAAAATTAATTTAGCAGGCCTATCCTTTTTGTTGGCAAGTTTTATCCTTGCCCAAGGTGTCTTTTGCACTCGCCTCCTATGTTTATCTTGGCCTCTGGCTGTACAGATCCACCATCTTGATGGCCTACATGGTTCTCTTTCTTCACTTTAATGCCTCAGTTCCACAAGTCGCCTCTTCCCACACAAACCTGCACATTTTCTGTTCCTTCAGGGCAATTAGGTATCTAATAAAGAAAATTCACACTAAGTGCAGAAGGTCAGATAGCCTAACTTTCCTCATCTAAAGCAAAGAGTTCTTATAATGTTTAGAGATAAATGGAATGGATTTCTAATTGGGGAGATTTTGGTGGTAGAGCTAAGTAAAAGAAAGAAGCATGGGTAGAGTAGATGAGGGAGGAAATGGATAAAGCCTAGAATCATGACTGATTTTGAGTTTGCTGAAATATGTTCTAGAACTTGAGGATCATTCACACTGTGAACAAACTTTGCTCATCTTTCCTCTACTTGTATGGCTCCTTTGGCCAGGCCTGGTCTGGCTTCGTGGAAGAAAACTGTCAGTAACACTATCAGAAATACGCACTAGCCAGAGGCAAACACCCCTATTTCCTAAGGAATGCAGGAGCCTTCTCCCATTTCTCCTCAAATGGCTGAGGAGAAATCCAGAGCCCGTGAGGAAAAGATGTCCTTCATTCAATCTGAAGTCTGGGCAGCCAGCTCTAGGCTGAGTAGGCTGAGGAGGGCGTTAAGGATGGTCTTGATCTTACCAGGAAAGAGCTTTAATCTTACCCCAGGATTCTCAGTCCTAAAACCAGATCAGAATCAAACATATTCTCTTTGCTGATTTTTGATAATGCATGTACCTCATCTAAAATTCAAAGAGAAAATTCTCCCAGTTTCTTTTTCCAGAGGCAGCCAGTGTTAATAACTACTTACATGAACTTCTACAAGGAGCCTGTGCCTTTCAAACAATTGCTATTATTTTATACAAATGTGTCTATATTTCATATTTCATATATTGAGTATAATTTCATGTTAGAACATGCAGAACTGCCTAAACATAGTTATAGCTGTATAATATTTCCTTATGCTGATATACTTCGATTTATTTAATTATTTCTCAACTGATGTACATTTGGGTTGATGGCAATCTTTTGTTTTTATAAGAACAATGTTTCAATGAGTAACATATAAAAATTAGTAGGATGGATATATACAAATGGGCTTGTTGATACTTGTCTCACTGTCCTCCATTAAAGTTGTGGGATCCCCCCAGCAATGCATGAAAATGCCAATGCCCCACACTCACACCAATAGAGTGTGGTGACAACTTGTACCATCTGCTAAGTCATAATAATATTTCATTGTGATTTTAATTTAGATTCTTAAGTAAGGAGAGTGATTTTGCATCTTTAATATATATAGATTTGTGTGCACATCTGAATTCCCTTTTCCATGCAGTCTGTTCATTTCTCTTCCCATTTTTCTATTGTATTGTTATTTTTCTATTGATTTCTCAGGACCTATTAGAAGTTGTGTGTATTGGGGTGTGTGGATTTCCCTTGTCCATGCTTTATATTTACAAGTGACAGGACATCAGTTCCTGTCCTGTCTCATTCTGATCTCTTCCACTCATTCACTCTAATTGTGGGTTAATTTGGGAGGAGGAAGTTGTGTGCCTGGCTCAGGTACTTTTGTCTGCCTGCTTTAGGAATCTGCTTGTGGAGCAAACTTGGCGGCCCTTGACTATGCCCTAAGCTTAGAGGCAAAGGTCCTATGCCTTCCAGGTGAGGTCTGTAGGCTTCTAGATGTGCTCATGACTTGATGAGTAGACCTGCTTTATTCTGGGATCCAGTACTAGGAGGAAGTCACACTCTTCAATGGCTTCATCAGTAACAAAGCTGATTTTTTGGATACTGATTTGCCTGCTTCTTTGTTGGTAAAGAATTGTGGCAGGAAAAGTGAGGCTATGTGTTAGACTTCTTGCACCTCAAAAGATATGTATGAATATTAAAGAAATTAATCTTTTACCTGTGATATGAATTCCAAATATGTATTTTTGTAGGTTTTCATTTATCTTTTCACTAATGTTACTGTTGTTGCTTTGTGTTCTTTGGTATTTTTCTTCTTTAGTAAAATTTAGATAAATGAATTGATTTTGTATTTTATGGATATTGAGGGTTTGTGTTGAGCTCAAAAAGCCCTTTCCTAAAAATATATCATAAAATATATGTTCTGTTTTCTTTAGTTAATTACCTGTGGTCATTTTCTGTGTTCAAGTCATTGTGAGGTCCTTCCTCCCTGACATGGCATGCATCTGGAGCCTGGATTGGTCCTGAGGTAACTCATTTCTTAGGAGGTGTCAAGGAAGGAGGGACATGGTAACACAGGGCCTTGAATCTTTGCTTGGCTGGTGCTGCCTGGGGATGCACAGTTACAGGTCCAGGCACAGGCCTTGGGAGGTACCCAGAGAGCACTGCAGTGGCATGCCTGGGGAAGAGGGACAGCTGGGTCCACCCTCTGGAACCCAGAAAGGGAAGGGGCTCTCAGCCCAGTGTGTGAGTTGGGTATTAGCAGGACGAGAGCTCAGGGTTTCTGACAATAAACACAGGACTTGTTTTCTGGACTCACTTGGTTCCAGTGGACCCAAGATCTCCTGGGACAACATGCCCAGGTAGAGACTGATGGGCCTCCTGAAGCAGGCCCTAGAAGGCCTTTCTGGGTGGCCTGGACCTGGCTGAGTTCAGATGCTGTCTCTGCTGGGGTGAGTAGAAAACCAAAGCAGAGCTGTGGAGCCATAGCCTCTGAGAGAAAAATGAGCAGCGATTTGCCTCCTCCCTTCTCCCTAAAATCAACAACAGGCTGTAAATGTGGGATCAGTTAGAGACCAAAGCCTTCCTGCATCGGGGGCTTGTTATTCTCCAAGTTCCTTTCACATGCTCTAAGGGAACATGCCTTCCGGGGAGCAGAGCAGCCATGTGCTTTTCCCCTCTCAGCCCCTCGAGGCTCAGCAGACTGAAGGCCACACGGATGAGCAGCTCTGTTTCTTCCCACCTGTCTGCCAGCAGCCCCTCCTTCCGCCCACCCACCCATCCTCCACTAATCACACCATCTGAACTTGTAGTTTTTCATGAGCTTAATTAAATACTGGCAAGTTCTCAGGTCCTTCTCTGATTGTTTTTATGTGAATTAGTGTGAGTCTAGATCAATGTAAGAATGTCTTAGTATATGTGATTGTGTGTTGTGTATATAAATTTTATATATTGAATCTGTTACTATCTTTTCCAAGTGCTGTGTTCAAATCTATGTGATCTTTAGTAATTGTTTCTTCCTCACCATCTTCCCTTCCTGCTCTGATATATCCTCTATCAAGGTCTGAATACCCTCTATCAAGTCCTCTCCACACAGTTGTATAAACTGTGCATTGCACAACTCCATGGGGTACCATTGATTTTATAATCTATATAGCTAAATGTTACTCCTGGAGTCAAGGACTATGGCATCCCTGCCTCCATCTATTGTGTGGTCACGATTTACATAGGCGATTCTAATTCCTTTGTATAATTAATGACTCATATGTAATATCCTGGAACCACATGGAAATATTTTTTGGGTTACCTGCTGTTCTGAATTATCCATGCTTAACTCTTCCACCAATGCATATGATTAAGTTACTCCCATTCTCTCAGTTGAGCTAAATCAAGGAGATAGGTGGGAAATAGATTAAGCTGATCCGCACTGAGGTGTGAGTGACTGAGCTGCCACTGGAGCCCTAGAGATATGGGGAAGGTGATTCTGTTTCTGATTGACCACAGGAAAATTCCAACTGTAAAATTACAACTAGATGAGCAGAGAGGAGTGGGAAGAGTTTTTGTCAGGGTGAGAGAGAGATTTGAAGGCAGGGTTTTTGATTACCCTGGGGCCCGTCAACTCTGCAAACAAAAGGCTTGAATGGAACTTTCCTGTGGTGAGCATTTTCAGTATTTTGTCAGTTCAGGAAATCAATGATCATGTGAGCCTCCTGTCTCCAGCCACAGAAGCAGAATGGCCAGGGAATTGTTCTCTGTGACTCTGACTGATGGGGATGACAGATACATGACGTCCAGTCGGTCAATCAAAGTCACCTCTTCAGAACTGGAGCAAGGGAGGCCAAAAAATAGGAACCATTTAGAATTTTCTCTAGCAGAACGGAGACATGTCCAGGGCTCCGTGCCCAGTGGTAGTGGAGACTAAGATGAATGTCCAGCAGGGTGGACATGAGCATTCTGTGACATGAATTGGCATGTTCTACCTTGCTATTGGGGATTCCAGTCTGATACCTGATCCTCATTCTCCAAATTTCCTGTGGATGCTGTAAACCAGTTGGTTGATATCTTTCCTAGTAATATGGTTTGGATGTGAGGTGTCCCTCAAAAGCTCATGTGTGAGCAATGCAAGGAGGAGGAGACAATGCAATGCTTGGAGGAGAAATGATTGGGTTATAGCCTCAACCTAATCAGTGAATTAATCCCTGATGGTATTAACTGAGTGGTAACTGGAGGCAGGTGGGGTGTGGCAGGTAGAGAAAGTTGTTTATTGGGGGGCGTGGCCTTGGGGTATATATTTTGAATTTCGAGCGAGGAGACTCTCTTTTTCTGCTTTTTGATCATGATGTGAGCTGCTTCCCTCTGACATACTCTCCTGCTATGATGTTCAGTCTCACCTGGAGCCCCAAGGAATGGACTTCGTTGTCTATGGATTGAGACCTCTGAAACCATGAGCCCTTAAATAGATTTTTCCTCTGTATAAATGTTCTGGTTGGGTCTCTCAGTCAGCAAAAAAGCTGGCTAAAACACCTAGTAATCCACTTCTCTCCAGGTTTATCTGTCAGCATCTGTTATTTTTAATCAAGAGTCCTGAGAAGTGGAATTTTGAAGTCCCAGTGATTCTCCCTCATAAGCTGAGAAACTCTCTCTCTGTGGGTAAGGGGAAGGAAAGAAAAGAAAAAAAATAAAAGGGAGAAAACAAGCCCTCACTTGTGGCACTTGGTGTTTGCATTTTTTTTTTTTTAACGTTACTGGGGATTGGATGCTGGGTGGTCTACAACTGAGCTATATTCTCAGCTCTTTTTTGAGATAGGGTCTTGCTAAGTTGCTGAGGCTAGCCTCCAATTTTCCATCCTTCCTTAACCTCTTGAGTGGTGGGAATTCTAGGCATGAGCCTATCCACCAGGCTTCTGTGGAAAAGTTTGAAATACTAACTTTTAAGCACCTGCCTGGAACATGAATATTTAAAAGTAGAGCTGTGTAGCCATAGCCTCTAAGAGAAAAGTGAGCAGCGATTGGTTGCCAGAAGCCACCACAAGCTGACCTCAGCCTGGCCAGGGAATTGTTCTCTGTGACTCTGTGGCACTGCTGAGTTGTAGAATGTGAGGACTGCACGTGGGACAAGGAAAACATGGTCAGATTGTGGCTTTCATAACCAGGTTACAACTTTACCGGACTCTGACCGTATGAACCTGAAGAGACAGATGGTGGGCAGAGGTCAGTCAGTGTTAGAGGTGAGGTAAGGCCAAGATCACTGGGTCTCTCCTCTGGCCAGGAAGAACCTCTTTATGGATAGGGGAAGAAATCTGTCTTCGATTTTACTTTAAAATGTTATTGACTATTAAACAGGATTCTGTGACTTGGGGCCAGATGCTTCCATCTCGGCCCCAGCTTCTCAACACCAAAAATGGGGTGGCACCTGCCTTGCCATGTCAGATGCTCTTGTACTAAGCAGTCCTTTTGTGCTGAGAACAGGATGAGATGGGTCTGCAGGGACAGCCTCGGGCTTCCAGGGCTGAGGCCCAGGGGTTGAGTCACAGAGGAGGCTTCTCCTGTACATGATTTGTGGCATCTGCATGAGGCATGCCTGCTGTGTCTGTGTGCTGTGTTCTTGTGGTGGAACTGTGCCCTGGGGACGTCCCACCCTTTGTGGCTCCAGGCATGTGTCTTGGATTACTTAGCCTCAGCGGGTGAGCAGACGACCGAATCCTGTTTTAGAGGACATGAAGAGGATGGTCAAAACATGCTACAAGAAACCCACAAAATGTCACTGGCACTGGCTGGCCTGCTCCCTCTGGCGTGTGTTGACAGGGTTTTGTAAATAGTCTGATTAATCCATGTCCTTTTGTGACCTAGAAATTCACAATTGGGATTTAGGTTTGTTCCTGGGACTTAATGTGTTGACCAGTTGCAGAGAGAAACAAAGGGGACACTCCTTAATTTCCTGGCCCACATCAGAAAAGCATGTAAAGAGCTCCTGGGCCTCCAAGAGCCACTGGCCTACACACCAGCAAACGTCGTCCTCCTCGGAGGTCTGAAACACCTGGTGCTTGTGTCCTGGTGAGTCCCCAGCCTACCTGATAGAACAGCCTGTAATTAAGACTATGGATGAAGTTCTAAGGACCCTGGGTGATGTTACCCATGGGACTCTAGTCTGCTTTAAACGCCTGTTCCATTCTTTGTCTCCCAAAAGCATTTTCTCAAGATTAAATTGTAAATCATTAGGTAGGGACCAAGGTCCTCGGTAACAACTTTTGAAAGTATGAGCCACATAAATCTGAAATGATTCCAAATCAATTGTCTTCCAAAAAGTATCATAGTTAAGCTCACACTTGCTGGCACCACAAGGCACTCCAGTGTCTCCCCCCAAAGCACTCCAGCCCCAACCCAGCACCAGCCCTGCCTGCATTTGAAGCTGAAAGAAAGTTGGGGTGAGGCCTAAAGGGTCAAATGGCCAGTTGTCACTATCTGCAATGGCCCCAGATAGCAGTATGAGGCCTGCAGGTGAGGAGTTCCCTATGCTCAATGCTTCCCTGGGGCCCAAGGAGATGGTCATCTGAGACTGCTCTACAGGGGGGCACCAGACTTCTGGGGCTGGAGGTGGATCTCTAACAGACAGACTCACCTGCCTCCTGTTTCACCCCCTGCTTTCCCTGAGCCCTTTTTCTAAGAATTGTGGGCATCTACATTCTGAAAGGAGTTGTTCCCTTATTCATTTGGATAAAATATCATTTAGTTGGAAAACTGAGAAAGAAGGTTTGTGCTCAAGACATGTGTTTTAGGGGACAGGAAAATTCCCAAGTCATTCACTTTTCCCCTTAAAAAGTACATGAAAGCAATAGTCTTATTTTTTTTTTTTTTTGAGTTCATGTGACATCAGCCAAAATTACTGTTAGCTTACAACTTTCAAGGCCTAAAAAAATAATCCCCCTTTCCCCAAAATAAACATTACATATGCTCAGCAATAGGAGTACAGGATTGTAGAATGTGGAATTAGAAGGTCTCTTAGGGTTTATTTTACCAATGAGGAAACTAAGGCCCAGGGAGGGGTGCTCCTTGGCTGCAGCAGAGACAGAAGCCAGGATTGAGAGTTCCCCAGGGCACGAGGCAGGCCCCACTGCAGCAAGGTGTTCACATGTGAAATTGTCTGCCTCAGTAGGTGGGTTCCATCATTCTGTTTTCCATTTGAACATTATAAGGCTTTGGGCACAGACTGTCAGGGAGTTATGTGACTCAGGGTCTTGATGCTTCTTTAGATTTCCATGCCACCTGGGAGCCTCAAAGTCATTGGCTTGAAGGTGGTAGGGAAAAGCAGGGTACTTAAGCTTTTGTTTTTATTTCCAAAGGATCAGAGAGAAGTTGGGTTCCATTTGGAAGAAAAAGCTCTGTGAATTTCTGCCACACCTGCCTCTTCAGGCCAGGTGTGATCTGTGGATCCAACTGGGTCTGCATCTTGTGGTGGATTCCTAGGAATAATTGCCTCCAGGGATGTGTCTACCAGCCCAGCTGTGCCTGAGGCCAGTGGGAACTGGCAAATAGAGGTCTTTGTACCAGGAAGGTCTCCATTTGAGTAAAGTAGGCTTTGGAGTGGCAGGATCTCAGCCAGCCTTGTGGCACCTCAAGCATCCCGGCCACCCTACTAAATTCCTGGGTCTTGGCATTGTGTTTGGCAAGTGCTTAAAGAGAAAGAGAGGGGCTGGGGCATCAGGCCTCTGATTGCTGTTGTTTTCACATTTCTTGGAGCTCTTCCATCCACTGGGACAGATCAGCCTATCCAGAAACACCGCCAGTGAGGGACAGTAAACTGTGTTCCAGGGGAAGATCTCTAGGTAGGGAAACTCACAGGCAGGCAAGAATCCCTGAACACAATAGGGTCCTAATTCATACCTGCTGAGTGGAAGAAAGTTGGTAAGGCAGCAAAGAGGTTTTTCAGATTTCAGGGAACTCTGTCCAGCTATTGTGCCGTTGTTCTTCCCCTGGAGGCCCCACCTTCCAGAACAGCCCTTTTCTGACTGTTCACCAACCTCAAGATTTTGCACCCCCCAATGCAATAGTCTCAAAGATTAAAATCCTTGCTAGCTCCCCATGACTTTCAAAAGTGAGTCCTACAGTACTTTCCATGTGATATTTGTCACAGGGATGTTCCTTAAAAATTAGCTTTGGGGGTCACACATACTCTGGGGGAGGCATGATACACACTGGCACATTTCAGGGCCCTGACAGGTCCTGCAGAAAAGAAATTGGTTTTGCAAGCTTGACCACAGATCAAGTTGGTTTACATAATACCTGGTAGCATGCAGCAGAGTAAGGGGCATATCTTGTTAACATTAACCCATAGCAGAAAGGCCAAACAAATTCATCTGTACTCAATAGGTCTCTAAAATCTGCCTTGACCTAAAGGTTCTTCGTGTTTTACCGCCACATTGCTCCTCCTGCCTGTACCCTGTGGACCCCTCTTCCTTGGGCCTGTTGTGTGCTGTGGACTGAATTGAGTCTCCTTCAAATTCATATGTGGAAGCCCTAGTCCAGTACCTCAGAATGGGATGGAATTTGGACATAAGGTCTTTAAGGATGAAAAGATATTGAAATGAGGCTGTGAGGGTGGACTCTAACCAGACCTGAGTGGTGCGTTTAAAGGAAGAGGTGGTTAGCAAGCACACCTAGGGGAAAGGCCATCTGCGAGCCATGCGGGAGGCCTCAGAAGGAGCCATCGCTAAACGTGTCGGTCATAGACTTCTAGGCTTCAGAACTGGGAGAAATCAATTTCTGTTGTTGAAACCACTCTGTCTGTGGTCTTCTACACACAAACTTTCCCCAAGTGGACTCCAGAGCTGAGCATGCTTCACACCATGGCATGTTTATGCTTTCCTCCTCTTGGGGACTACTTCTTTCCCTAACTAACAAAACAGTAGAAGACAAAGCAATTCTGTCTTTCAAAACCTCTCTCAAATGTCTCTGCCAAGTCATCTCACCTCCATCCATCAGCTGCATGAGTCCCTCTCAGCCTGTGCCTGTGGAAGTCTCTGGCTAGCAACTCTCTCCTTTTCCTCTCTTATGGATGTTTTTTGCATGCGTATCCTTCCACCACCCTGTTGGACCTCTGGGGACAGAAACAAATCCCACATCCCAGTGCCCATCACTTAAGAGGTTCTCAATAATAATTTCCTGGGTGGAGTGAAACTCTTTGCCAAGTCAAGGGGAGTACCGAGTACTTTGCACCTGTCTGACGTTGGTCAGCTTGTGTTGCGGGGACCCTAGTCACAACTCTGCTCTGGATCTGGGAGGAGGGGTCTTCTGAGTCAGACCTTGAAGGATACTGAAGAGGAGTGAGAGCCACAGTGAAATCGAGGGAACAGAGAGCTACTTTATCTTAGTTTTCAAATAATTGTGTTTTTTGACCTGAGTGCTCAGGAATGCTGGGCCTTGAATGCAGAGGGGAAGCAGTAATCAGAGGATGAGGATGAGGATGGTGACATGCCAGCTCAGGACATGGGCTTGGATCCCTAGGGGAGTTCCTCCCAGCGATCCCATTGGACCAGGAAGGCACAGGTGTCTGGATGGTGGCTGAAGCTGGGCCCTCCCTTGGGAGGCCCTGGGTAGGTCAGGGCAAGTGCTAGGACACCAGAGAGGAATGGCCAGCCTGCACGTGGGGCTTGTCACGCATGCAGCAAGGCTCACGACTCCATGACCCAGCCTTGGGAGAGGCCCTCTGGAGAGGGAGCTTTGACACCCTCCACTCTGATCTGAACACAGGTTTTTAATTTCCCAGTAATTTGCCCTTTCTACCTCTCCCTGGTTGGCTTCCCTGTCACTTCATTTCCTGCCGTATTCTCATCTTACAGCAAAGGTGAACAGAGTTGACCTTTTCTTGCTCCAAAGCAGAATAAAATGCAGAACAGATTTTTGTGAATAAAAATAGGCCTGAACACCACCAGCTAGTCACTTTGGCTCTATTCACCCATCTGGCCTGGCTAGCTCCTGCTCCACTGGACCAGCCCTCAGGGCAGAGCCACAGAGGGAGGCCGGAGTCCTGGGCAGCAGGCAGAGGCCACCTCTCCTAGCAAGAAGGGCAGGACAGAGCCACACAGAGGCCATGCTGGGTGGCTGCTGGACAACATTATCCCCTCCCAGGGGGGCACTGTGAGTATAAATATCTCCTCTCAGGCCGCCCTTGCCAGTGGTCCAAGGAGGAAAGATTGAAATGTCAACACCTGGTGGGGAAGACAGGAACATCTGGGGAAATTCCAAGAGAGATGCAAATTCCCAGGACTGTAGAGAGGGCTATGATTTAAGGGCCAGGCAGACCACTATTCTAGTCCTTGCTCTTTTGCAACTGTCTTATCTTAGGTAAGGAACTAATCTCTATGAACTCAGTTTTCTCATCTGTGAAGTAGAGACAAGGTTCTGGAATCTGCAGGTAGATTATTATGCTCAAACAAGACAGCAGGAGGAAAGTGCTGAGAGTATCATCTATGTGTCCTTGTCATTCAGGTTGTAGTTTGAGCACCTATGGGTCCATCAGTGATCCCACTCCCACTTTAGCCTCTCAGAAGCATCATGGAGTCCAATGTCAATCCTCTACAGAGCACGGGTGTTTTCTTATTTCTGCTTGAGAGTGTTGTCTGGCTCCCCTTCCTAATGTAAAGTCTTTGAGAGCAGGTTCCCTGTGTGTCAGCCACTGTGTCACAGTACCCAACCTGAGGCTCAGAGGGGGCACTTGGCAATGATTTACTAAATAAGTGCATGCAAACACGATGGCTATGTTAAAAAGCTGTGTCTAGGTGACTTTTTGCCATGTGAGTCTTTGTTTTACCCCTGACTATATTTCCTTTCCTTGTCATCAGGCCGGGGCTTCCTGGCCTCAAGGGAGTTTGTGGTGAGGCTAAAAGCAGAAGTTGCCTGCAAGACACTTTCCTTTCTGCAATTTGTTTTCAAAAATTCTGAAGTCATGAAAAAGTACACCAGACTCCTGGAAGGTTTGAAGAGAGAGCACAAAAAGAAGGGGGTGGAGGGAGAGGAAGAGTGGGGAAGATAGGAGCTGGCTGGATTTTAAGCAGAAACATGAGGGAAGAGCACTCCTGGACATCCTCCCTCTCTCAAGTCCCTGAGAGATTTTTGAAGACAGGAGAGGCAGGAGGAAGCTCGGGCATTTCTGTGCACAGCACTGGAGCTCCATGTATCCATGGTAGCATCCTAAGGAGGTGGTTAGCACTCAGAGAGGGTGGGAACCTGGCCCCAGAAGTTCCCCAGGAATGGGAGTGGCACCAGAACAGCAGAGTGGACTGGTGTGATGGGTACCTGTGCACAGCCAGCCAGGACTGCTGACTGAGGACCTTAGGGGCCTCCCTGGTACCCAGATACTACTTAAAACCTGGAAAAGGCACAGGTTCTAGAAAGATGGAAGTTAAATGAGCTCAGTTACTCCTTCATGTTATTCAGTCACCAAGTCTTTTGATCAGATGGTCCAGGATGTGCCCTGGGTCTATGTTTGGAGAAAGGCATGGATGGATGCCATTGGTATCCTTCCTAGTGTTAAATGCTGCAAAGGAAGATGCCCTGACCCCACCATCACTCCTGGGCTCCCTTTGGCTCTGTTCAACCCATTAAACAGGTGTATCAGGTGTACTTTTTCTCAGGTCTTTATTTTTCTATAGTACACCTAAATCTCATAAAAGTTCACCTTGCACCGTTATCGATATCTCATAAAACTTTGCCACTTTTCAGGGTTCTGTCTCCCTCACTTGTATTATCTCAGATCCTCAGGGCTTTGCAATTCTGGAGACACTTGGGAGATATGAATAGTGCAGGGTGGTGTCTCCTGGCCCATGCCATGTGACCCATCAGAAGGTGATCAGCTCCATGCCTACTTTGACACAGAGCTTCCAGTGGGCTTGGTCTCAGAGCTCCACACCCCCTTCTCCATGGTTACCTACAGCAGGTCCCGTTGCTCCTGGGCTCTGCACTGGAGTGGGGGTAATGATCCCATCCCTCCTCTGGCCTCAGGGTTTCACTGCCTGGGGCTGGACACCTGTCTTTTCAAATAATCAGTTGCTAAGGCCTTCCTTATATTTTTAGACAACACTAAATGATTCTCTTTGTGGCCCTGGCTTTCCATGAGATCCCCCAGTCTTACCTGATTTTTGTCTACTCTTTTGCTGAAACACAGAAAAGTCACAAGTACTTCCTTAAAGGAGATGACCAAAATCAGTACTAGCTTCCTTTCATTGCTGTAACCAATCACCATGACTTAGTAGCTTGAAAACAACACCAATGTATTCTCTTATGGTTCTGTAAAAGTTTGACAGGGGTTGCATTGGGCCGAAATTAAGGTGTTAGCAAGGCTGTGTTCTTTTCTGGAAATGCTACAGATGAGTCCATTCCTGTGCTTTTCACCTTTTCTAAATGCTGCCTTCATTCCTTGGCTACTGGCCCCTACTCCAAGTTCAGATAGAGCAGTAGAACATCTCTCTAACCTGCTCACAAAAATGTGGCATTCTATTTGGGCAATAGACAGGTGAGCCAACATATCTTATGTGAAAATTAAAAATGGTCTCAGGGAGCGAGCAGGGTCAGAAAAAGAAGCCAGTACCCTCAGAGGGGCAGAAAGGCTTCTCAGAGGGCATCACTAAAACCAGTACTTAACTCCTTTTCTAGTCTGGAAATACCTGAAGGCAGGGCTGAATAGAACTCATCGTCTTCTTTCCCTTGAGACTAAGTTGACTGCTTTCCACCTTGTGGCCACTTAATAAATATCACTTGGAATGAACCAATGACTCTTTCTCAGTCATTTTTTCCTTGGGGGCCACCATTGCAATAGGAGATCAGGGACTTGTTCCCAGCTGGAGGGCTGAGCTAGCATCCTCAAGATACACCCCAAGCCTGAGGGCTTAGATAATTTTCTTTATTGTTACATTCCCTGCCCTGCCCCCACCCCCACCCCATCAGAGTCAAATACCAGAACGGAAGCACGGAGTTCTGGGCACAGATGGGAGGCTTTGTAATAAACTCCCCAGACATCCCGGAATTCAATTTAAAACTAGCTCTTGGATTCAAGCAGGACTTAGGATCACTTTGGGTTTGATCAATGAGAGACATTTCCTCCTTTGAGTTTCTTCATATACTAGCATGCTGGGAATAAGAGGATGAAACTGAGTGTTATGGTTTAGATATGAGGTGTCCTCCAAAAGCTCATGTGTGACGCAATGCAAGAAAATTCAGAGGTGAAATGATCAGATTATAATAGGTTTAACTGAATTGGTGGATTAATCCCTTGATTAACTAGGTGGTAACTGTAGGCAGATAGATTGTAGTTGGAGGAGGTAGGTCACTAGGGGCATGACTTTAGGGGTTATATTTTGTCCCTGGTGAGTGGAGCTTTCCCTCTCTCTGCTTCCTGATTGCCATGTCCTGAACTGCTTTCCTCTTCCACACCCTTCCACCATGATGTTCTCCCTACCTCCAGCCCAGAGCAATGGAGTTGGCCATCTGTGGACTGAGACCTCTGAAATCATGAGCTCCAAATAAACTTTTCCTCCTCAACATTGGTGTCAGGTTTTTTGGTGACAGTGATTAAAAAAAAAAAAGTCGACTAAAACACTGTGCAAGTGAAATACTTGGCAGACTCTCAGGAAAGACATTCTGGGAAGTTCTATTTTCTGTATCCTGGGGGAAGATGGCTGCAGCTTGAGTTGGGAGATGCCTGAGTTGGCTGCAGAGGGGATGTCATGGTGGTTCTATTTTAGGGTCCATTCTCTGAGATTCTGACCTCTATCAAAAACTTGCCCTTGTAGCTTCTCGGACAACCCCTGAGCTGAGACATCTTTTGGCTCTTTGACATCAGGTTGTCCTATCTTCTCCTTCACACAGAGCTTCCGAATCAGGACTCCACACAGGACTTGGGACCTGAAACCTGCAAGTGAAGGCTGATCATAGGATGTCTGAAACCAGAGATCACCTCCTGGGAGGGACAAGCTGAAGGCAGTGCTAATCTCTCAGTGGTGAGTTAGTGTTTGCCAATGAAGCTGAGTGGCCAGTGCAGGCTTCCCCTGGGCCATTATTTCCCTTCTCATACTGGAGGGGCTCATCATCCTTAGATGTCCCTGAAGCTTTGCAGGCTTCTAGGGTAACAGAAGACTGAACTGTTTTACATTCCTTGGAGTGTTGACCTCCACGCCATTCTTTAAACCATAACTAGCAACCTATTAATGGGCTGTGAAATCAATGAAGTGGATGGAGATCAGCCTAAGAAAAAAGAAAAAGAAAGGAGACATAAAACTAAGGAATATGAGTGTTGCTTTGGTAAAACATTTCAGTTTAGTGTATGATACACAGTATACTGAATGTAGGTTGCAATATGAGATGTATTTCTCACCACAGATTTTAGGTAAAAATGGTAAAAGCATCTCAGCATCATTGGGGAATTTCATGTTCCCTGGGGAGAGATGCTGAGCTCTGATGGGGGCAACTTCTCTAATTGTAGAATAGAAATGCATAAACCATCTACACAATGTCCTTTTCCTGAGACTTTGGGGGCAAGTGGAGGAGCATTGGCTGGAAATTGGAGGCTAGAGTTTTGAATCTGCTGCCTAATTACTGTGAGCCTAACTACACTCAGCTTTCTCTTGCCCATGTGGAGATTACACTGTGTGTACTGCTGCCCTCTAGTGGCAAGCTCTGTAACTTGCGTCAACTGCGATTTTCGTCTTCGGTTTATTGATGGCAAGTAGCTGTCCAGATTCTCTGGTCAGGGGAAAAGGTGAATTTCATTTCCAGCTGAGTGGTACCCATGTATATGTTATGAGGTGTTCCCCAAAGCTCATATCTTTTGAATTCCCCTCCTTGGGATATACTACCTTGAAGTGTTGTAATGGGAGTCCCCTTTATAGTCAAGGGTTTGATGAGGTTCACCTGTATTAGGGACTTAGTCGTATGCCATATACTCTGGATGCACCTGACAGGTCTGAACTGAGTCCCGCCCCCCCGCCCCCTCCCCCCGCAGAGAGTGGACCACATGTTTAGAAAGTGTAGCCTATTTGACTTGTCACTTTCTTCTGCCTTTTTCTTTTCCGATGCTATCTGAGCCTATTTGTACTCCTCATTAAATCTCTAATTGATTTTCTTTCAGTCTTTGGCCCAATCTCTTGCAAGAAAGTGACTTTCCAAAATAAATTCTTACTTAGACATCATGCTACATTATTCTGAGACAAACGTCTGGTAATTAAAAGGAGACCAAATGTTTCTTGGCATTGTCCCTGGATTGAAAAGGCTCAGTCGTCTGTAGGAATGTGGTCCTGAGGTCTCTCTAAAGTTAGAAGTACACTGGGGCTGGGGTTGTGGCTCAAGCGGTGGCGCGCTCGCCTGGCGAGCGTGCAGCCCGGGTTCGATCCTCAGCACCACATACAAACAAAGATGTTGTGTCTACTGAAAAATTTTTAAAAAATGTTAAAATTCTCTCTCTCTCTCTCTCTGAAAAAAAAAAAAAGAAGTACCTGGACCAGTGTATTTTCAAATACCCGAAAACCATTATCTTGGATCATTGCATCCACTAGATACTTAATAATTGTTTGTTAAAAGTTAAGTAGGTGAGTGGGTAGACTCTCAGATCATTTTCTGAGCTACAGAGTCACAGGGTAGAGTGCATGGTGCATGAAGCAGGTTGGATGAGTGGAGTTATTAGGCAGGGTCTGTCCACTTGGAGCCACATCAGGGTATTTAATTGATGAGGTTGAAAGACCCAAGTAAACATTTAGCAAAACTAGAGTCAAAGTGCTTTTTCAAAACAATCATTTAGATTACTAAACCACTATCTTATGGGGGTCAGAGATCTGAAGTAGTTAGTGTTTCACTTTTAAACAATTCACTTCCCTTCTGACTTCAGGAATCCCCATGATGATTTGGTTTTGAGGACATTACCAGTCAACCGCAGCCAAGCAGTGATTAGCGAACGCCTGCTCTATAGACATAGGTCTGACTTCTGGGCTGAGTTCAAAGCTGAGTCCTTACTTAATGGTAATATAGGATTAGCTTTCTTTTAAAACTCCCCATGCTGGAACTATTTTTAAAACAGCACAGAAATATTCATGGGTATTTCAGGGCACAAGAGAAGGCGTGGAGAAAATTTTAAGTGCATATTTGAGTTCTTGTTCATGTCCTCTCATAATGAACTATGGAGAAAATGTCCATCCCTTATTCTTTTCACAGGAAACGGTCATTATTTCCAAAGGGACAGGACAAATCAGGGGCTTTAATTCCTCCCAACATGGATTAATGTGCTGAGAGTTGGTTCCAGGACTTATAGAACTCTAGAGAAAGAGGGCTATAGCTTTGAGAATTATTTGTTGTAATGCTATTTAAAGGAATCTGATTAAAGGTTTGGAAGAAACACTAGAATTCTACAAAATAACAAAGTGCAAGAACCAGTGAAGGCATGCAAGATGATTTTTGCTAAAACATAACCATTAATATTTAACTATATCTTCATTTTAACACATTAAAAAACAGTTAAATATCACATCTTATCTGGTATTTCATGAATAGATTTGCTTGAGAAAAGACTAGAGAAGTCATTTAAATAAAAACAGAAGAAAACAAAACATAAAAGAAGACCTGCTAATTTAAAGACAATCACCATCATCATCATCATCCAGTGAGAATTGTGAGGCTGGTACCTAAACAATGAAGTTTGAGGAACAAACTCAAAGGGAGCATTAAGTTGGATTTTTTTTCTCTTTGCAATGCTGGCCTGGAATCCAGGGCCTCACTATGGCAGGCAGGTGTTCTACCCAAGTATTAAGGTTTTTGCAGTAAAATTAGAAATTTTATAGCATGATTCTGCAATTTATTTGGAACAACTACTCAGAAACTACCATTTACTTGGGACAAGGCTCAGACTCTATGATTTTATTTGGAGGCTACCTTGGGAGTGTGGCCACTCTGCTGTCACGGGGAACATTGTTATAACAGGAAGTTTCCAGAGCCCAGTCTGTGAGTCCATCAGGGAAGATCCCCAGCAGGAAGGAGGGTGCACTCAGACCCTTTCAGGAGAACAGGCTTCTTCCCAGGGTTTTGGACTGCTCTAGAGCTTTCCCTTCTGCCTCACGTAGGGTGTGACTTATCACTAGTGACACCAAACCCTGTGGGGTATCACTGGAGGCCAAGCTAACAGGTGAGTTTCTCCTCTACACCTGGTGTATCACTGGAGGTGTGTTTCTCCTCTCCTCCTCTACACTCCCATCCCTGCTGTAGCAGGGATGGGAGCCTCATGACATGTGTTAAAAATAAAAATGAGGAATGTGCTTTGCCTTTTCTCACGTTATTGAGGTTTTGGGGATGGAGAATTGGCTTGGGAGGGCACTTACAGGACAGCTCCACTGTCCAGCTTCCTTTTCTGTGGATCTTCATCATGAGAAATCTTGACTAGAGAATCTGTTCATAAGTTTGGCCTTACTCTGGATTCCTGGGAACAGAGAGGTGGGACATGGGATGCTGGCACTGGAGGAGGCAAGGGAAGGCCTCACCTTGCTGAGCGCTCTAGCAGAGAAGGGATTCACAGAGAAGGGACCTCAGAGCTGGTGCTGGGGATGCCATTTGGTGGTCTGGGAGCCGCTGATTGCTTTCTCTGTTGCAAAGCCTTTGATTTCTACCGGCTCATGTGGACACATGTGGGTATTCTTGGTGGCCTGGCCATTGAGCATAATTAAAAGAAATGATTGGCTTTCTCTTGATGCAAACATCTGGTTTTACTTGAAACAAGATGACTTAGCTGTTTCAGAAACATTCTTGTAACCCTGGATTCACATTTTCTTCTTAAAATATATATTTTCTCTGTTCAGGCAGCATGTTAATGTAAACACTCCGTGTAACTGACAACCGACAGTTTAAGAAGTATGTGGGGCTGCGAGCACCGGAGGAACCGCAAGAATGATTGCGTTTTTGATTTGATCACTGGAAATCTGTTTCAACAGTCACTCTGATTTAAACAATTACTCTGATTTATACTCCAAACGCTGTAATTTGCAGAAAATGTAACCATGTGAGGACATTTTTGCAGAGTATGTCTTGGCAACTTTGTTTTCTTGTGATGTCATTCTCTTTGGCCTCAAGGAAGCTCAGAGGGAATAGAAGAAGGAAAAACAGGGTCCTTCTTTTGATGTGCTTTCCTTACTGCCAGGGAGAGTGTTCTTGTCTTCCTGGCTTGCGGTTCCCAGTCCCCAAAGTCAACTCTGCGGTGTTACAAATGATATTCAGGAGAGAAGCAAGACCAAAATCTCCCGAAGGTCAAACAATTAAGTTTAGGAGATAAGGTGGGGTTTCCTTGCCTCTTTCCTGTCTGCAGTTAAGGCAGGCCAGGTGAGATGCATACTCACACACTATGTTCACTCTTCAAAACTCAGAAGAACATAAGGTTTAGTCCCTTCATTGCTCAGAAAAGAAGTCAGCTAGGCTGACATTGCCCAGGTTCTAGAGCAAGTTTGTGTCAGAGGCAAGTCTCTGGGTTTCTGATTCATTGGAAGCTTGCAAATGTAGGCATGTAAATGCAAGTTGGTCCTTTTTGGTGTACAGAGAATGTGTCTCAATAAAATGAGAAGGCATAATAATAAAAAATTAGGTGGTCCATGTGTTGTGGGGTCCAGGTTAAAGGAGTTAGTATTTAAGCATTAGCTCTGTATGTTCATCTACTCTCACCCCAACCAACCCAGTGGGCCCAGTGCTGCTGGGGAAAGAGCCGTGAAGTGTGGAAGGGGCTTCTTGGATGAGGTATCATGCCCCTGACTTGGTACCATGACCCATGGTGCTGGTGGGGTACCCTGCCTCTCTGACCACATCTTCCTAGACCATCCATCTCCAACCTAGCCCTGGCCCAAAGGAACCACAAAGAGGTGATTCTATTTAAAGTTCATCTCCTTGACATCTGTATGTTTCAGTTACTTTTTCAGTAACTTCTTCAAATCTACTTTTGTGGCTCCCATTGAGGAAGTATAAGTTGTGACTCTGAAATCACACAAAAGCTCCTGAGTGAGATAATGCAAGAAAGTTTAGAGGTGAAATGACTGGGTTATTAGACCCTTAACCCAATCAGTGCATTAATCCATTTGAATGGATTAACTGGGTGATAACTGTAGGCAGATAGGGTGTGGCTAAAGGAAGTGTGCCCTTGGGGTTATATTTTGTCCCTGAGGATCAGAGCTCTCTTTGCTTCCTTGTTCCATGTTCTGAGCTGCTTTCTTCCACCACACTCTTCTGTCATTATGTTCTGCCTCACTTCCAGCCCAGAGCAATGGAGTTGGCTATATGTGGACCGAGACCTCTGAAACCATGAGCCACAAATAAACATTTCCTCCTCTATGTTGTTCTTGTCAAGTCTTTTGGTCACAGCAACAAAAAAGCTCCATAGAACACTGTAGTTCCTGTAAATGAGGGGGGACCTGCCAATCACTCAGTTCCTCAAAACAGGAGTTAGCCCACAGGCAGCATTCAAAACCTGTTTTATAAGGGCTAGAGTTGTGGCTCAGTGGTAGAGCTCTTGCCTGGCATGTATAAGGCACTGGGTTCTATCCTCAGCACCACATGTAAATAAATAAATAAAAGATCCATTGAAAAACTAAAAAATATTTTTTAAAACGCTGTTTCACAATAAACATTGGATTGGTTATTTGACTGATATGTCATGGGATAACATGCTTATCATGCTAATTGCACCGACAATGAAGTGATTATTTATTTTCCTAAAAATGAACCTGATATTCCATATGAGCTCTTATTCACTGGGCAGTAGAGGAAAGAATAAAAACAGATTTTGGTCTAATTTAATAAATTAAAACTCATCCCTTTATTTGAAGAGTTTCTTTAGTTAAATATCGTGTCTTTCAGCTCCCTTCTTTTTCCTTTTGGTATTTGGGTATGTGTTAGTTTTCAGTTGCTATGACAAAATGCCTGAGATAATAAACTTTTGAAGAGGAAAGATTTACTTTGGTTTACAGCTTCAGACAATGGCTGCTTGGCCCTGTTTCTCTGGGCCTGTGGTGATGCAGTATGTCATGGTGGGGAATATGTAGTAGATGAGGCTTCTCACTTCATGGTGCCTGGGAAGCAGAGGTGGGGGAGGTCCCAGGGTCCCAATATCATCTTCAAGGGCAAATCCCCAATGCCCCAACTTCTTTCCACTAGATCTGACCTCTCTAATGTTCCAACATTTCCTATTGTGCCACAGGATGGTGACCAAACCTTTAACACACGGGGAACATTTGAGATCCAAACCATAGAAGTGTATGTGAGGAGGGAAGAGCATGTTCTCAGATCCCTGAAGCATTAATAATCCTTTGATTTTGGAGGTGGGGGCCCTTGGTCTGGTCACTGCCAGCTTATCTGGTTTTGGTGTCTATGGTCAATTTATATCCAACCTTGCAATTCTGCCTCTGAAGTTGATTGCCCTTCCTGGATGCATCCTCCATGTAGCTCTGACCTGAGCAGGCCACCCACTGTCTGCTGTGGTACTTACTACGATGGCCCATGCAGACCCTTGTTTCTTAACTCAGTGGCCATATAAATCTCCCTCAAATGTCCTGGGAATGTCTGGGTCCCAGATATGCCACAGGGAAACCAAAAACATCTCAGATAAGGGAACCCAAGTTTCTGAACTTCCCTGGGCTGTGGCATGCTGTGCAATTAGATTTCCTTTGAAATGGTTCCCACCATGTTGGTCAAGAGGAGACTTCAAGGAACTTACCTGAGAATCCCAAAGTGAAACAAAGCAAAGAATTCCATTCTTCCTGGCTCTTCTCTCTAATTTTTAAACATATTGGAATCTACTTATCTCACCCCCAGATTTTCTGTTTATCATCCCTTATTTCTTGAATCTCTTAGAAAGGGGTAGATACCTGGCTTTTCACTTCCTCTGCATATCCTTCTTTGAATTGGGCAGTAAATGTCATGTCCTATTTATACCACAGGAAAAAAAATGACATGATCTACATTTCTTCAACTGATGGGTGGATTACTCTCCAATTTACATGTGCATCCTGCTGGACCTCTATGAAGAATAACAGATAACTAATTTTCTTCTCAACCTTACTATTAGAAAATCTAATAGAATTTTTGACTTAAATATCACCAAACTGAACTATTTTGTTGCCTCCAACCCCAAATATTTTTCCTTTACACCAAAGCCTTTCAATCTTGGTGAATGGCTCTACCATCTATTCAGCTGACCTGGCCAAAAATTTAAGAGTAGGTTTTGAGTCCTCTTTTTTTTTGCTCACACCTCCTATCCAGCAAATCCCATTGCCTCTAACTTCAAAATATATCTTGTATCCCCAAATACTTTATCGTATCTAAGCTACCTTATGCTAAGCTATTATCTCTCTCACTTGGACCACAATGACAGCCTCTTAACTGGGATTCCTATTTAGAGCTGAGAGTCTCACCCCATAGGGGACATTTGGCAATATCTGAAAACTTCTGGTTTTACTACTAGGAGCAGCAGTGAGTGAAACATGCAACTGGCATCTAGTCAATAGAAATTAAGGTTGATGTTAGAAATTCTACAATGCATAGGATTTCCCCCCAACACACCCCATAATGAAGAATCACTTAGTCAAAAGTTCAACAGTGCAGAAGTTCAGAGATTCTGTCCTGGACTTATTCTACCTACACACAGGCCAACATGATGTTTTCTAAAGTAGAAATTAGATAACTCACTCCAATTTTTTAAATAATGAAACTTTCTATTATAAAAAGAATAAATTTAAATTATTACTGATTTAGTAGTCTATAGACCCCCATAGGACCCTTCTCATAAAATGTTCCTATTTCCTTTTTATACCTTCTGACTATTTACAGAGCTCCCGTAGCAAAAGTCCTTTGTCGCCTTTAATTTCCTAAACTTGCTCTTGTCTTCAGGCCTTTGCACCTGCTGTTCTGCTTGGAATCATATTCTCTGGGTCTTTGTTTCATTGTTATCTCCTAACTCGGGTCTCAAGTCAAGTGTCACCTTCCCATGAGTGTTTCGTGATTTCTGTGTAAAATAGGCCCTCTGCCCACCCCCGTAAAACACATGCACTCACCCAATTTCATTTTCTTCATAGCACTTATCATTACCTACAATTCTTTTACTTTTTATTGTTTATTTGCGATTTGTCAGTTTCTTGAAGATATAAATATTCTACTAGAACAGTACAGAGTAGGAGCTCAATAAATATTGCTGGTTTCTCCATTGATTGGTTGTTATTATGCTGAGTGGAAGCGAAAGTGATTTAGCACATCCTTTCTTGTTCATCAATGCCTAGCTTTCAGGTCCATTGTTTTACTGTGAAATCTTATTTCAATAATTGGAGCTGAACATTAACTCTGCATTCCTATATATATTATATACTATGATACATATATCATAGTATATAATATATAAAACATAATTATGTATTATAATTTTATATATTTCACATAATATGTATAATATATAACATTATACAATATAGTATATGATACATATTATATATTATTATATAATATATGTATGCATATATATAGTTATTTTTCAAAATAGTGCTCTGTTGCAAATGGAAACATACAAAGTGTTTATTTATTATTAAAATAATACCCCACTCTCCCTTTCGTTCCCCCAGTAGGTAAGAGGATTTTCCTTTGCTGGCTGGCCTGTTTGTGCTGGCCCTGGCAACTTAATGTTGTTCAGTTGCCCCTTTTTCTGCCACGCAACTATTACCTAAGTCTATTTCTATGTTGGTGGAAAGGTTTTGTTTCTTTGCAAATTAGCAGAGAATGTCCAAAGCAGACACTCTACATGCAAGGCAAGCGATTAACCACTAAGCCAGAACCCCAGCCCCATTACAACTTTTTTTTTTTTGTTTAAAGAGAGAGAGAATTTTTTTTTTTTTAATATCTCGGCAGACACAACATCTTTTGTTTGTATGTGGTGCTGAGGATCGAACCCGGGCCGCACGCATGCCAGGCGAGCACGCTACCGCTTGAGCCACATCCCCAGCCCTCCAAAGCAGACGCTCTAGAGACTCAAAATCCACTTCAAATAACAGACTCCCCTTTGCCTGTGACTTTACCCACGGTGGGGGGGGGGGCTATGTGAATGTGCCTCTTGGGCATGGGTGTGTATTGTGGTGAGTGTGTGTTCAGGTTTGCATGTGTACAACAGGTGTACGTCTGTGCCCATCCTATACCCTAGAGGCTAAAGACTGAATATGGTAAAGGACATTCTGAGCATCAACACAGAGAAGGATGGTGGGAGGAGCCTGTTCACTTAACATATCTGGTTTTAGCCTAAGGAACTACTCTCATTTGGATGGGTGGCAGCTATTTATAGTTTTTTAAAATTCATTTGCAAATGACCTAGGTTCAAATCGCTTTTTTTGTTTGTTTCAGAACAATTACTTAATTTTTTTCTGAGCCTTCATTTCCTGATCTGGAAATAATCACTGATAATTTATTTATGAATGGTTCCCCAAATATCAAAAGCTCAGTACCATCATGCCAGGACACCTTCCCTCCCCTTGCTGGCTATCTGTCCCTAGCTGATATCTCTGAGGCCTTCATTACCCAGATTGGGATGTGTGGGTGGTTTAAAGGATTTGTTTTGCAAAAGGGAGGTGCTTCTGGATGAAGAAAAGGACACAGCCAGAAGGGGGGATGATGTAGACAAAGCCAGAGAAGGTTTAGTTGGGATCAGTTTTCTTCTTCATTGATGGAAACACGATGACGTTTCAGGTGCCTCTGTGAGACAGCAGTAGAGAGAGATGCAACGATGATCTTTAAAAGTGCTTTCTGTGTGGGCTGGGGCTGTAGCTCAGTGGTAGAGCGCTTGCCTTGCCTAGCACTGGGTTTGATCCTCAGCACCACATAAAAAATAAATAAATAAACAACTAAAATAAAGGCATTCTGTCCATCTACAACTATAGAAAATAAAAAAATTTAAAAAATGCTTTCTGTGTTACATTGGTAGTGCCACTTGGATATTTTCCTGAAGGCCACAATGCTGATGGATGCTGTTCTCTGCCACTCTGGCCAGAGCAAGGTTTCTTTTCTGAGACAGTCTTCTTAAAGAGAAGTAGACTTTATTCAAGTTAGAATCAATTTGTAATGTTGTCACAAGGATTAAATGTAGATTAAGCATAATTCAGAGTGTAAACTTCAGTGCAGGACCTGGTATACATTAAGCACTAAATAAAATTACAGTGTTTATTGTACAAATTTGCAATGAGGATGCTAATCTGTCTTGTTTCTCAAAAGACTCATTTGAGCCTCAAGAGTACACAGTGTCATTTATTTAGTGTTTACTTTTTGCTGCTTAATTTAATAACCTTTTATTGGTATGGATTTTCCCTTAGCAGCCCATACCCCTGCTCAGAACTGCTCGTGAATCTAAGACTAATTTCTCAAGTTTGCTTGGAGATTCAGAGAAATGGGGCCTAGCTTTAAGGGCACTGAATTCCTCTGCTAGGAACAACTGCATCTGGTTCTTTGAAATATCTTCGTGCCATCATGAGGGGGATAATTATGACACAAATTGTATGGATCAGCTGGGCTCCCTCTATGCAGCTTCGTGAGAGTGTCCCACAAATCCTTCCCTTTGACCCTCCTACCCCACTTCAGACTCCCACATGGAGGAGTGGTTTGCTCTGTGGTTCTGCAATCATGATCTTCAGTCTGACAAGCTTGGGATCAACTTAGTCATCATATCCTGCATGATGTCTCAGGACAAGGCATGATCCAGGCAAGACAGCCCAAGATACCCCAGGCTCTGGCACAGCACCTACCTGGCTTCCTCCAGCACTTGGCTTCTTCCTGTCCACTGTCGACCTTGTTCTCTGGGCCCCACACCTCTGTAGCTGAATCCTTCAAGTACCTATTGCATCTTTTTCTGAGAGGCAGCCTTGCATAGGAGAAAAGAGCCCAGACACAGGCAGCAGATACTTGGAGTTGAATTCCAGCTTCATCACTTCACAGCTGGTGAAAGGATAGTCAGTTACTGAGTCTTTTTCATGTCTCAACTTCCTTATTGGTGGAATGGGGAACTGATGTTATCTGTCCCATTCAGTTTCCATGAATGTGAGTCAATGTTTTATTCTGCTTGGCATGCAGCAATCACTATGTAAATGTTCATGAGTGTGGTGATCATGATGATGGTGATGATGATGATGAAGAAGATGATAATTCTCTTCCCTTGTGACAGCAGCATCCATACAGCCCTGGGCACAGAGTTGGTTGGTCTTAAATAATCTGTTGCTTGGAACAGCCTGACCAAGCCAGGCTCTGAGGGATCTATGGGAGGCAGCAGCAGTCTCTGAGCTGGCTCCTCCTTGTGAACAGTCATAGGCCACCTCTAAGAAGGAACGCTAGAGAAAGAGTTTAGTTGCAGTGAGGAGAGCAGGGCTGGCAGGGCTGAGTACCAGTCCTGAGGGCCACTGAGGGGCCCACATAGTGCTGAATTGCCACAGTACAGTAACAATACCTAATGACACAAGGGACTCTTTCCTTTGGCCATGAACTCTCATTCCTTTCTGGGAGGAGGTTGCCTATGTTACTATGAAAATAACTAAAATAACTTTCAATCTAAATATTTGGCAGTTGTTAGCCAGGGTAGTTGATGGACTGGGCAAGGAGGGTTGCTTCCTACTAGCAGGATCTGTGCTCTCAGAATGGTGGTCAGTGCCATCACACCAGATGTCCTCTGGGCCAGAGGGGAATTAAAAATCTTTTTAAAGAGTCTCCATTTCCTATGTCAGGAAGAGGCCAGGCCCCACTGGGGATGGACAAGATGGCATAAAATGAGTATGAGGCCCACAGAGGGAGGCTGGTGCACCTTGAGCTATTTGAACTAAAGCAAACTTCATCTGCATTCCCATTTTCTTCTTCAATTGCCTGTTCCTGAAGGTTGTGATTTCCTGACTCAGGGATTTGCTGGATGGACAATGACTTCATGGGAGAAAAGTGAGCATTTGGAACAGCAAGTAAAAAAGGTTCTAGATGAAGACCTGGGTTGGAGGCTGAGAGGTGCAGTGTGAGGCTAGGCATCTCACCAGGAGGGCTATCTCCAGGTTCTCTCCCTACATTAGCTGTGAACATGTGGCAACATGGATACTCCTCATATATGACCTTCTTACTAGTGCTGACCTGACCCAATGGAAAGATTTAAGTGTATTGTGTTGATTCTGGCTCTCTCCAAGGACCTGAGACCTTTGTGATGGTCAGGTGACCCAAGCCACTTTGCTCCTAATTGAATTAGGGACTTTAACTTCTATGGAAAGGCAATCTAAATTATGTTCTTGGGAATAGCTGGGTATAATGCCAACCTTAAGCAGTATGGGTTAAAAAGAAAATTCCAGTAAGAGGGCTGAGATATGACAAGAGACTCATATCCATAGGACAGGCAGGGAGAGGCATGTGGGACTGGAGAGAGGAGGAGGTGCAGGCCCACAGGACTGCAGCAGTGTCTTCAGTCTGGCCAGCTTGGATGCAGCTTTGATCCTATTACATGGTTAACAGTGAGGAGATGTCCAACACTAAGTACAGAAAATCACATGATCTCGTTTTAAAATCTCAGGTGCCCTTCCTTGCCAAATTTAAGGTTTTTGTCCTAAGCGGTCACCATCAACCAAGTTCAAGAATACAGTGTTCCCAGTGGGACAGGGCTGCTCTCTAGGGAGATTGGGTAGGTTGAATATTAGTGGCATTTTATGATCAATCGTGACTTCTTGAGTAATTTCTAATGGTGGCAGTAAGACGAGTATACACCGAGGAGTGGCCACAAATGCTCAGAGGAAAAGTATGGACAGAACTGTACCATAGGTTTTCTAACTTTTCAAGTCTAAGAACATTCTTTTGTAAAAATGTGACTTAAAACAGCTATTTATTTGGGCTGGGGATATGGCTCAAGCGGTAGCAAGCTCGCCTGGCATGCGTGCGGCCCAGGTTCGATCCTCAGCACCACATACAAACAAAGATGTTGTGTCCACCGAAAACTAAAAAAAAATAAATATCAAAAAATTCTCTCTCTCTCTCTCTCTCTCTCTCTCTCTCTCTCTCTCTCTCCCTCTCCCTCCCTCCCTTAAAAAAACAGCTATTTATTTAATTCATGATTCTGTGGGTCACTCATTTGGGCAGGGATCATCTAAGTGGGCCGGGCTTAGTGACTTTGTTGGGATCCCCCCACATATGTGATCTCCTTCTGGGTTTGATGGAGGCTGGGAAGTTAGAAAAGGCTCAGTGGAATGACCCTTCTCAGATCTGTGTTCTCTCATTCTGCACCAGGTGAGTCTAGACTTTATTGCAAGATGGTGGTGGCAGGGTCCCAAGGGAGCATCTAGAAGTGTGCAAAGGCTCTTGAGGCCCAGGCTTGGGAATTTTGGAACATCACCATCTCTGCATTATATTATTCAAACCAAACCACAAGGTCAAGAAATAGATTCTGCCTCTTAATGGGAGAAGCTGCAAAGAATTGTGGCAATTTTTGCAGTTGACCACAGGTGTCCTCTGTACTTCTGCTAGCTGTAAGGATTTGCTCGTTGCCTTTTGAAGTTCATAAAATCATTCTTGAAAGGAAATCCGAGAAGAGCTCCAGCGTTTGAGAGATTATAAGAATTCTGTTTCAATGTCAAAAAATTTCCCAAGCTCCATAGAATAGTTCATGGATTTTTACAATCTAGTGTTTGAATAATTACTTAATAACTAAAAGTTACTGTGAATTTCAGAAAATTTTGAAAAAATTTTTGATCATAGCAGTATCAATATGCATTAAAAAGTGGTTTAAAGTGCAGATGGAATATGACATGCTAAACCTATAGTCATTGCTCAATGTACAAACAGCCTCATGGATCCCTGTAGTGCATCTGAGACAGGATAAAGAACTAAGTTTCCTAGCATGGGGATCAGTATTTTAGATCAGATGAAGAATGGGCTGAATGCTGTTCAGTTCTGCCTCCTTTGCTCAAAGGACTGTGCATTTATATGCAGTTGCTCTTGAGAGACTGCATTAGAAACTGCCCTCCCCCACCCCCCAATTCTCAAATCCTCATCCTTCAAGTCAACAAGTAAGGTCCAAAAATCCAGTGCAAAAAGTCACATCCCAAATTTATAATTTCCAGAGTGAAAATGCAATCCTTCAGGATCTGGGGACACAGCATATGACCACCATCAGTGGCTTCTTCTGCAGCAATGAGCCAAGAAGATGGAGCAGGTGGCAGCAGGCTGGCTCAGCCACTGTCAGGTTCCTGCCCCTCCTCAGCACTTCTGTTTTCTTCTCAAGGAAAGTGGGAGTTAAAAAGTCCCTTTTAGGAAGACTGAAAGAGGTGAGCCCAACTATTATGTATGACTATGAGGCACTAATAAAAACAGTTAGAAATAGGATGAACCAGGTAACAAGAAGGATGGCACAAATAAAAACTGGCTCTCATCTTTTTCTTATTTTCATGCCATCCCTGATCTCCCCATGATGGCACAGCTACCTTCTCAGTGAAGAAATCTTGACTTTGAGAGATGGTACCTTCCCTGGCTGTGGATCCCTGCTTTGCATTGGGGTTTTAACAATGGTCTTAATTAATGCACAGGCATTCTGGTGAGTGCTCAAAAATTATGTGGTCCCAAACTCCTTGAATTTCAGAAAGAGGCAAAGGCAGGAGGCCACAGGAAGGGAGCAGGGGAGAGCAGGTCTTGGTTGGAGGGTGTTCTCTTTCCTAGGTGGGTGGCTGGAGGCCTGGTTACACTTCTGCCATTCGGTGCCATGAGTCAGTTTACCTCCCAATGCACATCCTTTTTGGCTTATGCAAGTTTGAGTGGAGTTATTTTATTGGCAATCTTGATAGCATTGATTAAGACACATTAATTTACAGGTTTGTCACCCCCCTTTGATATTTGCCTGTGCTGGGCTCTGGCAGCTGCACTGTTTGCCAAGGACTCTGCTCTGCTAGCTGAAGTCGTACAGGAGGCTGACATGTAAACAGATGATAACAGTGTTATAGGAAAAAGGAGAACTAAAAATGTATGTGTGGAAGGGGCCAATATGAGCAGAAAAGGAGGTGGCATCAAAGCTGGGCTTTGTTGGGTCACTAAAAGTTCAACAGGAGCATAAGACCAAAAATGAGAAGTAAGATAAGTCAGATAATAATGAAAAGTAAAACAGGATGCTTTCAGGATGGAAGCGAGGGAGTTTGGCATTGCTGCTGTGTAAAGGATGGGGAGGGAAGGTTCTAGAGCTGAGGCCCCAGGCAGGGCCAGTCTCTCAGGGGCTGCTCAGAGATCCTTCCCCAGCTTGCTCCAGGGCTCTTGGCTGTTGAATTATGGAGATATAAACAAGTATAATTTCATTCATATTTTCAGCAAAGGTATAAGATTAAACATTGTTGTCCTCTGACCTGAGAAAAGTCCATTACCAATTTATAAATCAGCATCCTTCAAAACATTCCTGCCAAATGCTCTCAGCATTAAACAAAAACATGTCTGAATCAGAGGAAGGTGGGAACAGGCCCTTTTAATAAATGGTTTCCCTTCCTGCTCTTCTCCTTGGCCACCACAGATTCCCTGACTTCACTAACAGAAATGCTTAAAAGCAAGAAGAGGAAATGGTGCAAATGTCCCTATGTCAGGATGCTATCATAAGCCACCTGAGTGACTTGTCTGGTTTGCTGTCTCAGTTTTGGGACTGTGGCAGGAATATGTACTGGGTTCCACAACATGGGTCTCCCCAGCTAAGAACTGCACTTCCAAAGCTGCCTCTGCAGTGAAGACTGTCAAGGGAGCTAGGGGAACGAATCCCATCTAGCTCTTTTAGATAGTCCCCCTGCTCATGCCACCTCTGTGAGCCAAACTCACATGAGCGTCGGGTGTAGAAAAAATTATGGCGCAACCCTTAACTCTCATGTTTCTTTTCAACTGAGATATTAAAAGAAGCTTTAACATTTCCTACAAAAGTGCATTTTGGAGTTCATGTTTCCTCCAGAGGGGCTGCTTTGGATGAGAACAACTCTTTTCAAGCATGATTGAATCCAGGAAGTGCCTGGGAATTAGGCAATGCCAGGAACATGAAGCAAGCTAAAAATTTCTTCTAAATGGTTTTTCTGCTGGGACCCCAAATGCATAAATCAGGAGATCAGTCTGAAGGTAGTTACTAAATGCTTACTTTCTTACTGCCTCTGTATACCCATTGTCCCTGCCATAGCCATGGCCTGTGTTGTTATCCCCACCACTGGGAAATGTCACCATCACATCAAGGTTATCACCACCATGGACTCCATGAGTCCTCACTCTGGGGCTTGTCCTCTCCTGGGAGGGCTAATTAACATGGATTACACACTGTCTCTGTCCCCTCTTCCTCATACTCCTACAGAAATAGTAGACACGATCCCTGTGGTATCAGATAGAATGAGTTTCCAGAACCTGTCCCTCTGAGAGGGGGCATGCAGGTCAGGAAACTACGGGACCCAACTTGCAAATAGGAGACATTAATCTGCACTACACCCTTGAATCCAGAGGCTCCTGATTAGTTGTGGGCATCATGGATACAAAACCATCTTTCCTCCATCAAATATGGAGTGACATTTGTTCACTGATGGGGCCAGTGAGGTGGAATTTTTTAATTTCAGCTCTGTTGAAAAAATAGGATGTGAGGTTATTGAGGAGAAGGCCAACGAGAGTGAGTTCTGCTCCTAGAAGCCTGAGGCAGCTGAAGGGTCCGTGTAACTTCTTAGCCTTTGGACCTGGGTTAGTACCTGGGTTAGTAGCTGTTGCCATGTCCCTCCCAAATTCATACTTTAAAAACTAATCTCCACAGTAATAGTATTAAGGCATTGGGTCTTGGGAAGGGTTAGGCAGTGGGGTTCTGCTCTCAGGAATGATAGCAGATACCTGTGAGTAACAAATATCTGTTGTTTGTACTCAGTCTAAGGTGTTTGGTTTTAACAGCTGAGTGGACTCAGATGCAATGTTCCAGACTGTTCAGAGGAGACAACTGGGGTGACTCTATGTCCTGTTGGAAATAAAATTGTTCACCTCATGAAGACCAAGCCCTGCTCAGGAAGATAGTAAGCTACTGTCCCTCTAAAACTTCTCAAATGGGGGATTTTGTCCTCAGGGAACATTTGGCAATATCTGGAGGTATTTTTGGTTGTTACTTCTAGGAAGGAGGTACTGCTAGGCACCAAGAGTAGAGGCCAAGGTGCTGCTGAACACCGGAGGACCCAGAACTCCAAAGAATTATCAAATCTTAAGTGTCTGTGGTGCCAAGGTTGAGAAACTCAGCTTTGAGGGGAGTCTGATCTGGGCAAACTGCAGTGACTAAGGCCCAGACTCAGTGCAAACTGAGACCAGAAGAGTAAGCCTACCCCAGCCGAAGGCCTGGAATGACTTCACTGGATGCCAGCTTTGAAAGCTAGAGGCAACCTACACAGAAATAAACCAAACAAATGTGTTATAGCAGGACCCTGATTTGTTATCATAATTGCTTTTCTTTCTACCCACTGTGCCGTGGGCATCCAGAGGGCATGAGTGTAATTAGCTTCCATTGAAGATTCCATCAGACATGGCCCTGGGCTCTGACTATTGTGGAGGGAAGTTACCTTCAAGGAAAGATTTTCTGCTCATTAAAAAGTCAAGTATCTGGAAGGGTGGCCTCTAGCCCTGCCACATAGGAAGCTGGCTATTTTTAGGAGTAGGAGATTTGGGGATTTGAGTCTGTACACATAAGTGAAATGCTGGCTCTGTAGCCTGGGGTCCCAGAATCCAGAGCTGGCTGAGCATGTTCCTCATGGCAGATATTCCTGGCTTGGAGCTGCAGCCCCTGCCTTCCCTTCCATCTACATGGACCCAATGGCTTGTGTTGCAAATAGCAAGTGGTTCTTCCCTGGGCTTGGCCTTGTACCTGGAAGTTATTATTTTATATTGTACCAACAGATGCAGAGGGCCTTGCCCCCATATCTACTATCCTCCCTCCTTCCTGAAACTCTTATTTTACTCTAGGAAGGGTCAGTGTTATCATGGAGATCCTGGACAAGACTCCAAGTAACTTCTCTCTCTCTCTGTTTCTGGCTATGCCCCTTGAGTGAGATTGAGGACACTGATCCCTGAGAGGGGCTCAGACTCTAAGCTCCTTGAGTACAATGGAAGGACTCAGTGTTATTTGGCTTAGTATTTCTAACCCCAGTGAATGCAGGAGTGGTGCTCTATGAAGCCTGGCTTGCTGGCTGGATAAATGGATGGATGACTGGATATGTAATGACAGACTAATCAATTTTGCAGGGTGCTTGTTGGCCGTATATGGGGTATGTGATAATCCCCCCACCCCAATTCAGATATCTCCTATCTCAGGATTATCTCTGGAGGATAGGAGGATTGAAATGAAAACCAAAAGAGTATCAGAGAGAGAACCAAAGGGCCATTCTGGGCCAAAGTTAGTATTTTATGTATACTGGGGAAGTGGATAGATTTGAAAAAGCAAAAGTCTTCTCAGAAAATTATGGTTCTGTTGGTAGAGGCCTCTGTGGGTATCCAAGTCTGGCTCTGGCTGAAGGAGACTGAGATGAGTAGGGAATGGTGCCTGCCTTGCTGAGGTGTCCTGTCTAGGTGGGGAGTAGACTGCAAACATGTAAAAAGTTAAATAGTCCTATTAAACATTTGGCTTGATTGACAATTATTTGATTACAGAAAAACAAAGACTGCTCAAATAAACTGAAGCAAAACAGAAGATAAACAGCAAAACAGAGAGCAGCTGAGTAGAGTTACTGCTTGGGCCTCCTAGAATCTGGCAAATTGTCAGTCTCTGTCTTTCTTGCTCTCTGGAACCATTGTCACTGTCCTTTGCTTCTCTCAGCTCCAGACACTCCAGAGCTTTCTCTGCAGGGCCCTTCATTTCCATCCCCCAAGACTTGCAGCTTTTCTAAGACTTTGGATTGTGCTAACATCTACTCTGGCCCAAGCTCCACATAACATTTTGTGCCAGTGTTTTGAGCTTTTGTACTCTATTTCTGTATCTCCTAGTTCACATTCTGGAGAGAAAAACAAAACTGAGACTGAAATCAGATTGGTTCTCAGCCTAGGTCACATTCCCTCTTCCACGCCCAATTCACAACATTGAACAAAAACATGTCTGAATCAGGGGAAGGTGGGAACAGGCCCTTTTAATAAATGGTTTCCCTTCCTGCTCTTCTCCTTGGCCACCACAGATTCCCTGACTTCACTAACAGAAATGCTTAAAAGCAAGAAGAGGAAATGGTGCAAATGTCCCTATGTCAGGATGCTATCATAAGCCACCTGAGTGACTTGTCTGGTTTGCTGTCTCAGTTTTGGGACTGTGGCAGGAATATGTACTGGGTTCCACAACATGGGTCTCCCCAGCTAAGAACTGCACTTCCAAAGCTGCCTCTGCAGTGAAGACTGTCAAGGGAGCTAGGGGAACGAATCCCATCTAGCTCTTTTAGATAGTCCCCCTGCTCATGCCACCTCTGTGAGCCAAACTCACATGAGCGTCGGGTGTAGTAAAAACTATGGCGCAGCCCTTAACTCTTTCACAGCTGTGTGGAAACTCACATAAAAGGGGTGTAGCTCTGAGGATAGTCCAGCAAAAAGGGGTGCAAATGACATTGCAAATGTATGTTGATTAATGAGGGAAGTCTCAGGAGTGTTGACTGACCCTATGACATGTGGGCAGGACCCCAAGGTGTCAGACCCATGGGATGAAGAATGTGAAGACAGAAGGAAGCTCACTAGGCTGGGTGGTTAGTATTTGGGGAGTGATGAGAAAGCCATTTTTAGGTTCACTGAATTTGACACACTCTAGAATAGTCAGGTCAATGAAGTTCATGGGGGGGGGGCAGAAGCTGCATGCATGCTCCCCTGTAGGCATGCTGGGATAAAGGGCGGGCAGGCTCCCAGGATGCAGAGATGAAGCTTCTTCTGAGAAAGGGTGAGACAAAGATTACTCACTGAAGGGGGGGAACAGACCACATGGTTTACTCTAATCCTGCTCCCAAGGAAATGTGTTCTAAGTTCTTTAAGAGAAGATACTGTTGAAATGGGAGCCCCCAAAAGAATTCCACTCATTGAGGTCATCTGAAATTTGACTGGAAGCTGGGCTAATGTTTGGGAAGCCACAACTTTAAGAATAAATCCAAGGCAAGAGGGTAAAGACTGGGGACAGGGGGTATATTGAGATTACAGGAAGTGAAGGCAGGACATGATGAGTAACAATAAAGGAACCAGGTAAGCTGCTGGGCCCTGGAGGAGGATGGGAGAGGCTGTGGGGCTTGAATCCCAGTGACTTTTGAGGATGGAAGCCCAGGTCACTGGGATTATTCTTCAGGGCCTGGGTGTTCCTTAAGGCTAAGGTAGCTCAGAGGGAAGATTGAGCCTATGGCCTTCCTAGGAGTGTTTAGGAGGAACTTTGCCTGCTACCAAAGGAATCTGGCTCAACTCAGAAAAGCTTTTCAGGGCTGACCTCATTCCCAGTGGAGAAGAGCCTCCCTCTCTTCTCTCACAGAAGCTTTACAATGGTATGTTAAGAAGCTGCTTATTCCCTAGAAAAGTCATTCAATTCAGGTGACAAGAATGAGCAGGGCAGAATTGCTGGCAGCTATCCCCTGAATCTGGAAGTTTTGGGCATCCAGCTTAGAAGCACCTGGATGAACAACAAGCCTGTCTCTTCCCTGACTTGAGTCATAGTCTCCCTACCCTTCCCTACCACCAAAGGTCTGTCTTGGAGATTGTAAAGAAACTCTAGCTATAAATGCCTATTGGTGCTAATGGATGTTTGAAGGGTGGAAGTCTTTTTTTTTTTTTTTTGGTTAAAAGAGTAATTTGAATTTCACATGTACTTTGCCAGAATAAAGAGATTGATTTCTCTATTTTTAAATTTTATTTAGTTATACAGGACAGTAGAATGTCTTTTGACATATTATACGTACATGGAGTGTAACTCCCCATTTTTGTGGTTGTACATGATGTGGAGTTACACTGGTTGAAAGTGAGTCTTTAACTGAGAACTGTCTTAGAATTTCTGTGGCTCTCAAATAAACGCTTATTGGTCATTTAAGCCCAGAGGTCAGGTGGACAGCAGAGGGGTGGACTGAGAATCCATAGGCATAGCCTGTAGCAATTAAGATCACATGTTTTGAGTTGGGTTTACAGCCCTGCTTCACCACTTACCAGCTGTGTGTCTTTAGGCAATTCAACTAACCTCATGGAGCCTCAGTCTCCTCAGTTGTAAAGTGAGGATAATAATGATGTCAACTTCAGAGGGTTGCAGTCAGGGTTAAATGAAAACAATGTAGACAAAATACTTTCCCTGTGAATGCTTCCTACTATGCACTCAAAAAGCATCAGCTGTATTAATGTTGGATTCCTAGTGCCACATTTCCACTTTGTCCCCTGTCTGAAGTCCAGTGCTGGTGGTGCACACAGGCAGCTGCCTGCTCTAAATAGCATCTGGGAAGAATATCATGTATTGGAGATGCCAGCCAAAAACACATTTTTCTAGCCAAGCACCTTGTTTGTCCAACTACAGAGCGTGGCCTAAGTATTGGAGACAAAGTCACTCCAGCTCCATTTTTCATCAGGAAGTACAGCCAGCAGAGGAAATTGAGTTGTGACTTTGTTTCAGCACAAGATGCAAAAATTTTCCTTCTCCATAGGGGCATCTGCCCTCCCAGTGGCCCCGTGAAACATGCAGGAACCGAGAGTCACTTAGGTTCAGTGGGGGAATTGATACTCTTTGAAAGAAGGTTGAGAATAATACAAATGTCACGTGATCACTGCTCCACACAGTTCCTTATAGGAGGAACAAACCAATTAACTAATGGAATGTGGAGCATCTAGGGGAACTGCAGGGGCTCTGAATGACCAAGAAAGGCAGCAAAACCAGATTCCCATGTGGACAGGAGTCTAACGCTTCTGCTAAATTTGGCTACAACTAAAGATCTGGGTGGCTTCAAACCGGCTCTTCATCCTTCACCTGAATTCTTCATCTTTTCTTTCTAGCATCTTAGCATGTCCCTCTTTGAACATGTAAGTTTCCATACCAGGGACAAACCCCAAGCCTCATTCCTCCCTTTCTGGAATCTTGATTCCCTAATCACTGGTGGCTATTCATTCATGTTCCTTTTATAGCATGTGTGCCTGGAACTGTCATCTCTGCTGAACAGCTTGCTAAAGCTGAGGATGCTATGTCTCTCCCAGATTTGAATCCAAAGACAAGAGTAGTCAGTGGGTGCCTAATGTACTAAGTCAAGGATCTTGGGGAGAGTGTGCAAGCATTGATTACTAAGGTCGGTCATGGACAGGGCTGTATACAACATAGGTTAATTAGTAACTAGTGTATAGTAAGTGATTTAGAAATGACTGTAGAGAGTGAATAGCCAAACGGATAATGAGTAGAACGGACAGGAGAGGTGTCTTGCTGAGGATCACACAGGCAGTTTGTAGCAGAGTATGATTTAGAAAGCTGTCTTTTGATTGGCACTTTCTAATTCTTCTCCTGTGTATTTTTTCCTCTTTCCTGGGATCAAGGCACTAGGCTGTGGGTACTCAATGACAGTGGGAGACGGGAGAATCTGGTAAAGGCCAAAGTTCTTTCTCCAGCTCTTATTTGATTTGATCAGGAAAAGATACACAATGGCCCAACTTAGGGATGAGACATCTGCTGACTAGACCAGGGAGATGCCTGGCCTCTCTACCATGCAAAGAGAAATGCTGCAAGTTTCAACTGGGATTGCCAGTCACATGCGTTCTCCATCCAGAAATCATTTGTTAATCAATGACTGCACTCTTTTTATTTTTATTTTTTGGTATGTAGAATCACATCTGGAAATGATCTAGCTCCATAAATTGATGTTCAGGAAGATGATTAAAAATTCTGATTGTGCCCAAATAAGTATGGAAATGTTTAATAAGGAGCTGGGGTCTTGGGATGCCTGTGAGGCACATTCCTGAATCCTCATCCTCATGGTCTGGACTTCACTTTGGGCAAAAGGGACCAAGTAGAGGATTAGGGAGGTGCTGGTTCAGTTTCCCTGTCCCCTTCTAGGGTGGAGCAAGGGCTCCTACTTCCCTGCTTGCCCTTCTCTTGTCTTTTGAGAGTGCTTGTTCCCAGAATGCAAGGACACATTGTTGTCACTGTGCTGGCACCTCACAGAAACACCATGAGGACTCCAAGACCTGGGGTCTGCCATTCCTCTTCACCCATGGAGGAGCAGGTGGTGATGTAAGGTGTTTCTGAGGTTAAAATCCATGTGACTTATACAAGATCATTATAAAAGCCAGAGCCCCGCCGCTGGACTCATGGTGTAGTGCTTTTTGTGCATTGAGCTCTGTGGATCCTTGTTCTCCTCAGCAGATCCCTGGGGTGGCTCTTCTGGTCATGGGATAAAACTGCAGAAATTTGCAGGAAGCAGATCCCATAGCCATTGTACTTCAGAAAGGAAAGTATGGGTAGGGGGTGAGGAGGGAATAGTACCTTCCCCCTCATTTCAAACCCTAGAGAACGTCCAGAATAAGGCTCTTTCTGGAAGTCAAGGATGGATGCCACTTCTTTTCCTACAGTTGTTGATGGGTGGTCTCCCTAGTCAGGGACACAGTATCCTCATTTTTATCAATGCCCAGAGATCCAGGCTCAGTTCCTCAGTGCCCTAACAATATTAATAATTGTTGAGCATTTGTGGTGTGCCAGCTATTGCACTCACTGTTATAAATGTCTCCTCATTATACATTTGCAACAATCTTATGGGATCATTCCTGTTGTGATTGCTCTTTTACAGTTCAAGAAAGTGAGGCTTAGAAGCTTAGAAGCTTCTGAAATGCCAAAACCAGTGGAGTGGTGGAGCTGGGCCATGCTCCAGCCCATCCACCCCAGAGCCGGCTCACGTAACAATGCCACAGTCTTTGGAGGCCTCTTCAAGTCTTTCCCATGTTGTGTTTTGGAAGAGGAACAGATGAAGTGCCAAAGGACACTACTGCAGTTGTGATTTTTTTTAAACAACATTTCCCCAACAGGCCCCACATTGGACAGGCAATAAATCTCACATACTTCAGACTTTGAGTAGCCTGACTTGCTGCCCTAACCCTAACCCTTGACTTTGTAAATAAGACAAGCCCAAACCCCTTGAGATAACTTGGGCTTAGAAGTCACTTTCCACCTTATACTTTCCTTCTAGGCAGAGAAATGCTGGGAGAGTGTTCTGTTGGCTCATTGTGCAGGGCCTGGGGAGGACTCTGTCCTTGCAGAACATCAGAAAGACACAGGAGTGGGGAGAGAGGACCAGCACATGGTCTGGGAAGAGGATGAGGCACAAGGCTAGGGGTCTGGAGACTTGAGAAGGTCTCCATCCTTTAAAACACAGGTATTTGATGGCCCTCTTCAGATCCACAACTTACAGACCCTGGAAGGGTGCTAGAAGAGGGGCCTGGTTGTGGGCAAAGCATTTAGGACTAAATTGAGTTCTCCAAGTTCACAAGTTGAAGTCCTTTCCCCTAGGGCCCATGAATGTAATCTTAGAAATAGGTCTTTCCAGAGGTAATAGTTTGGGTCCTATCCTAATGACCTTACCCTATCTGATATGACTGATATCTTTGTAAAAGGTGGAAATTTGGACACGGCAGGTAGGAGAATGCCACAAGAAGATAAAGGCAGAGGTCAGGATGATGCTTCCACACATCAAGGAATGCCAAGACTGCCAGCAACTACCAGAAACTAGGGTTTAGGCAGGGAGCAGATGCTCCCTCACCGGCCTCAGGCCTAGCACTGCTCACACCCTCAGCACAGACTTCTGGCCCCAGTACTGTGAGACACTGAGTTTCTGCTGCTGAAGCCGCCCGGTCTGTGGGGCTTTGTTAGGTGAGCCCTGGGAATTCCATATATGAGGTGCACCCAGGAAGGCAGCAGGAGAGTCCAGGCTGCTCGAGCACTTTTGAAATGTTGACCAAGCACATACATGAGCACACCAGTGAAAATGAATTCTCAGGCCAGTTTTATAATTTCTGATTAATTGAATGAGGAGAATTTTAGGCTGAGAAGACAAAGGTTATTTAGGTATGAGCCCAGAAGGGTCATAGGACTCAGGTGTTCACACAAGCCCAGAAAACCTGGCTTTGTGCTCAGTGACTTAAGCTCTTCTGGATCTGTTGAAAGTGTGGGAGGGCAGAGGTCAGCGGTATGAGGAAAATGAGACTTGCATTTCTTGAGGAAAGGGGGCAGCTGACTTAGAGTTTAAGACCTGCTGGTTTGGGACTGAGGAGGTCACCTCAAGTAGAGATGCTGGGACTTTGAGGGTCACTGCACAGAGTCCCATTCTTGAGAAGCCATCAGTGAGGTCAAGGAGGTGAGATGAAGCAGTGAGGAACACCTTCAGAGGGGCAGGTGGAGAGGCTGCTAGGCAGAAGAGCAGAGGGGGCATCAGCGTGAGCCCAGAAGCTGCGGTAAGGCTTGGTGTGTGTGGCTTGAAGGGCTGAAGTTACTTTTTGGGAAGCCTCAGCTTCTGCCACACAATCCACTTTCAGGGGTTGGCCTGAACCCGTGTGTCTGCTCCAGCTGTCACGGAGGAGGAATCCGTGTGGTTGTGGGGAAAGGCCTGTCAGTAGACCACGGCCTGTGGAAGCACATGAGAAAATGTAGGCAGAAGCCACTGAGGAGCCTGCACTGAGTGAGGCAGCCATGTCACCAGCTCCCCAGTCTGAGGAGCACAATGTGGGTGGAAAGAGAGGACCGACATGCAGCTGGGAATGCTGCTCTGGGAGCTTTGCTGTGTGCCATGACTTAGGAAGTCTGCTATGCACCCCAGGGATGGGAGAGGGTCTCTGGCTGGGCTCTCTTGCCTCTGAGTCTTCCTCTCGAGAAAAACAGCCTTGGCCCTTGGCCAGAGCAGTAGCTTCATGAATAAACCTCTCCTGGGGCTGTTTCAAGCTTTTCTTCCAGGGAGGTGGCTGTCGGGCCCCTTGGGGGCTTTCTGCCCTTGGCCTCCCTTTAGTAGAATGAGGGAAACTGAGAATCAGAATCAGCAGGAGGGTGTTGGGGACAGAACTGCCCACACCCATGTCCATTATTTCTTGATTCCTGTCTATTTGCCTGATGGTTAATGGGCACTCTTCTTTAGCTCCCCAGACATAAGTTTGGTGGTACCATGACTTTTCGAAAACATCAGTGCCCAGGTGTTGGAAGGCACCATTGAGCAAAATGCTAGAAATAGGCAGCACCTGACTTACCTAGAGCAGGGCCCACAGCCTTCTGCAGAGAAGGAGCAGCACTCACTTCTCTCAGAAGTTGAGGGACACGGGGCCCTCCCTTGGTTGGCATTTAGTTTCTGCACTTTCAGCCTGGGGTGCCTGTCTTTTCATCTGGGCTGAAAAGTGAACACAAACATGATAAGAAGCTTAAGAGGAGAGAGGTGAGCACACAGCAAACCCTAGCACACACAAAACTAAGTCAAGCAACGGGCTTCTGCCCCTCATTGGAGAGAGCTGGAGTGAGCTTAAGAGAGGGGGACCAGGTGTAAAACACCCTACCTTGATCAGGGCCTTGAAACCAGAGTGCTACAATCAGGCTCTGATGTAGCTGTCTTGGTGATGGATGGGCTTTGCGCTGTGCAGGCTCCTGATGTACTGGGTGGGCTGAAGTTGACTAGGTGTGTTCTTTAGGGACAAAAGGTGAATAAATGGCATATATTCCTGAGGTGAGTTACTTGACTTTTCCCATATTGTTCTGTCCCTGGCTCAGGAAGGGGATAGAGCAGAGGTATAGTTCATTGAGCTGTTTTGTCCTCAAGGTTTCTTATCGCTGGCCTGGCTTGGGCCGCGCTGGAGTCAAGGACAAGGGACTGCAGAGACAGAACACAGAGGATGCCCTGAATTTTGAGGTTGAACAGCAAGGTAAGGGAAAAAGAGCTCACTCTACAGAGGACTTGGAGGTCCGAGTAATTCTGGAGTCCACCCCAACTTGGTCTTCCATTCCAGTGAGTTCCACATAGTCTGCCTGTCCATGGCTGGGGCAGAGCTCTGTACAGCCTGACCACAGGCTGAGCATTTTGGGGCACATTTTGTTCTTTAACTCAGTTTTACAACTTGGTTTGAAGCCCACAGTGAATATTCCCCTGAATCTGGATGCTGTTGGGCAGGATCAGCCTCCTGATAAGATAGGCAGTGTCTGATGTTGCCTCCTTTGCCCAGAGCAGCTTGTAGGTGCAAAGGGAAGATGGAGGTAAACAGATGGATGATTTTAGTCAACTCCATAGAAACAGGCACCATCCAAGGAACTCATTCCCATCTTTATTCCTTTCTTTCCAGCAAAATGGCACAAGAGGAGTTGGCCATGGCAGTGAGAGGGGACATGGACAGTACTTATAGGCATTTAGGAGAGGGTCTGAAACAGAGACCCTGTCTTTGTTGAGTGGATTCTTCTGGAGGCCCGGCACAATCAGCAAGTTTATGGGGTCTTGCCTCTGTTACGGAGCAAGGGTTTGCTGCTCCATGCACATAGAAGCCTGGTTTGTGCAAAACAAAAGAGCTGCATTGTAGGTTGAGTGACAAGGAGACGGGAGGCACATTCAAATATGCCTCCCCAGTTGGCCAGTAGGAAAGGGGTTTAAGCAGCCAAGGCAAAAGGGAAATAGAGGGCTGATTGGTCATAACTGGGGGTCTTGGAAGAATCTGCTTGTCCAAGTGGAGTTTGCAATTGGGGAGTTTCCAGTGGCTCCATAATCCTGGTCCATCCTGCAACTGTTGATGGCCCTCTCACTTCTGATCTAGGTCTGCAGGACCCTGTTCTGGTTCTTCATGTTCCACTCGCCAGAAGCTTTTGGTTTCACTGACTCTCAAGGTCATTTTTGGTCAGGTCCTATAGTTTGTGCCTGTGAATAGCCTGCACAGGTTTTAGGAACAGGTAAGTGCCATTTTATAACCTTGTTTCACTCACCTCTGTGCCTGGTTTGCCTGTGCCCAGTGTGAAGATGTAGATGTTGGGAGATAGACTGGGCACACAGGCAGGGCACAGGGCTCTTATCAGGCTGTAGACAGGCAGGTGGCCACAGTAGTAAGTGATTTGGTCCAGGGGCAGCACCTGGGTAAATGGCTCACAGAGCACAAACAGCTCTTTTGTCTTGGAAGTCAAGACAGGCTCTGGGCATTCCTTCCAACAGTGTCATCTCTGAACTTTCTAGGGACCCGTCTTCATGGAATAAAACAGCACTGTGAGACTGCATGTGCACGTCCCCAGCCAGCAAGACTCCAGGCCAGCCGTCTATGAAGTTCTCCAGGTGAGTTTGATATCAGGAAGCTCTTCCCAAACGTAGACGGCTTCCTGGAGAAACTCCAGCCTGGGGCCCTGTTGGGGGAGCAAGCCCTTTCTCCAGCAGAGACCATGGTTGTCTCTGCATCTAATATGCAGACACTGCAGGTCTTTCCTTAGTGGCTCAGCTGCTGTTCTAGCCATAAGATCAGATGATTCTGGAAGCTGTTCTGCTAAACTGTCCAACCAGGAGGGATATGTGGACCTATCTGCTTTGTGGTGGCTCTACCAGGAGAAGTCACAGAGACTGGCAACTGTGATATTACTGTGAGATAAGGGGGCAGCTCTGTAGATGGAGCTACTCCAGCAGCATGAAGAACTTTATGGGTGATTTTTTTTTCTCCTGTTTACCCAGTGCCTAGAGGAGCCCCTGGCACATAATAGGTTCTTATTAAATATTTGTTGACTGATAGATTATGCTCCATATCCCCTTCTGCTGTGTCTTAGCACTGGGTCACACTGGCTATAGTAAGAGATAGGGATCTGAGGTGTCGCCCATCTGTGCTCAGGGATGACCTGCACAGTTTCTTTGAGAACAAGGTACTATGACACCATGTGCTGAGAAGTTCTATAAATGTCCCAGGAAGACCACCCTCACTGGGTGTCTTGGAGTACCCCATGGAAGCAATGGGCCAGCTCAGGAATGCCCCTGCAACAGGAATGGTATCAAGCTGGATTCAACTGGTGCTCACCTCATCTCCTTCTGACAAGAGGCTGAAGGAATGCATGGCCTTATCCAGAGCTCAGTGTGGCTGCTGGCAGCTGCATTTGCCTGCCTGTAATTGGGTGGCATCTATCAAGCAGGGCAACAGAGTGTGCCAGTCCTGTGTGGGGCACTCCAGGCCAGGGTTTTGAGGACTTTCCTTTGGCCCTTTCTCTCTCTCTCCAAGACCCATCTGACAATTGCTGCTAAGCTTCCCTCTGCTTCCAGGTATCAGCACAGACCTTGGTTTCCACAAAGCAGCGAAGAGGATGTCAGGGAGAAGAAAGAATTTCAGGAGCAGAGACTGACAGTGAGCTTAGAGAGGTAGGTGTGGCTGGCAGCTGCTGGGAGGCATCAGGAGGGAGGCTGAGGTAGGGGTGTGTATGTTTGGGGTGGTCTGTTTATTTGTGTGTACACTTAGGCACATGTTCATGCAGAAATGTGTATCCATATGTATGTATATAAACAAGCTGGTGTCCATATGTGGGCATTTCTGCATCCTGTGTCCCAGGTATGCTCACACAAGGCAGGTGTTAGTGTACCATATGCTTTTACATTCCTGTGTATCTGCTTAGGTTCTCATCACCAAGGAGTGACACTTTGATTCTTAAGGTCCAGCTTCCCTAGGCACTGACCATAAGAATGGACACTGTCAGTAACTCAGTATTGGCTGGAGTCATGGGAGGCCTAGAAGGTCCTGTGGGAGGGACCAGAATAACAGGTGTTGGGGAATATTTGGGGAGCTGTGGCAGTAACTATGAACCAACTGGTCCAAATGTCTCAATATTTTAATAGCTGATGGCCTTCCTAGTGCCAATGGGATGAGCATCAGTTTTGCTGTCACCAAAAATAAACTTGGGTGAGTAATAAAAATATGTTCTGGTTAAGGTGAGTTTGATTTTCATCAGAACGAGTGACACAACTGGATTTGCATGTTAGATACCCTGTTAATTAATCTCTTATAAAATTGGCATGACCATACTCACAAAGGCCGTGTAAGGTTGGTGTAAAGATGAGATGAGGATACTTACGCGCTGAGCATGACATGAGGAAGTTTGTAATATTAATGGTCTCATCATTTTTATTATAAAAATGATACAGCACACATTTCTTGTTATGTTTTTGGAGATGATGTAGATCTAGATTTTAAGGCTTAAAATTTATTATTAAAAAATTAAACATAAGTAATAAATATGGAGCTACTTAATCTCTCTGAGCCTCAGTTTCCCCATCTGGAAAATAAAGATCCCACTGTGTCACTGTGGGTTTGTCATAATACCACTAACACTGTCTTGCAGTAAGTGAGCTATAGAAGGGTCCTGTTTCCATTCCTTCTGATGATGGTGATGATGAGGGTGACAGTAGTGCTGAGGGGCCCCTCACCAGTCTTCCAGAATCTGAGAATCTTTGGAGACCACTTGACTTCATTGCATAGATCGACTGCTGTGGTCTGGAGAGGTGTAACAGGAAACTGGCCTCAGGCCTCCTGGGACTGTGACCTGAGGGGTCCACTGAGAAAAGAGAAGCTTCTAGCTAAGTATGGATTTCCCTACTATGCAGAACCCTAGGCTCCCCAGCTGATGGTGGGACCTTGTGAGATATGGTACCAGGTAAACCTTTTTTTTTTTAACCTTTGATGAATTTATAAGTTGGTCAGCACCAAATAACTTGTTCCCATTCTTCATGTGTGTGCTGTGGCAGATACCCTCTGTAGAATTTGGGCTCCTACTGACTTTAGGAAGAGAAAGGAAGATAGTGGAGTATCACGGAGCTCCTTCCCTGTTGGATGGAGCAGTAACATATCTGGCTTATCCAGGTTAGCCAGATGTGTTGAACCACGCATCTGACAAACCTCCTGTTCACATTGTGAGGCTGTATAGATGCTGTTGTTAAGTTAGTGGCAGAGGCAGAAACCCAGTCAAGATAAGGCCTCCTAGGACCCAGGTACTGAACATTCTGGAAAGCTGTTGCAGCTTTTGAGGGATGGTGAGGGAAGTAGAGGGAGGTATTTGATTGCTATTTAGGAAGTAGCAAGTTTCTGGAGGCAGATTATCAGAGAAAAAAAAGGACAAGTATGTTATGTCAGATACTACTCAAAGCAACGAACACATTCACTTTTATGATCTTCACAAAAATTTTCTGAGCCATGTACAGTTATTTCCCCCATTTTGTATATGCAGAAAAGGCTGGTAACCTGCCCACGGTCCCCTCAGTGCCAGGAGGCAGGAGTTAGAATCAGGTGGTGGGTCTCTGAAGTCTTTCTGCATCCTCCGTTGGAGGATGGGATGTAGGGCAAAGCCTCTTGTTTCCCCTTGGTCAAATTTGGGCTGAATGCTGAGAAATTGTGGGCACGGACATTTCTCTAGGCAAAGAGAGAAGACCAGGAGCTTCGAGGAGGGTGGGAGGCTCTCAAAGGCCCCTGGTGCTACATTCCACGACAGCCATGCGCAGTTGCTTGGAGAGCTCCAGGGGAATTCTGGGAGCATCATTAATCATGGAGTGGCCTCTCACATGGAGTGGCCCACCTCGCCCTTCCTCTCCTCTGTCACTTGCCGAATTCTCACCAAGAAAGACTGCAGGAGAGGAGTGCAGGGCTGCCACTTTTTGAGGGGGGCTCCTGGCATCTTTGAGGATGAGTGACCCAGACCAGCTCAGCCCAGAGTCCATCTATGAGGTTTTGCCAAGCCCTGCCAGGAGCTAGGTCCCAGTTGAGGACTATGGAGGGGACAAGGCCTGTGAAACCCAAGCCCAAATGCAGGAGAGCACCAGCCACATGAGCAGCAGGATAGAGGGCTGGCAGCTCAGAAGAGAGGAAGTTCCCTGAAGGGTGGGAAACTGGAGGTGAGGGATGGTTTACCAGAGGAGGGTGACACTGGGAGCTTTGTGGGGACATATCACTATGAAAGGGAAGTGAAGGAGTTGAGGGCTGCTGGTAAAGCCTCAGGAGCTACCTCCGTGGGTCCCTTGGCTCTGTGTCAGGAGGGCTGAGTGCTGCTCAGGGAGGGGGTGCATCTCCTGGTGCTGGTTGCAGAGTCCCTCCTGTGGGATCAAGCACAGTTGGGCTCAGTTACTTAACCTGTGTGCTGCGTGGAGTAAACCCCCAAAGCACTTGATAGGCACTGGAGGTAGATGTATTAAGGGAACAAAAGAAGGAAGGGACAAGAAGGCAGGTGTTTCCTGCCCTGATCTTAGTGTCCCAGCACAGCCTGACTGGGGCAGAAGGCCTGGCCAGGCTCGCAGGAGTGGAGAGTGGCCCTTCCCAACCCCTCAGGTCTCTGCATTCATGTCGGAGGGTGGGGCTGTTCTGGTGCTGCAGCAGTGGGTACTCTTCTGCCTGGGGTGACAGGGTACCACTAGGGGCCCTGTGGAGCCCCCAGCACACTTCCTGCCACAGCCTCCCTCCAGGTAGGTTGGGGAAATGCAGGGATGTGCCAGGATGAGGGCTCAGCCCTAACCAGAGCTTTTTACTCTTCAGCTTCTGGGGAGGGGACCCTCGTGTAAGTTGACCAGCACCATGGAGTTTCCTGGGAGACATACCATGGGGAAAAGAGGCCGACACCCCTCCCCCTAGGGAAGATCACAGAATATTCAGGCCTACCCTTTTTCCCTTCTTCTCCAGAGTTTGCAAGTATCTAGGGAGGGAGCTCATCAGCTTGGCACACCCTGAAGTGTGTCTTTCTATCTGTGGGCAGTTGGGAAAGCCAGTGGCTAGTTCCCGTCCCAGTGAGTAGTGGACTCCTCCCTCCTGCCCCTCAGAAGGCCACTGGCAGTGGGGAGGGGAGGGTGGCTGGATTCTCAGGGGTCTACAGGGCTTGGAACTTAACTTCCCTGGGGCTGGCTTATATTCTCACCTCCAGCTTTCTATTTGGCTTAGGACAGCTCACATTATACTTTCCCACTTAATTTAACAGCCATAGAAAATATGCTCTTTTTGCTTTTTTCATCTTTTTGACCCGAGATCGTGTTGGTGCCAATTTCCTTTTAAAATAATTCATTACCTGTAGGCCACTGGCGTGAAATCCCAGCGGTAGCCCCTGCCGACCCTCCCTCTGTAATTCCATGGCCTGGCCTCCGCTTGCTTGCCCTTTCCTCAGGGCTCCTCGGCCTCTGTGTTTATACACTAATGTTTTTTCTCACACATTCATTCTGTGGCTTTCCTTAATTTGGTGTCCTGCTGGGTGCCAGCGGGGGACCACTCAAACATTATGTCAGTGATCTCAAAATTGAACCCCAGGGCTTTCTTCTGCCAGCGGCCTGAGCAGATGTGTGGCACACTTTATTAACTCAAGTACCCACGAGTTGAAAATTTCATTAGTTTGAGGGGAGGGCTAAGACCCATCAAGAGACCTGGTCTGGACAGATTCTTTGTGTCAACCTGACCCCTGGCAAAACGGATTATTGTTCTAAGTGAGACAAGTGACCTAATGTTCTGCCTATTATGCACACATGGTCTGTAACCTTTTAAAATACGAGTGTGGGAAAACAGCGCATTCTGCCACATCCCTGACTGCAAATTCCTGACAGGTGGCAGCGGCCTCTTAGCAACGCCACAAGGAGCCCGGAATTATCCAGGGCCACGATGGATGGTTCCCTTAGGGCCAGGTATGGGGTGGGGTCCGGAGATGGCCTGTTGGAGAGGAAGGAGCCCAGGAAGGCACAACTCAGTCTCCAGTGCCACCCTGTGACAGGTCAGGGGACAGCCTCAGCCTGGTGGGGAACTGGGAGGAGCACAGGTGCATTCCACCTTTCCTGCCTTGCTAGTGTAGGGCTGGGCTTCCCATCAGAGCACCTGGGTGGTTTTATGTGTAAAGTTAATAACAGCATTCTATGCTGAGTTCAAGAGCAGCTATGTCTCAATTGAGAGCACTCTGCACAAACCCACCTGCTCAGCTGGCTCTGCTCCCTCCACATTGTTTTCAGTGGCCTCCTTAGGCACACATGGCCTTAACCTTTAAAACTGAGAATGGGAGAATGGCACTTTCTGCCACATCCCTGATCATCAGTTCCTGATAGGTGGAAGCCAGGATCTGGTGGGAAGAGGCAGACTTGGTCAATTGAGTTTGTCACCTCTGGAAGCCTCTCCAGCAAGGCTCGAAGCCTGTGGAAGAGACAGAGGAGCCCCCACTTAGCCCAGGTACGTGTGTGGGGATGGGAACAAGGAGGAACATAGGGCTGACAGGGGTGGGGGATACCGTGCATGGAGGTGGTGGTGGAGGAGAGACAGGGCTTGGGGAAGGGAAGGCGGGAGTCAGGTCAGAAGAATGGAATGGGGAAGCCTTCTGGGGAGGAATGGGGAAATGTGTGGGTCATGAGTAGAGTCTCTGGGAATGCTAAGAGGTACTTGTGATGGTCCACAGCAAGCTTGCTCTGGATTACGTAAGGGGCTCAGACAGGGGGTGGTTCCCAGGCTGAGAAAGAGAATGTTTAGGCATGGTTTCTGGTGGCCCCTTTATTGCCAGTGGGGCCTGTAATGGAGATGCAACCTTAAACAAACTCAGCCCTTGCAGGGTGGATGAGAAGGCTAGAGACCTCAGACTGCAGCTTCATGGTCTGGGCTCAGCTGTCACAGAGTCTCAGTGACCTGGCCTCCTGGGGAGCTGAGGGAAGGGCTCCACTGGCCCCTACCTTCTGACAGACACAAAGCAGAGCTGGTTGTAAAAACTTAATTAAATGAAATATTTTAACAAGAAATTCCAAGAACAGAATGCCCTGCTCATAAGCAAGCCATCACAAAAATAAAAGCTGACAGGAAGCGTGTGTTCTGTCCAGTAAGAGAAAGTTTCTGCAAGAAACAAGATAGTGCGGAGCTGGCTTGTGTCAGACAAGCAGCTGAAATGGGCTGGTGGTTCCCAGAGGCAGAGCTGTGACCACCTGGCTGGGGAAAGCTTGGATTCCTGACCACAATCCATGTGTCCAAAGCTTTTCTTAGCACCTACTATGTGGCAGGCAGTTCAGGAGGCTCTGTGTGCCCATGTTGTCAAGCTCACAAGGTACGCCAGAGGGGCAGTTACCAGAGAAAGACAAGGAGGGTCAGAGGGGTGGTGTGACAGGTACCACTGAGGCAGAGCTGGGACTAGCACCCAGGACCACAGGCCCCTATCCAGGTTCTTTTGCCCCTGACATACTCTTTCAACCCCAGCTCAGGTGGGAGAGGCTCTGGAGGAGACCCAGCTCTGTGTGCAGTTCTGGGAAATTGCAGCTTGTGCTGAGTGGGGCCATCTCTAGGGCTGGAGGATACTGTCCAAACATCCTGGGGGAGAACAGCCAGATTCTGTCCTCACAGCAGAGTGAGGGTGGGCTGGGACCCTTGTTCCCACACTGAGGCCTGCACACCAGTCAGTAACTTACAGGGGACCCTTGTTCCCACACTAGTCCTGCCAAGGGGCTGGGTCAGGTGGGCCCTTCCTGGGCTAGAGAGAAAGGGAACATGGGCCTAAGGGACAATGATGGGGAACCACAGTGGAGCACACAGCAAGCCCAGGAGAAGGTTGAAAGGTCTTGGAAGGCTTCCTGGAGGAGGTGGGACTTGAGGAAACCCTGGAGGGTGTACCTGGCAGGGGAAGCAAGGAGAGCCTGAGAGTGGGTAGCAAGCATGATATGTCAGCAGGGGACCAGAGGAGCCTGCCCAAGAGGAGAGAGTGAAACTTGGGTCAGAAACATGACTGCCTAGGGCCATGTTGCCCTCTGTAGGTGTCAGTCATGAGGGGTCATGGAAATGCCTCCTGCTACCATGTCAGTGTGGAGCCTGTGAGCAAGATGTATTGAACACACAGCAAAGTAACTTGCTAGATTTCTCTTGATTCTCCAAGCATGTGCCCCAATTTTCCAGGCCCTAGTGATTGTGTAAAGTGAAGCAGGGCTGTGTTTGGCACAGAAATTACATTTCAACATAAGTGACTATTTTTACAGTAGCAGAAGTGTGTGCAAATTCCACACACCCCCCTGACAATGGTCCCTCACTTTTTTCTTCCTTGGCACAGACAGGGAACAATCAGAGAACATTCTATCAGGGACTGGAATCCACAGGGACCATCTCCTTCTGGAAAGTTGCAGATTTTACCGATTTCCCCCCATGGGAGGTTCTCACCCAGCTCTTGGAGAACAGAAGTATACAAGGACCTATCCTGACCCACCTGCCTTGTCCCAGGAAAATGGCTTGAATTTTTTTGTTAAAATAGATTCCTTTAAAAACTTGATCATTGTTTCTGTGTTATATGTATAAAAGGAGGGAAAAAATATTTTAAGGCTGGCTGCCGTTGGAGCTCATTGGCCTAAAGGGAAGGCAAAATGTTTCCTAGTTAGAGGACTGGTTGCTTTTCTTAAAGGAATAGTGCAATGGGCCCATGGCTGTCGTCACCCAGACAACCCATGTGAGAAAGCTGTAGCCACAGGAGAGTTCAAATCGTTCAACAGCGGTGGAGTTTTACTCTGGTGGGAAACAGGACAGACAGGACATGGGAATCTGGGGCAAGCTGAAGGAGGGACGGAGAGGGCACTGTAGAGTCAGGAGTAGATGGCACACAGGGACAGCCATGTGTTAGGGATGTCCTGGGAACCTCAGGAGAGTATGTAGGACAGGGCCAAGAGCTTCTTTCAGATGTTAAAGAGGGGGAAAGAACCTGGAGGCTGGAGAACCTGGGCAGACCCAGGCAGCCGACACTCAATGGCAAGTGATTTGGGGCCTCTTATTTCTTTATATATTAGATTTGTTTAAAGTGGGGCACCTGTAGTCAAATTTGATTCATGGGCTGTAAGTGCCAGGGAAACCACAAGGATAGAGGCCTAGAGAGGAATGGTGACCTACTCAAGGTCACAGAGTCCACTGCATCAGCAGCACACAGGGCCGAATGCAGGCCTCCTGACTCCTGTGGAGGAGCTGTTCTGGGGAGAGGCCCCATCAACTGATGAAGAGCTTTTGAGAAGCCAGATTTCCCCTGGGGTTTCCCAGGAATCAGGGGCCCCATGAGGAGCTCAGAAAAGCAAGGCTGTCTTTGGAGACGGAGAACGGAGTTAAAGGTTGGCAAGCTCAGTATTTGGATTATTCCTGCCTCCAGTGTAATAAAGTTGGGGTTTATGTGCATTTCATCATAGCACCACAGCTTTACCCCACACACAGGGCTGAGGGGAGACCCTGCACCCCCAGTTTACATCTGTACTTGCCAGGGAAAAAGCCAGCTGGGACCATGGCAGGGTGCCAGGGAAGGGGAGTTGGTGTGGAAGGCAACACCCAGTCTGGCATGGCAGCAAGGATCCAGAGACAGGAAAGAAAGTAACCCAAAGGTACCAGCCTCAGTGAGTGATGTTGTGGTGCCCTTATCAGACACCAAGATGTTAATATCCCTGACTAAGTGACCTAAGATTTCAGAGAAAGGAGAAACAGTGGAAATAGCCATTTTAAATGGACCAAGTGGACTGGAAACTCATTTTATAAAATAAAATCCATACCTCAGCATTGCCTGGGGCAAAGGAAGTAGAAGGGGAGGCAGCAGACAGGCCTGGTGGGATTGGGGGTTCAGGACAGGAGCCCAGAACTCATGGGGTGGGGCAGTTCCAGGGCCCAAAACAGGTGTAGAGGAAAGAACAGAGATGCTTAACCTCCCACCATCCTGAGCAGCTCCTGCCAGCCCCACCTCCTAGGAGAACAGGGATTATTCTCTCCAAAGACCAGGTCAGCCTCCTGGCACTCTAGTGCCCCCAACCCTCCCAAGCCTCACAGCTGTGCCTCCCTGTGAAGGGTTATTCCCTCAGTGGATGAACAGCCTTGTGTTGAGTGAGGTGTCTCAAAGGCAGCCACAGAAGGCGAGGATTGTTTCAGCAAATTCAGGGAGCCCCCAGCAGGAAGCCCTTTGCCTACCCAGTGACAAGGTGAAATACCAAAGGAAACCAACAAGACCCTAGAGGAAGCCCTTATTGATTTCAGAGTTTGAGCTGGGTGGCAACATAGGTCAGGAAGACAAAGAGACCATGCAGCACAGGGCTGGGTGGCTTTATCAGTGCTCAGAGCAGGCTGCAAGGACCAAGGGACATTTTTTTTTGTGGGGCCTTGAAATACTTTCCTAGGGAGACTAAAAAGAACCAGTTATTGAACAAGGAGTCAGTATAGTAGGACCCCGACTCATTCAATTTATCTGGAATGAATTATTATTTTCCGAGTTTCCATTCTGTAGTTGAAGAAATTGAGGAACAGAGAGGTGAAATGATTCTCCCTGATCCCCACAGCTAGTAAAGCACAAACTTTGGAACTCCCTCCCAAGTGTGGTCTGCTCCCCCTTCTTCCCTCTGTGCTGATCCCAGGATCCCTGTGAGTCCTCCTTATTTGGGCTCCTCTCAGACAGAGGGTCACCTCCAGCCTCCCATAACAGGGCTTTGTTGACTTCTCTTTCCTGAATGCTCAGGACAATACCTGGCTTAGAGAGGGGACTTAATAAATGTACCAAAGATCTGAAATAATTTTTATTTGCAAGGGAGAGTTGGACCCTTTAAAAATTCCTGGTACTTTTAAGAGGAAAAGGGGCACAAAATAACTTAAGTGCTTAATATGGGTCAGGCACTTAAAGACTCCCCTCACCTTTTTTTAAAATTTATAAATAATCAAAATTTGCTTTTTACAGTTTTGGAGGCTGGAAAGTTCAAGATCAAGGTGCTTATATTTGGTGTTTGCTGAGGCCTTTTTGCCTCATCTGCACATGGTGGGAGAGTAGAAGGGCAAAAATGCCCTGCCTTTTCCCTCTATCCCCTTTATAAGGTCCCTAGTTTCATTCATGATGGCTTCACCTTTATGATTTAATCATTTTATAAAGTCCCTCCCCTTTTTTTCTTTTTCTTTTCTCTCTTTCCCTCCTTGCCTCTGCCCACTGTGCGTGCACACCCTCTCTCTCTCTTTCTCCCCCTCCTCTTTCTTTATTCTAATTAGGTGTATATGACAGCAGAATGCACTTTGATTCATTGTACACAATCACAGCACAACTCTTCATTTCTCTGATTGTACACAATGTAGTGTCACACCATATGTGAAGTTTCTTTCCCTTTTTTGTTTTAATTAATCAATATGATTTAATTAATAGCATAATAAACACCCTGCACTTACCCCCAAGCATGAGAGTGAGAGCATGATGACAGCAGCTTCCATCAACCCGTGACCTGTGAGTCCTCTCCAACCTTCCCCCTGCCTCACCCCAGCCCCAGGCTTAACCCATCCAGCATCTTGAGTTTATCATTTGCTTGCTCTAAAACTATAATCCTAGAAAACACAGTGCATGATTTTAGTTGATGTTAACTGTATTCCAAAGGTAGCACACTGCACTTGGTTTTTGCTGTTGGCTTTTTACTTTACATTCCTCTATGAAGTTGTGTACAAGTGTCATTGTTTGGCATTCATTTTGACTTTTGTCAATATAACACAACCAATTTGTCCATGCTCAATATACATTATCTCACTTGACCTTCATAACAACTCTATAAAATACAAAGGAAACACACTCTGCTCCTGCTCAGAGTGGCTCAATTTATCCTTTCATGATTTCCATTTTAAGGATAAAACTGAAGATTAGAAACTTCAAGTTACTTGCTTGAGTTTACATAATTCATGAACAGAGAAGCTTGAATTTAGCCCTAGAGCCTTCTTCTGAGAAGAGGGGTATGTGTTGGCTGCCAGGGTCTTCTCTACTGCTGTTCAGCACAGCTACAGGGCAGCACCCTGCCCTCCCTCTGCTGACCTTTTCCATGGTCCCAAAATCATGTATTTATAGAAATATTTGAGTGACCTCAGCTTCCATCCAGCTAGTCTGGCCCCAGTTCAAGCCATCACTGGAGCTGTTCTGAAGCTGTCCTGAGCTCCATTACTCTTTAAGGACCTTGGTACCAGCCTGTATGGGCCCCACTTGATAGAAGAGAAGGCAGGAAGCAAAGAGACCCCTGGGTTGCTGGGGGAAGCTGGTGGAGCTGGGCTGTTTACAGCATTGCCCTTTGCTCAGGCCACTGTCTAGTTTAGCACCTAGACTCCAGAAGCTTCTGTGTGGTGTGGTTGATGTTGCTGCACAGCTGACAGCTGAGCCAAAGCTTACAAGAGTAGGAATGCAGGTCTGAGCTCAGGCACCAGGCTACCTCCAAGGCTTGCTTCATCCCTTTCACCTCAAGACTGGCCCTCAAGAGTGTCAATTCTGGGGGAAAAATGGACACAGGGCTAGAGCTTAGTGACTAGCATCCGTATCACTGGCCTGAAACACTTCTTAGAATTGGGGAGGCAAGAACCAGTTTGGAAGAAAAAATAAAAAAGGGACATCTTCTCCTTGTGGAAACATATGTATCTACTCCACCAGCTTTTATGAGGCCCTGGAATGTTATTTGTTGGTGACCACCCAGCCATCCCACCGACAAATGGAACACTCTGAGGAAGATGTGTCTGACCTCCTAATGTGAAGCATACAGAAGATGAGCTAAGAGGTGAGGTCCATTTCTGCACATTTATCTCTGGTTATTAGATACTTTTAGAGTAAACATCTGTTTGTCCACTTCAGTTCTCATATTGCAGGCCCCATTCAAGGGCTGTTTTGACCTTATCTCTGATTCAATGGGAACAAACCTTAAATTAGTGCCAAAAGGGGGACCTAGAATGGGAAGTCAGAGGGAACTTTGGTCATCTCAACAAAAAAGGGGGCCTGGGATCCTCAGCCAACTAGTCTTAAAGTGAAAAACTGAAGAAAATGGGGGGTAAATAAGTCTGAAGGCATCTTGTGAAGGCTGGGGATGTATCTCAGTGGTAGAGCACCTGCCTGGCATACAAAAGGCCCTAGGTTTGGTCTCCAAAACTGCAAAAACAAAACAACAACAAAAACAAGTATCTTGTAGTGCCTGATCTAAAAGGACTCTTTCATTATAAGGTTTATCCTGGGGCAGTGCCAAATCTTGACATCAAATCAAAGCATACAGTTTGACCATGCTTCCAAAGTTCCAGGAATATGGGCTGGACTACATTATTTGATTTCTCCTTTGGTTTTCAACTTTGATAGTTGTTTTGTAGGAGGAATATCTGTGTTTATTGCAGTACTTTCCATGTCACCTCACAGTATATTCTCAGGACATGTACCTATTGTCCTAAGGGACAATAGGCCAGTTAATTGTACAAGAGGAAAACTTTGTTTTCTTAGGTTTCTAAAGCTACATGACATTATACAATAATTGGTGAAAACTGTCCTTTGTTCCTATTTCTTTCTCTAACCCACATCTCCAATTTTCCTGCTAGATATTTTTTACCTGAACATATCACAGCAAATTGAAACTCACCATGTAATCTCATAGCCAGTTCCAGTGGTGACATTCTGTGAGTCCTTATACTAATCATCTTCCCTTGACACATTCTTCCTGCTTCTGTTGTGGCCCTATAACTCCTCAGGTTGCACAGGCTCAAAATGTCATAGCTCTGAGCTCCGCTTTACTCATTGCTATGGATTGAATGTGCCCTAAAGTTCAGGTCTCGAAACCTTAATCCCCAAAGCAATGGTATTAAGAAGTGAGGCCTTTAAAAGGTGATTTGATCATGATAGCATTGACCTTATGGATGGATTAAGGCTGTTATCAAGGGAGTGAACTAGTGACAAAAGGGGGAATTCTGTATGTTTTCTATTTTTTCTCTTGAGCTAGCTTGCTTTTTCGTCATGTTATGACACAGCCCAAAAGCCTCTGCCAGATATTGGCCATGCTCTTGGATTCCAAGCCTTCAGAGCTGTGAAAAGATTTTATTTTCCCTGTAATATAAATATTCTATTATATCAGCAGAAAACTAAGACACTTACTCATCTTCCTATTCTTCCTCTCTCTCACAACCGATCCAATTCCTGGTTCCAGTGACTTACCCAGGCATCTCTAATTTCTAATGGCTTTTTAAACTCATCCTTTGTGTCTTTAAAACTCAGCTACCTTGATCCTGTTCATTCTGCTTTCATAATGCTACTTTTATCCTACCCCTCCTTGCCGTTTCTGACATGTATTACTGTAGTGAGGTGCTCACAGCTGGGTTCATCTTTTACTTGGACCAGATATAGTGGAAGCTGGTCATGAGCACCTCATGTGAAGGACAGCAGTCAGAGAGCTGGTTATAATCATTTTGAAGTTGGTATGTTTCCCTCATTTCAGTTCCAGATATAGATATCATCTCATGAGCCAAGGGGACCTTAAAATTAAGGCATAATTCCTTCCCTTTAAATTAAGCCATGACTCCAGGCCTCCTTTCAGTTTGAAGACTTGGTAGATTCTTGCTGCTCCCAGCTCATCAGGAAAACATGCAAAACTAATCTGGAACCACTCATTTGTTGTACTGGGATGTGGACCTAATTTTCCCCTTCTCTCATCCTGAAATGACCCCCCATTTACCAACTCATTTTTTTCTTCCTTCCATCCATCCATCCATCCATCCATCCATCCATCCATCATCCATCCATCCACCTATCCATCTAACACTTTCCTTGAGTACCAGATCCATAGACCTCCATGTGTCCATCCTCTGTGGATTTTTTTTTTTCTGGCTATTCAGTTCCAGATAGAAGAATTCTCCATAGGCACCAATAGGCTATGTTTCCTTTTCCAGATAATGCTTGTGAATTTTAACAGTGGGCTTCATTAAGACAATACAAAGACTTTATGGAAAACTCAGAGTGGTTGAGATATTTTTGGATAAAAATGAATCATTTCCAAAGAGACATTATATAGGACTTGGGGGTCAGTAATCTCTAATTTTATTCCCTGAATGATATACTCTAATTTGTTTTTCAATGTCATAGAAAGGAATGTGCCATTTGATAGCTACTATGCCAAAAATATTAGTGAAAGTTGGCTGCACCGAATCTTTGCAGCTTTCCCTTATGAGATCTCAGGCTGGGAACTCTGACTGAACATTGCCAATGCTTAAAATTGGAGCTTGGAGTGCATGTGTCAGGAGAAACCCTTGGGTTTTGATTACGCTTTGATTACTATTAGATGTTGAATTTGAAAAAAATAATAAAGTTCAAGAACATAAGTGCATGCTTGGTTGCAGAGTTGTTAGGAATCCAAGTACCCATACCTTCTCTAAGCCAATACTTCCTTTGCTTTGAATGGATCCTGGAGGAAGTACAAGGAGAATTCTGGGGTTCCTATTGCCATAAAACCCTTGGGACTGGGACTCCCTCACCATCCCTTTCAGGCTGAGTGAAATAATGGACCTTTTGGTGTATCTCAAAGCCTCACAGCCTTGCTTGGCAAAGGCAGATGGGTTGGTAAGGAAGATTGTGTGGTACATGAACACAGATGATATGCTCTTCATGATCAAATTATGTAAAAATATCTATGAATACTTTTTCCTTTTCACTTGGCAAGTACAGTTTCTGAGATCAACTTCTTTTTGTTACGTGACAAAATATTTCCCTCCATTGCTTCTCCCTTTCCCTTTCCTTTTATTCTATTACTTAAATCACAGAATATATTCTTCTATAGGTTTTGAAATGCCAGCACATTTGAATTGATACCTTCATTTCACTATCTTTCAATACAAGTGAGTCATATTGATATACAATAAAGAATTCATTTATTTGTTTTTCTCTTCCCCCTGAGTTTAGTAAAATAACTCAGATCCTGATTTTCTTTAACTTGCTAAAAAATGTAATTCCCTAGAGATCAGAGACCTCCAGAGCTCTCACACCAGCGTCAGTGCAGGTCCAGTTCTTACATAGTTCTGCTTGTAGTCAGCTGCCTGCTGCAGGGTTGGCTCAATGTGTGGTTTTATCAGTGGCTTGGATTTCCCCCTACTATATGAAAGTTTAATTGGAACAAATAAAAAAAATGAATGCTTTAAAAAATTAAAAGATGATAGTCAGTTCTCCTGGAGCAAACTTCATGTGGGGGCTTACATCATTGACTGTGGTTGACTGCAGCTCTGTCAGGAACTTGGTGATATATCTTAGAAACATGTGGTAGCTTTGAATGGACAGGTCAATCAATCTTGTAGCCTCAGCAATGAACTTTTCATAGTAATCAGAAAGTTGGTCTGAAAAATCCTGTAGTTTAGATCTGAACTGGTGATGGTAATCAGAAATGATTTTCTTCATTGCAGTGGCCCAACTTTTAATTATTTCCTGAGCGGTGGTAGAAAGCTCTTCAATCTTTTCTTTCCCTTTTCCATCTGCATCAGTAAGGATGCTAACATATTCTTGGAAAGCTCTGTCCACAAATTGCTTAACTTGATTTGAGAGTTGAGAAGTAAATCCAGTAACACTGGACGTATATTTGGAATGGAAGTCCTTAAGGGCAATTACAAAGCTCCTGATCAAATCCATTACTTTTTCTTCAAGTTTATAATATTTCACCATCCAGCCAACTGTACTTGGATCAAAATATTCTTCACGAAGAGCCTTTATGTACTGATGAACCTGCTGTAAGTTTTGAGAGCTGTCCTGAAGTTGGTCTTGAATAAATTCATTTAACCTACTGAGGATAAAGTCTAGACTTTCTTTCAGATTTTGAAAAACATATAGAACATAATCTTTGAAATTGTCTTTGTCACGTAGGATCTCATTAACAAGATCAGTAAAATTCACCTCTTTTAAGATTTCAATGTGTTTTTCTATCTCTTCTAAAACAAATGATTGTAAAATGTTGCAAAGGACACTTAGTGTCTCTGTAGTATTGTTAGATAAGTAGTCAATTAATGTTACTTGAATTTCTCCTGATAAAGATTTCAACTGTTCCCTCAAGTCCGGAATTGCATCTTTTAGTTTAGAGCTTGTTGAATGAAAAGGAAGTTTAATCTGTAGGTCTTTGATTAATTCAGTTCTCTCCACTAGGTCTTGGACATACGAAAGCAGTTTATCTAACCCATTTTGGATATTTGAACATACTTGGGATAGTATCTTCCCTACCTCCTTCATGACCATACTGTTGAGTTCATCAATAGTGGACATCTCAGCTTTCCCTGGGAGATGGAATCTGGAGAACTTCAGGATATCAATGAATGAGTCAATCAGATGCTTAATTGCCCTATGGTACCCCTTGATGATTTGTATTAAGCTGTCAAATGCCTTCTCCTTGATTGTCTGGAAACTGGCCTGGCTCTCCTGAGCCAACAGTTCCTGGTACAGATTCTGGGTCTTGTCCTTCCACTCCTGGTAAGTTCTTGTGGTGCTGCTGACTGCTCTCTGGAAACCCATGTCCATCTCATCAATTTGCCTCATGGCCCCTTGATAGGCTTGCTCAGCACTGTTCTGTAGACTTCTCCTCAGCTTTGCAGAAGCATCTGTCAGGCTGAGTCCTGTGTACTCCTGGTGGTACTTGTTGACATAGTCATAAAAGGTCTCTGTGGCCTTGGGCACACTGTCTTTTAGAGAGCTTAGCAATATGGATGCTGCCTCTTCATCCCAATTAAATTTGATCTGAATTTCCTCATCAGATTTCTGCCCCCACTCAGTTATGAATATGATGAGTTTTTTCTCTGCAGAGGACTAAAACAAGAAAGGGGGGACATGTTTTCAATTACTCTGATTACATAATATATTACACTAAAACTTCATTAGCAGTTAAAAGTAAAGATCAGAGGATCCTTCATATTCTGAAGGGGATTTATCTTTCACATGTCAGTTTGTATGTTTGTTTTATGGTTAAAAAAACCCACTGTTAATTTCTCATTACCATATGCCTCAGAAAGGATAAAAACCATGCTTGGCATTTATACAGGAACACTTAACATTAAGGCCTTCCTAGGACTGAAAAATGGGGATAGGAGAGGAAGGATAGGGAAGAAGAATAGGGAGTAAGAGGAGGCAGAGGAAGAAGGGAAGAGGCAGAGAAAGGCACATTCAGGGAAAGAAGTAGCAAAAAAGGAAAATGTCCAGAGCTCAACCAGCAGAGAGCCAGAGTCCTCATCTCCGTGTTCATGCTCCTAACCTATGACAAACCTTGGTGATAGAATCAGGTTAGGTCTCCCCCTCTGGTAATGACATATTTGATTTGGCCCTAGTAGAGCTTATAAAAGACTGAGTCCTTGAGTCTCATCAAACTGTTCTGTTAAGGGAAAGAATTTTAAGCTTCAAGAAACCTCCCGAAACCATGATTTAGGTGATGAGAGGGCTTTGGCTGTGGCTCAGGGTTAGAGTGCTTGCTTAGCATGTGCAAGGCCTGGGGTTCAATCCCCAGCACTGAAAAAAAATATAAAAATAAAAAAATAAATCCAATGATGAAATATTTGGGAGTAGGGCAGATGGTGGGGTTGGACTAGGAACGTGGCTCAGTGGTGAAGTGCTTGCATAGAATGTTTAAGACCCTGGGTTAGATCCTCAAGACCACCAAAAAACAAAGTGTATTTGGATGATTAGGCATGACCCTTATCTTTCTAGATTTTCCCAGAAGTAATAAAATAATAATAGTGCTAATATGATGCCATGTGCATGACTAATAATTAATTTCAATGAAGGATTCATTGTAAGACTTTCTGAAGAATAATTCCTTAGTGAGTATCTTTCATCTAATTTGAGAACTTTCTGAAAGAATTGTCTTAACTTCATTGAAAATTTCTAGAGACATGATCTACCCCAACTGAATCAGGAGGACATGCACAATTTAAACAGATCAATTTCAAGCAATGAAATAGAAGACACCATTAAAAGCCAACCAACCAAGAAAAGCCCAGGAGCAGATGGATTCTCAGCCAAGTTCTATAAGATATTCAAAGAAGAATTAATACCAATACTCCTCAAAGTATTTCATGAAAGAGAAAAGGAGGGAACACTTCCAAACTCATTCTATGGGGCTAGTATCACACTGAAATCAAAAGCAGACAAAGACATATCAAGGAAAGAAAATTTAAGACCAATATCCCTGATGAACTACATGCAAAAATTGTCAATAAAATTCTGGAAAATTAAAACATACAAAAAATATTAAAAAGATAGTGTGCCATAATCAAGTGGGGTTCATCCTAAGGATACAAGGTTGGTTCAACATATGGAAATCAATGAATGTAATTCATCACATTAATAGACTTAAATACAAGCATCATATGATCATCTCAATAGATGCAGGAAAAGCATTTGACAAAATACAGCACCTCTTTATGTTCAAAACACTAGAAAAACTAGGGATATTAGAAACATATCTCAATATTGTAAAAGCTACCTTTGCTAAGCCAAAGGCCAACATCATTATAAATGGAGAAAAACTAAAAACACTCCCTCTAAAAACCGGAACAAGACAGGGATGCCCTCTTTCACCACTTCTATTCAACATAGTCCTTGAAACTCTAGCTAGAGCAGTCAGACAAAATAAATTAAAAGAATGTGAATTGGAAAAGAAGAACTCAAACTATTAATATTTGCTAATGACATGATTCTATATTTAGAAGATCCAAAAAATTTCATCAGAAAACTTTTAGAACTAATAAATGAATTCAGCAAAGTAGCAGGATATAAAATCAATACTCATAAATCAAATGCATTTCTATACATAAGTGATGAATCCATTGCAAGAGAAATTAGGAAAACTAACCCATTCACACACACACACACACACAAAAAAAAAAACACAAAAAAACCAAAAAACTATCCCCTCAAAAAAAAAATAAAGTACTTGGGAATCAATTTAACAAAAGAGGTGAAAGACCTATACAATGAAAACTATAGAACACTAAAGAAAGAGATTGAAGAAGACCTTAGAAGATGGAAAGATCTCTCTCCCATGTTCTTGGATAGGCAGAATTAATATTGTCAAAATGGACATACTACCATAAGTGTTATACATATTTAATGCAATTCCTATTACAATACCAATAACATTCTTCATAGAACTAGAAAAAGCAATCATGAAATTCATTTGGAAAAATAAGAGACCCAGAATAGTCAAAGCAATCCTTAGCAAGAAGAGTGAAGCAGGAGGCATCAAAATACCAGATGGTTAACTATACTACAGAGCCACAGTAAAAAAAAAAAAATGGCATGGTATTAGAACTAAAGTAGACATGTAGATCAATGGTACAAAATAGAAGACAGAGACAAACCCACAAAATATGGTCATCTCACATTATATAAAGGAGCCAAAAACATACATTGGAGAAAAGATAGCCTATTCAACAAATGGTCTCAGAAAACTGGAAATTCATATGTAACAAAATGAAGTTAAAAGTTATCTCTCACTCTGCATAAAACTCAACTCAAAGTGGATCAAAGACTTAGGCACTAGAACAGAGACCCTGAGCCTAATAGAAGAACTTTGGCCCTACTTTGGCCCAAATCTTCATCATGTCAGCTTAGGACCTGACTTCCTTAACAAGAAGTAAAATTAAGAATCAATAAATGGGATGGATTCAAACTAAAAAGCTTCTTCTCAGCAAAGGAAACAATAACGGGAAGATAGAGCCTACAGAATGGGGGAAAATATTTACCACATGTACCTCAGATTGAGCATTAATTCCAGGATATATAACCCAAAAAACTTAACACAAGAAAATCAAATAACATCCTCAATAAATGGGATAAGGAAATGAACAAACTCTTCACAAGCATATGAAAAAATGTTCATCATCTCTAGCAATTAGAGAAATGCAAATCAAAGCAAAGATTTCATCCCCAATCATAGTGGCAATTATCAAGAATACAAGCGATAATAAGTGTTGATGAGGACGTGGGGGAAAAGGTACACTTATACATTGCTGATGGGACTGCAAATTGATGCAACCACTATGGAAAGCAGTTTGGAGATTTCTCAGAAAACCTGGAATGGAACCATCATTTGACCCAGCTATCTCACTCCTCAGTTTGTACCCAAAGGACTTAAAATCAGCATACTACAGTGATACAGCCACATCAGCTGTTTATTGCAGCTCAATTCACAATAGATAAACTATGAAACCAAACTAGATGCCCTTCAATAGATGAATGGATAAAGAAATTGTGGTACATACACACAATGGAATATTACCCAGCCTTAAAGAAGAATGAAATTATGACATTTATGGGTAAATGGATGAAACTAGAGAATATAATGCTAAGTGAAATAAGCTAATCCCCCAAAACCAAAGGCCCAATGTCTTCTCTGATAAGGGGATGGATGCTAATCTACAGTGGAGTCGGGGTAGGGAAAATGAAGGAAATTTGGATTATACAGAGGGAATTGAGGAGAGGGGTGGGATGATGGGGATGGGCAGGACAGTAGAATGAGTCAGACGTTATTACCTTATGTACATGTATGATTACACTACTGGTGTGACTCAGCACAATGTACATCCAGAAGAATGAAAAGTTATGCCTCATTTGTGTAGAATGTGTCAAAATGTATTCTACTGACATATATAACTAATTAGAATAAATTCATAAAAAAAGAATTGTCTTAAATCATCTGTCCCAATTCTCTCCCTGCTCTTGGGCTTTGGCAACCCATTGGTTAGGACTCACCTGAGGGTAGAAGTAGTGGTTCTTTATTATGCCATGGTTTCCTTTTTCTCCCAGGTTCAGGCCCACAGTGTCTATGGCTGGGTAGGCTGCCCAGAAGGTCTGGATTTGCTTATCTCTTTGATAGCGCAGGTAGAGGTCAGTGAACACCGGACTGGTGATGTCCAGGACAGCCTGTATTTCCGAGTCCCTGAAAGCAGAAATGCAGCTGGGTCACAATATAATGGGCACAAAGAGGGCACACATCACAATGAGCTTTGAAAAGGAATGAAGTTTCAATAAAAGTTTCATACTGCAGTCCTTTGTATTTGCCCTCTTCTTTATACAGCACACTGAAGTCACGATGTACAAATGTTGTGTTGCTCTTACAGATGAAACTGTAGTCTTCAAATTTATATGTTTCCACCACTGTAGGGGAGAGAGTTTACATTTTGTGGGGCAAATAATTATGGAATACAGAGATATTTTCATTGGGAAACTTGGAGCATTCTATTTTAACCAAACACCTAACTTACTTGTTTTTAATATGCAATGTCTAGTTCATAGTGTTTTGAAATAATTTTTTTTTGTTTGGTGCTGGGGATCAAACCCAGGGCATCCACACATGCTAGGTATGTGCTCTATCACTGAACTATACACTCTGCTCTATAATCTAAGTAAATAGTGAGAAGACAATGTAAGTCCTAAAATCATTACAGAAAAATCTACTTCTTTGAACCTATCCTTTTTGAATGTCAGTTATTTTCTACAGTTTTTTTTAATGTATGGGGTATATATGTATCTCCTCTTTTAATTTTACTGAGAGTAATAGTAACTCTGGTCATAACTAAATATATAATTACTTACAACTTTCATTTAGAACATAGTATCTAGGAAAGGAGTCAGGTCATTTTCTTACCTTTTAGGTCATATTCCAGGAACTTTAAGGTTGAACTGCATGTGGAATCCAGGAATGTTTCAATATGATCTGCTTTGTTTTTCAAACCAGCACTCCAAGTGGCATTATATGGGGGAGAGGCCACCCGAAACCGTGCAGTCAGTTCTCCAAAAATAGGAATCCAAATTCCAGCAGGTATAGAGAATTTAATGGAAGGAATCTGAATAGTCTGCTCAGGCATGATGATGGTAGGCAATTCAAAGCCTCCAATCTTGTTGGCCACCTCATTTAGGTCCAAGACAGCACTGCCAATGGAAATGTTTTTTGGAAGGGTGAACGGGGTTACAATCAACTGAGCTTCAGGCACAGTTATCTCAAAAAGGGGAAATGAGGAGTTTTCCGATTCAGAATATTTTGTTAAAACATCAACTTCAGGGAATTTTATTTTGGGTAATGTTGGTAGGTTGAGTGCAAATGGTGACATTCTTGACTTTTTATAGATTTTCATTTCACTGAAGTCAACTTTGTAGGATGGAACCTGAAGATCTGTGAATGGGACTCGAAATGTAGGTGTGACAAAAACTGAATCTAGATCATTTAGTTTCAACCCAGATATAATGAATTTATCAGCCAATTCTTGCACGGGGACAGAGAGAAGATAGCCATTGGGATTTTTGGTGTACACAAGAGCAGTTGAAACATGAAGATACTGCCTCCTGTTGGTGCTGGTGGTTACCTCCAGCTTTAGGAGGTCCCATAAGCTCTTGTCATACACTGGTAGGACGATATGTTCAAGGTTTGACCCTCCTAAGGATCCTGCAATGTCGAGGCGTGCCTCTTCTTGGGTATTAGAAAGCTGTATGTTGTTCTGGAGAGACCCAGAATAAATCTGGATCTCACTTTTCCAGCTGACCTTCTGGTTCTTAGTGTTTGCATTCAGAGTCACTTCCTGGTCAATGTAAGGTATGTCCAGGAGGGAACTGGGCTGACTGGCATGAACCTGAACAAGGGCAGACATTGTCCATGGGGAGAGTTCCAAGGTGGCTTTGCTTGCATGTTCTCCTTGTGTGAAAAAAAGGCCCTGCAGCTGTAAGTAATTTTTTGTATTGTGTTCCCAGATGGCATATATGCGTCGGAGATTGGCTTCTCCAGCAAAATTTTCTTTTACTTCAAGGTTCCAGATACTATCGACCTTGGAAGCCCCTTGCAGCTTCACTGATGACCGAGTGCCCTTGGAATTCAGGTACATACTGGCCTCGCTGGCAATAGTTCCCAAATATTCCCGTGAGAGGACTGAACCCTTGACATCTCCTTTAGTAGATGACTCAATGGAAAAGTAGGAGGTGAGGCTTTCTAAGCTGAGCTTGTGGTCAACTGCTCCTTTAGCAGTATAGTACAGCTTCGGAGAATTAAAATCATATTTTAATTCAGTGGATGAAGAGACAGTAGGTTTTGACTTGGTATTTCCATTAAGTTCTTGCTTGAAATTCAATCTCAAAACTGGAACGTGGATTTTGGCAGTTGTTGTCACTGATGCTTCCAAGTTTTTCTCGATTAAGCTAATAGTGCTATCATGACTGCCTTCCACAAATTTGTTGCTGAGAGACAGAGCTGTGGCTAGCTTCAGCCCTCTTTTCCTTGTCAAACTTGAAGTGCCCTCTAATTTGTACTGCAGTGCATCAATGACAAATGAAGAGGAAGAAAGGAAATGAGCCACAATATCTGATTGATTATAAAGTCCAATATTGGTATTCAGCGTGATGACACTTGATTTAAAGGAAAAATCATAAGTAATATTGCCCAGGGCTGGAATAAAAATATTGTTTATGGTACTCAGTTCCTTGAAATCTGGAAGAGGGACCTTGAGTAGATTCCTAGGGGCATGAAGGACTGGCAACTCAATGGATGGGAGGACGAATGTGTGTGATGGCACATAGAAGCCAGACCCTGGGATGGTGACACTGGGGGTGCTGATCACTTTGGGGATCACATGACTGGAGGCTGACATCTCTACTGTGAATGGAGATACTTCCATGTTGATGACTGGGAGACTGTATCTGGGAGTTTGAAAGGTCCTGGGGAGCTTGTTGAGAGATCTTTCAACTTCATACTCATCAAACTTACTTTTTGCTTCATTGTAGGATGTAGTGAGAAAATCTAAGGCGTCATCTCTGACTTTCTCAAAATGTCTGTCAAAGGAATTGATATTCTGATTGATAAACTCAAAAAACACACCCAAAGGAATTGCAATGGAATGCCTGTCTTTGTTTTTTTTGTACCGAGCTTTTACACTTAAATCAAATGATTGCTTTGTTGTTTTCAAGAATTCCTTTAAGCCGGTTTCTTCCCATATGGAGAAATCTTTCAGTGAGGGTGTTGTGAGTGTTGTATAAGGTAGATTTATTTCAGGAATTGTCAAAGGAATGCTCAAGAAATCCAGGTTGGCATCTCCATTGATCTGTACATGGGCTTCCATGCTGTGCCCATTGTTCACGGCAGAGAAATTTTGATGGTATTTATACTGATTGAACCTAGCACTTGCTTGCCAACTTGCTTGCTGGGCATGAGGACTCAGGAACATTGCATAGTTGTTGAGGAGGTCTATCTTCCCTACCAATTTTAGTGGAAAACTAACTTTCAGATTTCCTTCATTTTTTGTGGATGCAGTAATTTCAGATGGCTGTGCTGAAAAGAAAAGGGAATTTTTCAAAGTTCCAATAACTTTTCCATTTAAATGAGCATTGTGGATGCCAGTTATCTCTGCCTTCCCTTCTTTGAGCAGTGCTATGCCATTAGCAGTTAGAATACTGTGGCCCACATGCTGGGATTCAACTTCAGACTTTATTTCAAACTTAGAAGAGTCAAGGAAGCCAGATTCATAAGCGATCTTTTGGTTTACTCTTAGGTGCTTGCTGCTGATGTTATTGGACAATCCAAAGGAAGTGATGGGTCCTTCCACGGTGAAGCTGATCTGTGATTCATGTATTCCCTCATCTGAGAAGTTGAGACAGGCCAGTTTCCATGACCCTATTCCAGAAGAAGTCCATGTTAAGTGTCCAGCTTCCACCAGTGTCTTGATATCATTGTTCAGGTTAACCTTACTGGATAAGTCCAGTTTGGGGATGTTCAATTTGTGGAAGTATTTTGTGTGGCTTTCCAGTTTGAGCTGGTTATTTATCTTGACAATCACACCATTATTAAACTCCAGTGTATTTTTTTCTGTGTGTAAACTTGCCATTGTATCTGATTTTCCTTCAGTGGCATTTCCAGAAAATAGTATTTCACTTTCATGCTTTGTTCTCACGTACTTGCTGGAAAATATCACAGATTCCTTCAGAACCAGTGGATTAATCTTAGGGTCTGAGAGTTGTGCATTTGCTTGGAAATCGAAATTGAGAACTTCTAATTTGGACTCTCCTTTGGCAGTGATGGAAGCTGCAATCTCTGCTTTGTGCTCTGAACTAGTTACATTCTGGATGTTAGCATTTGCATCTAATGTGAAAAGGGGAGATTGGACTTTCAAAATGCTATTCAACTTGCCAAAAGTAGGTATTCTGATTGTGTGTGAGATGTGGGGAAGCTGGAAGTCTGGTATTTGAAGGTCAGGAACTTGAAAATCTTTCAGGTTGAGATTTGGGATCATGACTTCTGGAATTGTAATTTTTGGCAAATGGAAGTCTGGCAGTGTGAGTAAAGCAAGGGGGGTGTCTCCCATCTTCAGATCCCTCAGATACACTTCCGGAAGTGGCCACTGCAGCTCACTGATCAGCATTTGGTCAATGGTTCTGATGATCTTTGCTTTGATTTCTACCAAGTCGATTGTAAAGGAAGGAATGTGGAAGGTGTTGAGGATAGTGAATTCTGGAGTGGAAAACCTGGATGGGATTTTTATATCTTTCAACTCTTTGAAGTTTATCTGAACTGATGGAATCCTCAGATCTGTCAGGGGAACTATGAAGTCAGGAGTCTGGAAGGTAGCTTCCTGGAGAGCATGGAGACTGACCTCAAAGGCAGGCATAGTCCCAAAGATGGTCTGGATTTTAGGAACAGTGAACCCTCGTTCCACCAAGGATTTCACCTTTTCAGCCCAGTCTTGGATAGAGTATTGCTCTGCAAAGTCAGTAAAGTTCTTAGCAGCAAGAATCCACCAGTCAGTAATGTAGGTGACAAGTGTATTATAAACCTGGCCTACTAGAGACAGGTATCGCTCAAGTTCCCGCTGAAGGTCCATTTGATAGATCCGGTCTCGTACGTCTTCTAGAGTTTCTTGGAATCTGGCTTTCATGTGAACCAAAGATGCAGAATTTAAAGCATCCTGTAACCAATCAATGAATAAAGTTATTTTGGTGTCTTTTAGCTTTTCCCAATAGATAGCGACCATGGCTTTGATGTCCTCTACAAACAGTTTTAGTGCTTCAGCTTTCTGTGGCAGTTCTAGAGCCTGAATTTCACCATTGATTCTCTGAGTCATCTCATGTATTTTGTTATTGGTTTCATTCACAAACTGGTTGTAATCGAACGATTTTAATTTCTTTACCAACATGTCCAGCAATCTGTTTACTTCTTCAATGAATTTTTTAAAAGACACTGCTTTAAGCTGCTTGACTGCATCATCAATAAACCCAACCAATCTCTCATAATATTCTTTTATCTCAACTTGCTGTAAAACATTGCTTAGTTTTTGAACAGTCTCCTTCAACTTATACTGGTGGGCCAACTGTACTGATTTATCCATTAAAACCTGGATTTGTTGGTCTACTTCATATTTCCTAATTAACTCATGGACTATGGCTCTAAAAGCATTGATTTTCTCAGTTACTTCAAATTCTTCAATAAGATTTGTAACAAAGTATTTGACATGTTCAATAATGTCCTTTATTCTTTGAAATGAAATTGTAGTTCTCAATTGATCTAAAAGGACTCTGACATCAATATCCTTAACCCGTTGTTTTAACACTGTGGCAACGTCCTGGATGTCTGTATTCTGAATATGCATGTTGAGCTGCTGCAGTTTTTCTTGTATCTGGATTCTGACTTGATACTTAGTATCCACATTCTGGATCCAGGAGGCAACACTACTTCCAGTTTTGTCAAAATCAATATTTTCAATAAATTCGTACAGATCATTGATTGTCTTTACTAAATGTACACAGATATGATAATGTTCATTAAGAATCTTCCATTTTTCAATGATTTGATCAATAATCTTAGCAATAGCAGTTTTAAAATCATGTAGATCATAATTATCTTTAATATACTGATCAAATTGTATCACATATGTCTGAAGTTGAGAGAGTTTTTCATTAAAGTTGATTTTGGCATTATCCAATGCAATTTGTAGATCATTTTCTGTAATTCTATAATTTTCTGTGAAAGTGTTCAGTTTCTCCTTGGCAATGGAAACTTGTCTCTCCCAATTAAGTGCATTCAGATAGTCATTAACTTGCTGTGGGAGTCTGTTGAGGGTTGCTCTGTATTTCCTCATAAATTGATCAATATTGATGCGTTTCAATTCTTTCTGAATGGTTTCCAGAGCAGTTATAATTACTATTCGATTCCTCTCCAGATATTCTGGCAGAGTTTCAAAGAAGGGGAGGCTGATGGTGTGAACATCTTGGTTCTTATCGTACTTTACAAAAGCAACAATTGTGAATTCTTGGGGCTTGTCAATAGCATCTTTCATCTCTAAAGCATCAATGACATTGACGGGCTCTCTGAGTAAAAATGGCACTTTAATCGGGGAGTCTAGCACAGTAAGGTCAGCCAGGGCTCGCCCACTAAGCTCCACACCAATTTTGTCTTTAGTGTTGTAAGCTTCAAAGTCCTGGCTGTACTCATTGTTGTTCAATTGAGTCTTGAGTTTCCAGGTGCTTGTCTGCTCGGCTGGAGTGAGCAGGACACTGACTTTGTGATCAAGAGCTGTACTGACGCTTTTGCTGGACATGAGATGACTTGTGGACCCTTTGTAATCATGAGAGAAAGTGAGGGCCAGTGGTTCTGCTTTCAACAGGAATTTGCTATAGAGTTGTCCAGTGTGCTCTCCCCAGAGAGCCAGTTTTCCATTGCCATTTGTATGTGCATCAATGGCCATGGTGAATGGGGCCATTGCAGAACGGAAAACGTTGCTGAAATGCAGAGAGTCTGAATTATAGTTTGTACTGATGTCAATGGATGACGCCAGCCCAGCAATATCAGTGTTGAGCCGATGGCTAAACTCCACACCCTGAACCCTAGCTACAGTGTCTGCTTTATAACTTGCTGATAAGTCAGCATAAGAAATGGTGTAGATATGTTTTATTTCATCATTTTGGTAGGCTCCTTTGAGGTTTCCAGCCATGTTCAGCTTCAAGGGTTCCAGCCGTAATTTCCCATTGCTGGTCAGATCCAGGGCACTGTATCTCAGGTCATTGTTTAAAGTAGTTACAAGAGAAAAGGGCTGTAATTGTAAGTTAAAATTCTGCTTGTAAAACTTGTCAGTGCTATAAATGTTGTCAAGTTTGGATGAGAGGTCCAGTGATAAGCCTGCGATATTCAAACTGTTAGAGTGGTCCAGTTTCATTTCAGCATATGAGCCCATCATGTCATTTGAAAGCTTCAGTCCTTCCTGGCTGATTTTGAAGTTAAAAATGTTTTTACTGTCAACACCCAGAATCATGGCCTGATAAGTACTTCCCAGTGATACCTCTGTGAGGGCAGCTTTTCCATCCAGGCTGAATTTTGCGTTGTGCTCCCTGAAGCGACCATTTGCTGTTAATTTCATGGATGCCCCAGAGAGGTCAAGCTCTGCATTCAGCTCATTCTCCAGCAACAAGGGACTATACTTCAAGCTGGTGGTTGCACTTGTAGATAATCCATCTCGGGCAATCCTTAGTGTTGCCTTATGAGCACCAGTATTAATTTTGTCACTGCCCAAGATGTCAGCATTTAATTCAATTCCATGGGAATTCAGTGACCCAGATAGAAGGGTGAAGAACCTCAGTGACTTGTAGTCAGCCTGATACTCAGAACGTAGCAATGCATTTTGCTTAGAGAAGGTCAAATCCACCTTGTTAAAAGTAGAAAAGTCCTCATATTTCCCATTGCTGTCAGATTTCACAGTGAGCTCATAATTCTCATATTTCAGGGAAGCAGTATTTTTAAAGATGCCATCTTGCAAATCAGAGGTGGAGGTGAGGGAGAGGGTTCCATCTTTGTACCTTCCAGTTATCTGGTTGGTGCCTTGGAGGTAGGAAGAGTTAAACCTCAGGTTGGATTCTCCACTGAGCTGGCCAGTGGTAGAATCCCTCTGATAAGACAGGTCATAAATGCCATTAGCATAGAATGAAGAAGCTCTGAATTGCCCATCAATCTTGACATCTTTGACATACAGATGTTGTTTCTTTTTTGAGTCAAAATGGATTGAAGCAGACATCTGTGGTCCCCAGGCACTAGATGCATCAAATGTTAGAAAACCTTTTGAGGCTGGGTTGTTTCCAATTTTTTCTACATGACTGAACTTGATTTTTGAATCCAGAAATTTGTGGCGTAGAGACCCATCACAAGCTAATGTGAGCATATTCCTTTGGTCATAAGCTGTTTCTCCAGATCCTAATGTTAAAAATTAAAGACATTGGTTAAATTAAGAAAAAAATGTCCAGAACAACCATTGTTGAAAATCTTTCAATTAAAAAGTCCCATTTATCTGGGTCAGTTGTGTAGTAGTCTCCTCATCTATAATGCAAACATAAAATTTGAAAGCATAATATATTTCTCTAGGAAGTTTTCCCTGACTGCTGAAGACCTTTTTGGGCTCCCTTATTGAGAGTTTCACTGTATCTTATACTAGTATATTCTGTGGCACTCAAGCTGAATTATGATTAATAAAGTAAACTTGATGTACCTTATACACCCTACCATAGCACTTCTCACACTGAGTTATAATTGCTGGTTTATGTACTCCTTTCCTTTTTCTTACCTAGGAGTATATCAAATACATATTACATGTTTAATAAATATTCCTATGAGTTGAGTGGATGAAAAGACTTCTGAGTAGCAAGGACAATAAGAAAGTCCATGTCCTTTCCTCCCTAGAGGGGGTTCTCCCACCAGAGACTGCAATGAGTTAGCCCTGTGAACCCTTCACCTGAGCATGGCTCACCTTGGATGCTATAGGAAAGCATGTCAATCACAGAGTCAGCCTTCATGTGGTATCGAGCCTGGAGGCTGTAGTGGTCTCTGCTGGTGTTGCCACCAGTATAGGAGGCAGACCAGTTGTACAAGTTGCTGTAGATATTTGTGGAGAGGTCCAGAACACCCAAAAGAGGCACTCGCAGTTGATACAACTTGGGAATGGTAAAAGTCGGGACTTGGAATTCTTGAGATGGCAGCTGGAATCCCACAGACTTAAAGTTGAGGGCTGGTGTCCTAATGGTCTCTAGCATCTTCAGATCTTTGGAAGACTTGCCACCAAAAGGCAAAGGAATCTCAATTTTCACACTGTTCTTGTTCAAGGTATATTTGACCCGGCCATCACTGAAATGAATAACAATGTCCCCACAGTCAGTCATCAAGAACTCAGCTCTCTGCCATCTGATCTTCCAAGCAATACTGCATCTACTCCATTTCTAAACTCTTTTTTATTGCACTGCTTCCCATGCCTGGATACCTTTGCTTTTTCCTCTACCTGCCCAAAAAACTCTTTCTATGCCCTTCTAAGAGCCATCCCTTAGCATTTCCATTCCACCCAAGTCATAACTAATTTCTCTCATTCTTAAAGTGATAGAGTCTCTTACACCTATCTCAAAGAGCATGTCCTAGTTCTGTTTAGATAATAAGTTATCTGTTCATTTTTTGATGTCTGTACAGTGTCTTCCCTGGGAGGAAGAACTCTACCTTATCTAGTGTCTATCTTCTTACTGTACCTAGTCTAGTATTTTGCATGTAGTGGACCCTTGGTACATATTTGCTAAACTAAATTGAGGTAACTTGATATGTGGAATGTACACAGGAATAAAAGGCAATAAATTTGGGTGAGATCTTCAATTTCCACTAAATGGTAATGTTATCTTAGTGAATTAGTGCCTCTGAGTCTCTGTGATGTTTTCTGCATAGTGGGGATAACAGTATTCTTTCTGTTGAACTCACAGAGATGGCCTTGGTTATCAAATGAGAGAAAAATACCTAAAAGCACTTTGCAATCTTTTCAATGTCATACCCATGCAATGTACTAACAGGATAACTTAAAAAAAAATAAAGGGGGAGAGAGGGGTTTAGCTATTATGTGCAAATAAATTGTTCATTTTATTGCTGCAAAAAGATGCCTGCTTTCAGCAGGAGGATGACCAATGACCAGTCAGGCCCTGTCCAATTCGTAGGTCCTGAAATACCAGTAGAGAAGGAGGGTTCCTGAGTCCTCTGTGCTGCCACCCTTTTCCATCTCCTACAGTCTTTTTCCGTATGGGTGCTTTGGCAGACTTCTGCCCTTTTACAATAATTTGGCCTATTAAACTGCTCCTCTGCCACTGACCATGGGAGGGTCCACATGACATAGGCCACTTTTTTTTTTTTAACGGAGTAAAGTACAGAGATCAGTCAACTTAGAAAATACTCTAGCTTTTTCAGCTTGTGCTCTGATTTCTTATTTTCATGAAATAAGACAAGCAGAGCATTTCATATATTTTTTGTAAATACAGAAACGGACTGAGCAGTTTGGAATCTGACTTTTTGGGTAAGGGTTAAGTTGTATTGCTAAACTGAATCTCTCTCCAAATGCTGCCTTTATTCAATGCTCAATGGTTGTTCTGACCCTCCATAGTTAAACAGCAAGCCCATAGTCAATAATTCCTCCAGCCTCTCTTGAACTCTTCACAGTCAAACAAGTGTGAATATACTCTGGTCTGGAATAAGGTGTTTACTTGTGATGGAAGAAAGCTGAATACCTTTCAAATTCAGATTGTAGTAAATAAAACATCTTAGGAGGAAAGTACCAGAATTACTCAATTGTCTTTTGGGTTCATTTTGGGTTGACCGTCACATTCAGACCTCATGTTTAATAATGCAAGAGTGTCACAGTATTTATGCTATAGTTATTCATCTCCTTAAAAATGCTTATATTATTTCCCTTAAAATTAAATAAAAACAGTAACAATCATACTATGTCAAATTTTCCATGTGCTTTGCATGGTTTGAGAAACTTCTCTAGTTTCTTCTTTTACCTTTTTAAGAAGAGGTTTTCTGGGACTTGGAAGGTTGGAAATCTCATTTTCTGGAAGCTCAACTCTGTCAAGCCACTGAGGTGATCCTGCAAAGTCTGGGCAAACGGAAGACTCTCGGATGCCTTCTGAAGCCAGCTGTTTGTTGCCTACAAAATGATAGAAGATTTTTAGAGCAAGAAATGGGACTGGGTGATCCTCAAAGTGAAATTAACATTACGTGATAATTCAGATTTGACAGGTCAGTTATCAAGCAGAACAATGAAGTAAAAGTTAAAAATAAGTTATAGTGATGGGCATGGTGGTGCATGTAATCCAAGTGGCTCAGGAGACTGAGGCAGGCAGATCACGAGTTCAAAGTCAGCCTCAGCAACTTAGCAAGGCCCTAAGAAACTTAGCAAGACCCTGTCTCAAAATAAAAAAATAAAAAAAGGCTGAGGATGTGGCTCAGTGGTTAAGCACCTCTGAGGTCAATCTCTGGTATAATAATAATAACATTTATTATTATTAATAATAAATAAACAAATAAATAAAATAATAGTAATTAATAATAATATATAATAATAATTATTATTATTAATTACAGAAAATTATGATTTTGGGCTGCCAGTCACTGATCTCTTCCCTTATTTTAAGAATATGTAACATAGACTCCTAGCCCATGTCTTGAAGTTTCTGTTCATATATGTAGACACAGCAAACTCTTTTGCTTATAGCATTCACTGGGTATTTATCATATTCAGCTTTGTGTAACTGGAGAACTAAGCATGCTTGATGTTTCTTTTCTCTCCAGAAATTCCTTAGGTGCAGGAAGCATGCCTTAAGCATCTTTGGATACCCTCATACACCTATCTTAGAGTTAAGGATGTGATTAGCACTTTTAACCATGAATCTATTTTGCTGATTGATTCATACTTACAACTCTTAATTTGGATCCCATCTGCCGGAAAGTCATGTCTGTTTGAGGAACTCTGTTATCTGGGAGACTACTGGCATGCAGCAGGAAGGCTCTATAAAAATCAGAGAGATCCACTGGGAAATTGGAGGCAACTTTTTTGGTATCCACATTGGTGCCTGTGTTCCATTCAAATTCAATCTTCTCCTCATCTAGAAAGGCACATATGAAATAGTTGTCAGTGGTACAACACAGGTCAGCCTGTGTCCATGGCACTTGGCAGTTACACTGAAGTACACAGTGCCCTTGGAAGTGCTTGTGGGAAGAAGAGGCACATACCATAGCGCCAGGCCAGTCTCTTGGAAACTGTTGAGCCATAAGCTGTAGCAGATGAGTCCATTTGGAGGAGCAGTTTGGTTGGGGACCAGCGGGTCAGGATCTCACTTCTGGCTTCTGCTTGTAAGCGGGGTATGGAAATGACACCTTTGATTTTGCTTTCTTCCTTAGTGTCATAACTATGGAAAAGAAAATCATTTGGCTTCAATGATTTTTTCATTCCAAGGAGATATACAGAATTCAACAGTTAGGAATTACATTTTTTAGTGATAAAAGTAAGATACATTAATGGGTGAAAAACAAGGCCACAGACAGACCAAATGCATTAACTTCAAGGCTAATACTCAGCAAAAGTGCAGGACTTTGCAGGGAACAGATGAACTTTTTGAAAATTGTTTCAATCTGCTTTGCTGTTTACGAACTCTTGGCCTTGGCCAAAAGATTAAACTGCTCAGAGCTACCATTTCCTTATCTATAAAATAGGGAAATTCATACCTACCTTGCAGTTTAAGGTGAGGACTCAGAAAATTTTTTAGTGTACTGAGCACAGTATTTGATAAGTGGATAATAAGTGCAAGATAAATAATAGGAAGATCCAACTAAAAATGTGCAGAGGGTCAAGACACTTGAGGACGCTGTTTGCCAGATGATAGATGAGGGATGCATTTGTCTTAGTTTAAAGCTGGGGTAAGAAGGGAAAGAGCTACCAGGGCCTACAGCTCAGGTAGGATCTCCCATGCCTTCCTTACCTTATGTGGCCCATCAGAGCGACTTCAGTGATTTTCTTATTCTGAATGTCCAGGGTGAGTTTGTAAGACTTTTTGTCCTGAGCAGACTCATCACTAACTCTGAGGACTGTTCCAAGGTCAACATTAAGATCTGGAATTTGGATTTCACTGAATAAAGTTCTACTCTGCCGATTATATTTGAACATCATTGTAGCCTCTGTATGCTTCACACCTGAAAATGTACAAAATAATTAAGAGGGTGTGCTAAGAGAATCTACTTAGAGAAGGAAGGAAAGGATAAGGTAGAGAAACCCTGGGTACTCGATGTGCTTAAACAAGAACACAGTTGAAAATTTTACCTTACGTTTTTAACTCTGTGGTATTCATAATTCACTCAACTTGCAAGTATTTACTGATGGTGGATTATATTCTGGGCACTGCTCTTGGCATTGGGGAGTCTGCCCTTATAGAGTTTACCTTCTAGTAGGGCTGTACAGACAACAGGCCAGCCAATTACTTTCATCAGATGGTACTAAATGTGAAGAAAAGTAAAACTGGATATGAAGATGAAAGAAACGGATAAAAGAGAAGCTATTTAATATGTGGTGGTCAGAGAAGTTCTCTCTGCAAGATGGGTATGTGGGCAGAGACCACAATGAGTAGATTGTGGGGATGCACCATGCCAGTTCTGCAGGGAGCCTTCCAGGCAGAAGGTTGGATATGCAAAGGCTCTGAAGTAGGGATCGCTCAGCACATTCAGGGTTTGGAATATGGCCAGAATCTGACCACTTTTCATACCTCTTCTGCTACCACTCTCATTCAAAGCAACTACATCTCTTGCTTGAATTATCGTTGTAACCTACACATCAGTGTCCTTTCCTCTTTTGCAACCTTTTGCCAACATAAACATAAACCATGAAAAACCTTCAGTGGCTTCTTATTTTATTCACAGAAAAAGTCAAAGTTCTTACCATGTCTTACAAGTCTATCTCTCCTCTACCTCCCCTTATTTCTCTGATTTCATTTTCTATCACTTTCCTCCCGGATCTCTCTGCTTCAATCACGTTGGCTTTCTTTCCTTTTTTCAAACTTGGCAGCCCCATGCCAGCCTTGGAGTCCATGCAACTGCTGGCGCCTTAGCGTATAACACTCTTGGCACAGGGCTTACCTCCCTCACATCTCCTTTTGTGTTTACTTTACCAGTGAGACTTTCCCTTTTTGTTCCCAGAATCACTCCCTTCCCCAACTTTTCTCCTCCCCAACACTCCCAGCATTCCCTAGGCCCATCTATGTTCTGTTCTGGTCCCTACCATGGATTGACAGCTCAAATATTTAATTGTTTGGTTGTTTACTGTAACTTCCACAAAGATAGAGACTTCAATGTTCCCTGTTTGAGCCTCAGCTCTCAGAACAGGCCTGATACTTAGTTGGGCACTCAGTCAATATTTGTTAAATACGTTACATTACATATTTCTCCCTTTGAGTCCTGAACCTGAGACTGAGGGTAGAGAGGCAGCATCCTCTTTTTGTATACTCACCTTCTGCCTGAATTATGAACTTCAGTGTGTCCACCAAGGCTCTCTCTTCCCTCTGGAGTTCATAGGTTGCACTGGCAGAATATTGTTCCACCTCTCCTGTAGGCTTCAGTTCCAGCTCATATCTAAAGAAATTACAGTGAATGATGGCAATAATATCCCCCAACAATTCAGTATCAAGTGCAATAAAAGTAAGGTCCTTATTTTAACCTTATCTCTTGCCTGTAACTAATAATGATCTTTATGATCCCTTCAGTTCCTCCCAGAGCCTAAGACAAGGACAAATCCTAGGATTCCCAGGCTTTTGTACAAGTACAGGAACAGCTGGCTGGCCCTGTCAGCAAAAGCTGACAACAGAATGGGTGAGGGGATGAAGACAGGGGACCCTGAACACTGTGGAGGCTTTGGGCATGCTGGTGAGCTCTAGGAAGCTCCTACCCATGGGTCTGGAGGCTCAGAAACTCTGATGATGAGGTAGGAGCAAATTGGAATGTGCTCTGATCTTCTCATCCAGCACATGAAGGGAAAAGAAGTGCTGGCCACACGACCACTATTTTAAATACCCAAAGGATGGTATAAGCCCCTAAGATTGACATAAGGCTACATCATATGGCCTTTTTCTGTTTGCCCTGCCAGGTGGCCACAATGTGGATGGCAAGCAGATTCAGGCTGTGCACTGAGCATCTCTCACCTGGTGTCACCTGTCAGTGGGTAGTAGGAGGCAGACTCAGTGGAGCTGGCGTTGGAGTAAGCTCCTGTGGTGCAGTAGCTGAGTCCAGTGACAAAAGGCCTGCAAGTTGACCAGGACTGCCTGTTCTCAATGAGAGGAGGGATCACTTCTGTTTTGGTGGTGGAGACCAAATGCAATGTGTTGCTGGTGAAGGATGAAAAATCAAAGTTATCTTTAAGCCAGGAATTCAAATGAACAGGGAGATCAGTAGAGTAGAAGTGGGAAATCAAAGGGGAGGAGGAGGGAAGGGAAAGGGGAAGAACTGGGAAATTAAATTGACCAAATTATACTAGGTGCATGTATGACTATACCACAATGCATTCCAATTTTATATATAACTATAATTCATTAATTACAAAATGAATTTAAAAATTAAAATAGACTAATAAAGTAGAGGAAAGGGATCAGGGGAAGGATGGGAGAGAGGTTAGTGCTGGGAATTGAAATGGAGAAAACTATGTTATATATATTTATGAATATATCAAAAGGAACCCTATCATTATATATAACTATCATGCACTAAAATTTTTTAAAAGATTTAAAAAAATGAACATCATTCTTTTAAAAAATAAACATAGTTCTTACTATACACATGCTCCCTTTCCTCCTATCCACCTCTGTCCATACCCATGTTATTTGATTTACTGAGAAACAAATGGTGACTCTTAGGCTTCAGACATTGCACTAATTTCTTTTTGTGCGTTACCTCTGATCCCCACAAAAGCAGGAATAGGATTCTCATTTTACAGAAGAAACAACGGTTCAGAGACACTAACTAACTCGTCACTGGGACTGAACTTAGGGTGCTCCGTCCTTCATATATGATACAGGGCAAGAGGAACCCTGTCGGTCTTTCATGTGAAATCTCTCATGCTCTGCTGGCTTCTTTTTTACCCGCATTAAACATGCATAAGTCTCTTCTCCCATTCTCACACTACACACACACACACACACACACACACACCCCTCTTTCTTTCCCTTGTCACCTTCTCTCATAACCCTATCAACAGGGTGTTGGCCTTTGTGGGGTTCTTCCAACACACTTCTTGCTGAACTGTGCTCTGAATGTTACCCTTGTCACGTTTCTGAAAATGCTTTCATCAATATCTCCAGACCCCTTCATGCTCCTAAATCCAATGAATCTAGTGAGGCTTTATCATCTCTGACCTCTCAGGAGCATTCAGTAGACTTGTTTACTTATGGCTACATCAAGATGCCAGAGTCTTTATCCTCTGAAAAGATCATGGTACCCTCCTCTTATATATGTACTTTAAATTAGTGAAAATACAAGGAAGTTAAAAAATGTCCCCGTATCTTTGAAGGATTCTTTCTTTTAAATACTCCATCCTTTCCCCAGTATTTTTTTTCTCATTGTTGGTGGTTCCCCAAGACCAACCTTTGCTGATGGGCTGGAGTCCTACATGCCAGCTGTGGCCTGCCTATGGCCTGTTCTAGCCTTTAGTGTCTTCTTGGCTTCTAGACCCTTATGGCCTTGGTTCTCCGTCTACCTCTCTGGTTGCTCTCTATACCAGCTGCTATTTCCTCGCTCTGCTATATACTGGTGATGCCCAACTCCGCGACTGAGCTCAAACCTCTTTGCTAGGCTCAGGGTCATAAGTCCATCTGCCACCTAGATAGTTCTAGTTGGTTGTTTCATAGGATATAAATACAGCACATCCAAAACTGAATTTGTCATCTTTCTCTAACCGAACAGCTCTCCCTCTGTAGTTCCTATTTAAAATTAAGGTCACTCTGCTTCCCTTCTCTCTTCCCTTATACCCATATCCAGTCAAGAATCAAGTGCTCCTGATTCCTATCTCCATGCAATTTCTGATACCTCTCACTCCTCTCTGCAGACCATGGTCACCTCCAATGCAGGCCATTGTCACCTCTCACACATACGTATTTTAAACAAACTCTTAAATGTCTTCCAGTCTTGCTACTTTCCCACATTTTCCACCCTGGAGTCAGAGTAGTTCATCTAAAACACCAGCCTTGCCTTAGTTATACTCTCCTTTTCAACTCTTTTGCCTTCAGAAGAGTCTGGGTTCTTTATGGTGGCTGAAAAGGTGGTCCATGGTTGCCCCAGACCCCTTTCTCCCCACCACCGCCAATTATGCTCTCGGTGCACTTTGGCATACTCAATTTCTTTCAGTTCCATGAACCATTTTCTTTTTTATTAGGCTGCTATACATACTTTTCTCTGCCTAGAACACTCATTTCTTTTTACTTTGCTTGGGTCGGTCTCAGTCCTTCGCAGCAGATCAAGTGTACCTGTGTCAGAAAGCCTGCTCTGACTCCCTCAAGTTTCACAGTATTGTAATATTGCCTCTAATCTAGCTCTCACTCCATTGCAGCAGTTTTCTCCACTGTACGTCTCCCTATAAAGTTAAGCTATAGAAGCCCAGAGACCTAAATTCTATGTCTGAATGAGAAAATTAATGTGTTCAAAATATCAAAAACTAAGGTCAATCAGTGGTGGAGGATATCATTGAAAATGGAACTCTCAACAGAGGCTGAATCCTATAATCTATCATGGATTTTCATGCTTTATCCACTGAGCTAGCTACCACAAATAAATATGGCCTTTGGTATTTTTCCTAGAGAAAAATGTTCATTTTTTTTTTCAAGGGAGATTTCTGTAGAGCTAGTGCTACTTCATTCTCTAAGCAATCAACAATAACAACAAAATCCTCCACAGCAGAGTTATGACCAACTAAACATAGATATTAAGTCTCAATGAAGGATGATATAGGACAATTTAGTAAAATGTAGAAAGGCAATTATTTTGTGTGTTTGCATCTAGGCTAGGTTAAAAATAGGTAATCAAGAATCTTCCTTCCCTCTTCTGCTTCTCTGGGACTAGAATTTTCCCTGTTGGTTATCTAGCCTGACCAAATCCTACAGATATGTTTTCAACTCTTTGAAACTGGCCAGGCACACCTGGCTGAAAGAATTACCTGCCACTAAATAACTTGACTGGCCTCCTTGGAGAAGGAATGATGAACTTCAGTTGTCCAGTCTTCAGGGTCACACGAGCCTCCAGGCCTGACTCATGGAAGAAGTTGGTGTTCATTTGGACACCACTCCTGGCAAAGCCAGGAAGAATGATGCCCATATTTGTTGCAAACTCCACAGTCATAGAGGGCTTTACCAACAGGTCAGCCTGCATCTGCAAGTCAGAAAACAACCTATTCAGTATTGTTAAATTCCTCAGTCCCCTGGTTGTCAGATCAACCCCACCTTTCCCATCTCTGGGCAAATATCTCTGGATAACTTGCATCTCAGGAAATAGTATTGTGATTTATTTAGAGGAAGGAAGCCCAGTGCCCAGTTCTCCAGAGCCAGACTTCACTATGAAGGGCTAGGAAGCAACTTAGACAGAAAGATGATCAGAACACTCATTTATGAAGCAAACAACTGAGTTTTCTTCTTATTGCCATAATTCAACTGGCGATGGTAAGGTAGTGCATGCTGGTGGAACCCTAAAGATTTTCATAAAAATGAATGAGGTGATTACTAGGATGATGTACATTGTTGTGAACTAGAAACATGTTTTTAAAATGTGAGACATTTAAAATGTCCTCCCCCCCACAAGAGGAAAAGAACAACACCCACTTATTTGCAATCAATGTAAACAGGGTCTTACATTGGCTAGTTCCAGTTTTACTCCAGCCTTAGTCCCAGGGGTGATGACTCCAGATAAGGACACTTGCAACTGTGACCCCACTCCAGTGGGAAGCTCAAAGGCATTGTCCATAAAGATGTAGTGAAGAAACAAATCACTCTTTGAGCCTTCCCTTATGGCCTGTCCAATCTGCAAATTGAACAAGGGAGAGTAAATTAAGCCTTCTATGAGTGAGTTTTGTCAAATGCAACCTCCCAAATATAAAGGAATAATTTCTCTTTATCCAGAAAAAAGAATTAGCATATTTAGCTGGATAATTTCATAAATAAAGGTTAATGTTACTCACATCAATGCATTTGGATATATGCAATTGCTCTGAATTAAATATCATGTTCAACTGATGGTTCAGAAAGTACCTAGGAATAGTACAGGGCCTCAGAGCCTTATAAGCTCCTAGTAAAATCTATGGCTTGGCTTAATTCTGTTTTCTTTTTAAAAATCTGAATGTAAATGAGAGTTTACTTGAAGTGTATTATATTTTGGTAAAATTAATTTTAAATAAAAAAGCTCCTGAAATGATGTACATATTAACATACATGGTTTTTTGTTTTGTAACATTTCCATAAAATAACTTCAGTGTTTTTTTAAAACCAACATGAATATTTATTTAATCATGGGGATATATTTTCTCTTTTATTAGTAAATTAATTATAATAAAAATTGTGGCAAATATTTAGAAAGTGTGTTACAGTTGGCCAAACATTTCTTAAATAATCATTGTGTCCTTTTAATATTAAAAGTAGTCTTTCTTGCAGGTGGAGGAAGATATTCTTAACAGCATTTTCTAGAAGATCAAACTAATGCTCTTAAAAGTACAGCTAACATTATGAATAGCTTCATTTCTGAATGCGCCAATTCCTTGTGAGTTAAAGATCTTCTTCATTGAAATTCAGAGCAAACTTGTATCTTTGAAGGAAATATAGGCACTTTCTCTGCTCTGTGTGGCAAGGATCTTAAGGGAGTCTGGGAGATCTAGGAGATCTGCTAATCTGTGGGCCCTCCGAGGGGCCTGGTCACTTACCAGGTGTTGGATTCCCTGCAGCGTTTGAACACCACTCAGCAGCAGCCTTCCCAGGAGCTGGAGGTCTTGGAGCCTGACAAAGCCAAGCTCTTCTCCCAAGATGCGGAGGTAGGCTCTGGCTTCTGGGATTTCTTTGGATTTCAAATCATTGATCAGCTTTTCAACGATGGGCATAATTCCATTTACCATGTCCTGGGATTTTAGTAACACAATGTTTAGTGAGAGGTCAGCTTTGTCTGAGGGGGATCTGTCTCCTGCTGACATGACTGGCCTAAACACAAACTCTGGAGCTGGGGCTTTAGGGAATCAGGCTCCTTTTACTGAAAGATAATTCATCTAAACAAAGATCAAAACACCTGAGATCTTTTCAGGACTAGTAGTACTTTCAAAGCTGTCCTTAACTTGAAAAAAACAAAAACAAACATGCAGGAATAGTAAGGGGAATCCCTGGTCTCCAGGATTCCAAGATCCACAGAGCTCCTCAGGATTAAAAGACCTCTGTCCCACTTCCCTACTCAGCCCTCTCTGCTTCAACTAAGGAAGAGTACCGGGGTTTTCTAAGAAAGTATAGTTTTCTTATAAGTAAGTCAAGAGCTTGTAGACCTGTTCTTCTTAGAGACAGGAAGAATTCTATAGACCAATGCACAGATATTGTGAAGGAAAAGAAATTGCTAGACCCCAAACATATCTAAGGATATCGGCTTCAAGTGGAGGTTGGCAAATCAGAAGATGGAAATGAGACTATCAGGGAGCATCTGGGAGCAAATTATTGCCCTGTTCTCAACCTTGAATGTACACACAAGTCCCCTGGGGTCTTATTAAAATGCAGATTCTGATTCAGTAGGTCTTTGTGGGCTTGAGGTCCTGCATTTATAACAAGCTATCACGTAGTGTCAATCAGACCACATTTTAGATAGCAAAAAATTAAAGACTAAGAAGCTGCAGATATACAAGCTAGTTTCTACTCCTTCACTGGGGACTCATTGCCAGCCTCAGAATGGATTCTGGTCCCATTAACTAGTGCACTGATATGAGTGATAGTCAAAGGAAGCAGCTAATAATAAAGAAATATTTAAAAAATAACAATTTAAAACTTATAATAGTAGCTTCTTATTGAGTATCCGAGACTGGTGTCAGGCACTGTGCTTAGCATTTTATGTACCTTATTTAATGTAGTCTTTAAATAACTTTGTGAAGTGTGGATTAGTACCCTGAGGGTGCAGGAACAGACATATATAGTATTAACTAACTTGCCTGGAATAACACAATTTAAAGACTGAGGTTAGAATCAAACCGAGGTCCCATACTTTATACTCTTAATCATTTTGCTAGAGTGCCCCTAGTGAGTCTGGTTCCTGGACACAATGCATTTCCATAAGGCCCTTAACTGCTGAGAATCCTGGACCCTAGCCCTGTAGGACTGGTTAATACACATCCACAGTTGTTATTTCAGTTAGATAGGACCTTGATGACTTCTGTGATTAGAAAAGAATGTTTTTGCACTGAGACCCAAATCTTTCCTTGAGAGAATACATATCCAATACATACCTGCTCATGTTTATCCTCTTTGATATAGTCAAAGTGGTCCACCAAGACTTTGGACACACGATCAGGCACTCGACCATTGACCCAATATAAAGCCTTGTTGACACTATCTGGAAAAAATCCTTTCTTCCCAAAAAGAGCTTCCAGTGTTGGCTCAAAGCCTTTTCCTTCTAAGCCAATCTGAGAAAGAAAATCAAGCAAGAATATGCCACTGGGTGTTCTGGCTATACATCAGTCTCCCATTCCCCCTTTTATGTCTACTTAATTAAAAACGTATTTGATGAACACTGCAGGGAAGGAGCTGGGCTTAGCATTTCACAGAAGTTCTCTATTTAAATTTCACTAGACTCTTGAAGGGTAGAACTCATTTGCCTTTTTCTAGAAAAGACGGGGATGAGAGGATAAATAATTAAACTGATGATTCAGAACTTGGAGAGGATTTAGGGTTTGAACCAGAAATGATTGGTTAGCTCAAGTATTTCGTTGGACTTTGAGTTGAAGGGCTTCTCTGAGACATCTACATTTCCATTAATATAAGGAATAATGTTTCAGATGACCCCTAGTGGACAGAGAGGAAGGCGAGGAAGGAAGGAAAGAAAAGCCTCAAAATGAAGGTACCAATCCCTTGATGATTCCTGCTCCTCCCCAGGCTGGTTCACAGCTCCCCTGACTTTGTATTTGTGGTGTACAGACCAGGCAAGAGAACTTGAGACTCTTCTTTAGTCTCACACATACCTCGACGAGGTCAGTTGGAGCAAATCCAAAGACAGTGAGGGTTGTTTTCAGCATGCTTTCTTTAGGAAGGTAATTATTCGGATCAAAGATAAGATTCCCCTCAATTTTGGCTGAGACTGGGTCAAGCGATGGAAGAGAAACAGATTTAGAAAGGTGATAGTTCCGAGAAAATTTTCTGAAGTCCATGACAGTTGGAAGTTGAGATTCTTTCAGGGCTTCTTTCACTAAATTTTTCAGGCTAGATGAAAAGAAGAGATATACTTTGAGCCAACATACCATGTGACTTATTCATCATCTCATGCATCCTGAGCAAATATGGATTTCCAATTGCTACTAAAATATATGGGTTTCATTTGCCCCAAGACTTTGGCTCAGGGTCTGCTGCACACTCACATGCGTTCCAGAAGAAAGCACACTCCATAAAGGACAGACAGGGCCTGGGCCTGAATGGAGACTTGGAATTCCAACCCAGGGCCCTCTGTAGCAGATTGGTGCAAGGGATGACTTACTCTTGGATATCCAATTCTTCTGAGTTCAAGATGTTGGCAATGTGGGATGCCACAAAGTTCTTCACTTGCTCATTCTGTTCCCGTGGGAGAATTCGGGCAATTTTGTTAATATCTGCCTGGGAAGGCCCCCTCATCAGCATGAGATAGGCAGCCAGTCGCTTATCCACTGGAGCAGCACCATCCACAAAAGTCTGGAGAAGGATCCCCCTGACCTGTAGCCAAAAGAGGCAACTGTTTATCAGGACACAGAGCATGCCTGGCCAATACTGGCATGGTCCGCTAGTTCTTTCTTAACACAAGTCTAATCTCTCTCTAATAACTCTTCAAATAATGCTGAATCTTCTTGCTAGTGTTCCTTAAAGCAACCAGCTCAAGGCTGGGTTCTCAGAAGACTCCTATCAAATATGTGCTCAAATCAATTGCATTAGAATACATAAATTTTGACCAAGTGATTATTTGTTTTGCGATCTGCTACTAAGTGAAGACAAAATTGTTCTGTCATGAATTATTTCAATGTAAGAATGAAGGTGGGAAGGCACAGTGAGATTTTGGAGCTAAAAAAATCAGGCGATTTCAAAAGCTGTGGAGTTTCTGCCACCTAAGGTAGGAGGACCAGGTTCACTATCTCAGTTTGGTGCCACTGGAGAAATCAGGTATGTTTTCTCAAAATAAAAGTGATGGTCAATCTGGTAGTAGGACATGATATAGCAAAAATCTCATGTTCTTTGTGAGAGAGGAGTAGCAGCAAGTTGACTATGTTTCTCATCCCATATACCACTAGGCAGTCAATAGGCTCATTGAAGTTTTGCAATGAGAAAACAGTAAAAGAAAGTCAGCACAAGAACGGGATTTAGAACCTCATTCTCCTTGTACTTCCCCAGACCTTGTTGATCATCATGGACTTTCACTTTCAAACACCCTTGTGTACTTTACCTCATCTCTGAGTTCCATCTTCCTCAGGGCCTGGATAGCAGCTTTCTGAATCAGCAGCGATGGCTTTGCACTTCTGATACATTTCAGGACTGAAGATTTGAGTCTCGGCATTACCTGTTCCATAGTTCTGCCCATGTTTCCAATGACCTGCATTGAAGAAACGAAATAAGAACTCATCACAGCACAGAAGGAGGAGTAAAGGTTGTTCAAGAAGGGCATTGCTGAAATGATGCATCTTATACAGAAGACTAAAAGTACCCTCAGGATCAAATAGGTGTGATCTTCATCCCCAGTACACTCATTGCGAATCTGTTCCAACAGGTAATCAGCAATGTCCTGAAGGTCCTGGGTCATTTCCTGGGTCATCTGATGATAGCTACAGAATAAGAGAAGAGTGTTAACATTCTCTTAATTTGGAAGGCATAGATGAGCTTTCTTAAAATCCAAACTTGTGTTTGTTGATTTCTTATTCCAAGTTGTTCTTCTCAAAATGTCCAGTAGAAAAGAGTAAGCACTAGGGTTAGAAGGTAGAAGGAGGGGTGCCATGTCAGTACAGAGAGGCGGGATTTTCCTCTGCTCCCAGGTGGAGAAGAAATTCAGTGCAGAGACTCACTTGTTGACCACATGGCTCAGTGCATAGAGGGTGGCCCGGCTTTGCTGCTCCCTGGCCGTGTTGAAGATCTCTCGCAGCCTCTGTGTGGAAGGCTCTGGGATCAGGGCCACCAGGTAGGTCACAACATCTATCAGGAGGGGGTGAGCTTTCTCACTTTTCAGCCACTGGAGGATGTGAGTGTAACACTGGGGTTGTCCACACTGAACCAAGGCTTGCAAAGTGATGGGGCTGAGAAGAAAAGAGAGAGTTACACAGAGCAGCATCAAGGTGGTGAACCCTCTTTGGTCTGTGGTGTGACCTCTTCCAGGAGTGCCCTATTCACTGTCTAAATTCAAAATCCAACTCTGAGCCCAAGAACCATGATCCTTCCCTAAGAAGAGTCTTTCCACTGGAGAAACACTGTGAGAGAAATCTGAAGAACAACCTCTAGGCCTCAAGCTGAAAGGGGCATGTTATCACTGCCCTTTGGTCAGGACATAGAACATGCCTGGCCAGCACTGGCCTAGTCCATTCTGGCCTCAGCAACTTTTATGACATTCAGAGCACCTGGATTCCGTCCCTTGAAGTACAGAGAACACACATTATTTTGTTTGCCTGAGCTCTTTCCCTTCTAGCTTGTAAGTTCCAGAGGGCACAAACTTCTTATCTCACACTCTTCAAGGAACCCTCTAGAAGCACGGATGAGAAGATACTCTTCAAATGAGAGGTGCTACCTCCCTCTGGTTTTAACACACAAATGCGCACCTTCCTCGAATGCCCTGTGTGTGTGTCTTGCCCTTGAAACTCTAAGCATCTTAGCTGATATTTCTCTGCCCAGAAGACATTAACTGTTTGACTGATTAACTAGATTGATATTAAATGGTTCCTGAGGTTCTCTGACCAAAGTTCAAAAGTTCTGACAGCTTCCATAGGTTGTCTGAGACTGAGCTGCAACCACTGAAGACCTACCTGGACACCTCGATCAGCTGTGGCAAGAGGGATTTGACTGCCTCTTCATTGAGGCCTCTCAACTCAGTAACCAGTTTTTTGAAGAGATTTGCTCTCTGGGCATTCTGCTCAGAGATGGATAGCTTTTTCAGTTCCTGGAGTGTTGTCAAGACAGCCTCGGCCTTCTTTGGTGGCAATGTGGATTTGGTGCTCTCGAAGGCCAGACCCACCTTCTCAGTACCTAGAAAGTGCCAAAGGAATTCTTGGTTATTTCTACATCTCAACCATGTCTTCAGCTAATAGAAACTAGGGAGGTACTAGCAGGTAGAAAAGAGAAGAAAACAACTGTCTTCTTAATGCGTAGTAGCTATGTGGCTCTGGGCTAGGTGTTGTTAATTGACTCATCACAGCATCCCTGGGGGTTGGTATTATTCCCTAATTTAAGAAAAAGGAGCTAAGATCCAGAGGTGAGCAATTTACTTTGAGAGTCCTTACACAAGAGCTCTCTGAACTAAGAGGCAGAGCTAGAATTTAATCCAGGTTGTCTGGCTTTGGTATCAAATTACCTCTGCCTGAAAGAATGGTGAGGAGATGGGGCAACTGATCCAGTGACAGCTGAGGCTGGACTAGTGGTTTCACCACCAGTCTTTCTAATTGAACCTTCTAGCAGTTTCTGATGAGGAGAGACCCTTCTGCAGTCTTCCCATCTTTCTGCCCTCACTTGTATAGGGAGAGGAGTGAAGGTAGGCATGGAATTGTGAAATAATGGGCAGAGTCCTGGTTTTAATTAGACCTGGATGCTCATTTTACACACCTTTGAGGTTCTGGGACCTTGACTACATCACTAAGCCTCCCTGTTTGTCCATTTTCCCTCCACAGAATGGGTATAAACTCATCTGCCATTACCACCTAATATCATAGGCAAATAAATGAGGTGAGGCACAAGCAAGAATTTTGACAGATTTATGTAGAATATAATGCTGGGCTAGGGTTAGAGTAGAGGTCTCTGAAGTTCTGTTCCTTGGATTACTCTCTGGTCTGGCCCTAAAGATCTTTTCCCGCTTTCTCCATCTGGTCCAGGACAGGCACAAGTCTAGTCACAGAGTCTATGAGACTGTCAACTCCTCCAAAGGTGTCACGGTTGACTTAGGAAACCTAAGCAGCTTTGGCAACTTCTCTTTATCCCACTACCCCTTGATGTTCTGAAATGAATCTACCTACTCAGTAGCCAAATTCCAGTGTCTGCTTCACTTTTTAACACAGCAGACATTTAACAGGGCCCAACCATGAGCTAAGCTGTGATTGGCACCTGTTGGACAGACTCCCCTGCACCAATGAGGACACAAAGTCTTACCTGCATTAAAGAAGCGGCTGTTGGTCTTAGGTGTATCTTCAAGTTTCAAAGTCTGTGTAATGTGTGTCATCATCCCGTATTTATTCCTGGTAACAGAGGAAGCACCCTGCCTCATGAAGGGCCACCAACCCAGAACACACTAGTCTTTTCATGTCAAAGTTCCTATCTCTACTACTGCTCTATTTTGCCCACCTTTCAGAGCATGGTTAAATCTAGCTATCTTTCACTCCCTAATGAACAGCACCCATGTCCCCCTGGTCACATTCAAGGTCAAATGTATCTTATATCCTATATCAGCCTGGAGTTCCCAGAGGGCAAGGACTAATACTGAGCCTCAAAATTCTTCATATCTCCCACAGCACAGTGCCAAGAATACAGTAATTACCCAATAAACATTAGTTAATTCAAAACTGATTGGATACACAAGTCTCCTGTCAAAAATCCCAAATCCTCCATGAAACTATTCCTAACCAGGGCATCCTGCAATGGTTACCTAATTTTCTGGGTCCATGGCCCTTAAAGTCTGAGATGTATTTTGTTGGTTTCAAAATTGTTTCACATGCCTAAGAATTTTCTGTCAAATTGCCTGTTTGCTTAAAAAGGAGGTCAGGTATGGGCTCTGCATTGTACCTCTTCATAACTCCCACCCAGGCACAGCCTAGCTTGGACAAGGGCACAGGAGAGTTCAGCTTACATAAACCCCTTGATGATGAGTTGGGGGAGCAGCAGGAGACCTACTTGTAGGAGAAAGGCAAGAGCAGGTGTTGCTCCTTGCAAATGGCTTCTGACACATGCTTCCTCTTGGAGTCCAGGGTGTATTGGCAGGACTGGCTGCTGCTGAGCAGGGTTGACAGGGGGCGGACCTGTGCATGAGGTTGGAGAGTGAGCATTTTGAACAGTTTCTGGGGTTTGGACCTCAGTCTTCTGTCACAGTCATTTTCCTCCAAGGTAGGAGAATGGGAGTCCTGCACCACTAGACAAGCTCAGTAAAAGTCAGCATGCTCAAGGCTGTGGACTCTTCTTATTTCACCTCAGCAGAGCTCTCATCCTGCACATGTATATGCCTTATGCCCCACATACCCATCTGCCCCCACATAACGCCACACATGCTACTACCTATTAGGTTTTCTTTGCCTAGAAGCCTATCCTTGGCTCTCTCCCATTTGCTCATCCGTTGTATTTTTCAGGCTTGTGCTCCACATCCTCCATAACTTTGCCTAATGAGCTACGTGCAAATGCTGCATCCTTCCTACTCAGGCTTAGAAATGCTTGTCTACACTGCTCAGTTGACTACTTTATCAGGTGTGCTGTGCATTGTATTTTATGGGCATGCATGTGAACCTTGCTTCTGCATTAGCCTGGAAGCATCTCCAGGGTAAGGTTCATGGTTCACCCACTACTCTCCCTCCCTCAGTAGGAGTAAACATAGAGCAACCTCTCTGAAAAGACCCTAAACCAGTGCTTGAGCCTCCTCTGACTATGGCCCCCATGGTCACCAGACTCTTTGTGTTTAGTCCCCAGGACAAGGACCTTGAACATGGCCCAGCAGGGCAGTGATTGCTCATCTTTCATGTTTACTGAGATAACCTGTGCCTCATGTTCTGGATGATGTGACAAGAGGTTAGGCAAACTCAGGTCATGTGGTGCTATGTGACCTAGCTAGCAGCAGAGAAGGTCAATACTGAGTGGGTGGCCCAGGCAGGAGGCCAGTGGGCCTTGATTTGGTCAGGGTCACACGTAGTGTATAAGGACAGGTGGCTGGGATGAGGGAGAAAAGTGAACACAGGCCTTAGGACCTTAATAGAGGTCAGATGTTGGGACAACCAGCTCACCCACAGAAAGCAACAGCAAAGGACTTTGCCTTCTCAGGGATGAATCATCATCACACTCAATTGATGGCAGAGGGTTCAGTGTCACAACAGGAGGACCACTGAAGGACAGAGCTCTGGCCTGATTCTAGTCCTGGCACAATTAATAAAAAGCAGTGCGGCCTTAGCAGTCCTTCTAGTGCCTGGTCCTTGGTGTCCTGCTCAGGAACAAGCCAGGCAGGATCTTCTCAGAGGTCCCTACCAGCTGGAACATTCTTGAGGGTTTGTAAGAAGGATGCTGCTCAGGGCAGACTGAAGGCTGGTATGAGGCTCACCAGGCCCTGGATGAGGGCAAGTGGGCTGACGCCCGTGCTGATGGGCTGGAAGCTGTCACACTGCTGCAGGTCCCTCTCAGTGGATATCTGTGTTGCCACATTGCCCTTCCTTGTCATGACGGTAACATGAGTGGAGCAGTTTCCATACACGGTGTCCTGTGGGAGCAGAAGACACATTCAGGAGCATTCAACATGGGAAAAGCCTTTAGGTATTTGGGAAGGGCTGGGAAAGAAGCCTGAGAGCAAAGGCAAAATGAATGTAGATTTGGGAAGGACTTTTTTTTTCCTGCCTGCACTGCTGGTGCCTGGCCAGCCAGGGCTGGGGGAGAAGAAAAGGTGAAGAGCAGCTTGGAGGAAAGGCCTGTGCAGGATGCATCTCTGTGTTCTCCAAGCACCGTGGAGCTGAGAACTCAGAGCACAGGAAGGACTGAAAAATGTTCAGAGGGCTGAAGAAAGTTGGATTCTCTTTATGCTGAAATCCGACATTTTTAGAAAGAGGCTGGCAATATATTCCAATCTTTTTGGAGTCTGCAATACACACAGACTTTACCATGTTGTAACATGTGGGAACTGGAGGGGGAAGAAGTCCAACATAGATAGAGAGATCAGGAGTCCCAGTAAGTGATTTAAAATTAGACCCAACATGATTGACCTGCTTGGGATGTCCATCAATGACCCCAAGGGACAGGAAGAACCACAGGTTCTGGTATTATACACCAAATACAGGGTCTCCTATGTAACCCAAGCCAACAATCCATTTTAGGTACCATGTGACTGGTCTCTGACATGGGAAGTGAAGTTTAGAGGGTTTTCAGCTTTCTAAATTCTCACCGTGAACAACACTTGTTTGTCTTCTTCTGTCTCTGGGGGAACCAGGAGTGCAGAAATGATGCCCCTCTTGATGTTCAGGATGTGTTTGGGTTCACCCTTCTCTGGGTAAAGGAAGACTTGCCTCCCTTCAGGAACACCCAGCCTGAGCTCATACCTGTCCCAGAGAGAGCATGTGGTCACAGAAAGGTTCCCTCTCCACTTTGAGCCTGTTGGAAGGATGCTTCTGCTTGGCAGGCTCCTTCTCAGTTGTTAACATCAGTTCTTTACAAATATATGCACACACACATACATATTTTCAAAAAAGTACACAAACAGGTAAAGTTTTGTCATTATTACTCTTAATTTTTTTTTTTTTTTTGCTGGGCTCATCTCTTCCCTGTCTGTTCTCCACCCACCAGTATGGACACCCGAGTGGGTATTTCATTCATATCTCCCTGTTCATACAATTCTACATAGATTGTGAGTACAAACACAGATACATAAAGATGTTGTAATTATTTGTTTTATGCAAATGGAATCGTATTATGCATACTTCCCTTCATGTTTTTCTCATTTAATTATATTCTAGGAAAACCCTGAGTCGCTTGGTAAGCTCTAAAAGATTCTTTTTTCAAAAGCTGTATAAACATTCCATTCTGTTGTTATATATAGTTTATTCAACACATTGCCCCATTTGGTGGCATTTACTGGACTTTTTTTCCCTTTTTTTTGCCACACAAACAATACTGAAATACATATCCTTATGTGTTTATCTTCATCTTCATGCATTACTGCTTTTATTTTCATGGGCTTGGGTCCCAGAGATTGGAATTGCTGTGTCAAAGGGTATAAGTATTTTCAACTGGAATAGCTATCACCCTGTGGCTCTCATTCCCACAAGCCATGTGTGGGAATGACTTTTCCTCCCTGGCTCACCAGCAACAGGTGCCATTGCTGTTTTAAAGTTGTCCAGTCTGATGGGCGTGAGGTAATCCCTATCTTATTGTAACAGTAATTTGCATTTCCTGACTACTAATGAATTTGAGCATACATTTGTTTTTATATGTTCTCAGGTCATGTCTGGAATTCATGTTGACTTTGGTTTTAGAACCTTCTCATTGAGGATGATTTGGGTGCCTGAGGGCCTGGCTGAACCTGTTCTAGTTAAGTTAGAAGGACAAGGAGACCAGGATTTTCTCCTGTATTTCTGCACCTTTCAGAAAATTCCAGACATGGTGATGCAGGCCTAGAAAGCCCTCATGATCGAGAGTTAAGAGTCCCTTGTGTTTAGAGAAGAGTAAGGGACTAAAAAATAACTGCTATTCCTTCCTGCCACCAAACCCCTTCCCATCATGCACATCAGAATCTCAGGTAAAGTGAGGTATTTGGATGGAAGAAAGAAGAGTCTACGTAAGCCTCTTTCATAGAGAAAGGACTGGTTTCTGATGTTAGCAAATTGAAAGATGGGCAGGGGTAGAATTTTTTATGCTACAAACTGACTGCTTATACTGTAATTAGGGACAAAGCAGAGATAATGTTAAAAATATTTAATGGCTGTTACAACACAGGTGCTGGAGTGTCAGAAGAGATGCCAGTTGTAAACAAAGTCCTGGCCTTCTGGTATGCAGTGGCTGCATGCCACCCTGGGTAGAGGACCACTAAAGCCTTGTGCCCCTTTGCCTCCCACTGAAAAGACCCTGTGCCACTATATGTTGGCACTAAAGACCCTTTGCCACCATCTTGTTTAAATAAATTGCCTCAAAGAGTTTAAAAGCATGAGATCTTTTAGAAACACATTTAAATGATAATTAAGGCAACCTGACTAAGGGAGGGTAAGTAATGCTTTTTCCTCTTTTAGATAGTTCTGAAAATTCTGCAGTTTCCTGATCCATGGTGAACACTGATTATAATACACTTATACTCACAGGCACCTAACATAAACACACATGATCATGCCTCACAGGACACACATATGATTAAGCAGGCATTCACGTAACACAGCCAGGGATGCAAAGAGCTCAGAAATATAAATGCATGAGTCCACCCTTACTTGGACATGGCGGCTGCAAACTCCTCAGAGTTCTTGGTCTTCTTCAGCAAAGGTTTGCCCTCAGTGTTGAAGCCATATACCTCTTTCAAGGTACATTGGCTGGTCTTCAGGATGAAGTTGCAGAGTTGGGGAACCTCTAGCTCGACCTGAGAATGGAGGGTAGCAGCATACTGAGTTTCTCTATCAAGCACGAAGAGATTTCCCACAACCCAGAGCTTCATGTCTAACTAGGGCACCGGGGTAATGGTTCTCTCATGGGTCTCCATGCATCAACCTAGGCTCTGTCCTATTTTTGGTCTTTTCCTCTTTCAGGATAACAAGTTTCTTAAGTTTGCACCTATGCATGGGAAGGAGGATGTCTTTTTATTGGCTTTAAATTATTCACTTCAGTTACAAAGAACTTGGTGCACTTAGTTAGAAGACAGAAGACTAAAAGTAAGAATTTAGTAAGAAAAATAGGAAGTAGGAAGTGGCTATCATTGGTTTTCACAGCAAATATTTCCTTCATGTCACCCGAAAACTGTATCCTCTAGGGCCTATTGAGGGTCTCACATACAGCTGCGGTTGAAAGAGCATTAGCCAGCATTATTCAAAGAACTTTTTGTCATGACAGATAGCTTTATATTTGCACTGTGTGATATGGTAGTATGAGCCACAACAGCTATTGGGCACTTGAAATGTGGCTAATAAGACTGAGAAGTGAATTTTTAATTTTATTTAATTTACATAGCCACGTGTGGCTAATGCTTACCTCATTTGACAGCACAGACAAGGACTACGGAGCCCTATGGAGAACAGGGAAGCTTCTCAACCTGCCTCCTCCTCCCCATACGAACCTTGACAGTAGCCCTCTGATCTGTTCCATATGGACAGGGACAGGACTATAGCCAGTCTCAAGAATAAGCAAGGTTTCATTTTAGAATGAACTACATGTTTACATGTTAAGTTTTTTTCCATTTCTTTCTAGCAACAGTTTGACTTTGATTGTAAATACCACCTTGCCCACCTCTCTTAGCTTACTTACCGGGCCTCCCTTGTGTTGAAATCTGTAGTCCTACATTTCTGGTAAATCTAGACCATGTGTTCAAATTGTAGCATGGAAATTAAAGGAAGAATGTTTTTTTCCGGGCAAAATTTTCTGTGGTGGACAGCTTCTCAGCAATGTGGCTGACTTACAAGCTGAGGGCCAGTTCTAGCACTTTGAGGTCACAACAGTTCTGGCATGTGCTGGGACCTCCTGGAAGGTCCAGTTCTGGGCACCTGTGGAGCAAGCCTGGGCTCCAGGTTCCTCCAGTGCCCATCCTCCATACCTTGCAGTTGATCTTTGTGATGCTTCTTGAATCAGCAGTCCCAGGGACACCACTGGAGCTCTCTGCCTCATAGTTATACATGTACTTCCGGAGGTGCTTGAATCGAGTTGCCTCTTCTAAAATGAGAAATAAGTTTGCATATCAGAAATAGCTCTCCCCAGGCAGTCAGTTCTGGGCAGAGAGGGGTGGTGGTATAGATAATTTAAAAAATTGTAATTGAGCTCAAATTATTTTTAATTTTCTTTACATTATGTTAATTAAGCATTGCTGAACCTGATATTTAAATTAGCTGGGTTTCCTTGAACATATCATCTGAGATACAGGGAAGAGAGTGCCAGGCATTAAATAATGGGGCTCCAAAATGTATAGAAGAGAACTTTGAAAAAGTTAAGATTTGACAGCACTAAGCAAAGGGATAGTACTTTTCTCAGCTTGAAAATACCAAAATTATGTGACTATTTTTTAAATTATTTCAAATACCTTAGGCAAATTTCTTTAGGCATTAGGGATATCTGGTTAACTTTAAGAAGAAGAAATTTCTGGAGGATTCCACTATGAGGAAATTTTATAAACTTGAGACAGAACAGCATAAGCCCAATGTAGTGATTCAAGGTGTCCACCAGATGGCGGTGTGGCACCATCAGAGGTCAGCTCAGGCATTCTCTAGAGAACATAGAGTACTGCCCAAGGCCAGCTCCTCTGACCTCCAGGGGTCAGGTAAACACCAAGGGGTGGGGGGCTGGATTTTTGCACAAAGGTTAAAGTCAGTATTTCTTCATCCCCACATACTCTGAATCAATGATTAATAACTGATAAACAGGATAGTGATGTCTCTTTAAAGTGTTCATAATGCTGTCAGAGTGGCAGTCCCTTCCCTTCCCCATCCCCAGGCCAAATTTTTGGGACAAAAGGACTGGTAGATGAGGGTGGAGACCCTTGGGGGTGGGCAGAGGCTCAAAGCACTTGTTTCCTAGGGTCTGAGCAGCAAACACCAATCTGAACATACAACACTATGTAGAGTGAGGTGGCCTTGGTGACCAGAGGTCTAAAAGGGCAGTTGGCCTGGTGTGGGGGGTGCCGATCCATGCCCAGTGAAGAAATGCCTTACTTGAACAGCTTGGGCTGACATTTTCCAACGCCTCGTCTTCTGTAAGAAAAGAAAAAAAAGAGACTGGGTTTTTCCATGTCCTACTGAGGTCCTGGGGTCTGACAGGGAGGACCACTGCATAGGTCTTGTTTTCCTGCAGGAAGCAGGTCTGGAGAGCTCAGGCCCCAGGCCCGCCACCTGCCCATCCTATCCGGAGTCTGGAGGAGCTGTCAGTTCGTCCTGGTCCCTGTCCCAGTGAGCCTGTGAGCCCTGTGTCTGCCCTCCCTCTGACCCAAGCCCAAGCTGCCTCAGCCACGGCCCGCCATGGGCTTCCACCTGCTCCGGTTTAGGTCATGGTCAGATGTTGCAACCCGCACCCGGGGCTCCCCCTGCACCCCGTCCTACTCACGGGCCCAGGCGCCAGCGTCCAGGAGCAGCAGCAGCAGCAGCAGCGGCAGCAGCGCGGGCCTGGCCGGGCCCATGGCGGATGAGTGGGTGAGAAGGCTCCTTGGCTTCCTGGCTGTGGCCTGGCCACGGCCTGGCGCCGCTGCTGGCTCCAGGGGCTCTTCAGAGGCTGCCCTGAGACCTACACTGGCTCCGCGGGCAGTAGGGGAGGGTGGGACTGCACGCCCGCGCGCAAGCACCCTATTTATAGGAGGCCCTGGATTAAGAATTGCAAAAGGTCCAAAGGGCGCATCCCTGGCCTGTTTGCTTTTCCACACGGGCTTGTCTCTGAGCCTTGAGGAGGGGCCTGGGAGGGGGCTCACCTCAGACCCAGCGACAGCCGCCCTGGAGCTTTCCTCCTGCCTGGCCTGGCCTGCTGGGGCTTGGAGGTGGGCGGTGGGGGCAGTGGGCTTATTGCCTGAGGAGCCAGCCTGCGCTGGCTGCCTTGGGGAGCTGGCGGATCACAAGGACAAAATCCACTCCCCTCCCGCTGACTCTGGAGCCTTTAGCAAACCAGTTCTTAACTCCTGATTGAGATGTTTTCCTAGTCCTTTTCCATTTGGGTGGACTTTGGGTCCGCAGGGAAGGCCCACTCCAGATCAGTACGTGTGGCTGAGGGGAGGAAACTAGGAAGGTCTGATGAGTGATGGGCACTGGCCCTGAGGGGTGGATACCTTCTCAGGCCCAGTTTGAGTCCAGGGGCCCTAGTCTTTCAGAAACCCAGCGAAGATGGTTCCACGGGAGATAGCTCCCAAGAGTGACCCCTGGGCAGGGTCTTCTTGGGAAATTGAGGAGAGGAGGCCGCTCCCCATCTGCCCACTTTCCTCCTATAGTGAGAGGCCAATGAAGAGCCCCAGAGGTAAGGTGTGAACAGAGCACATTCCCTACCAATAGCCCAGAACCTTCTCAGGAATCCTTTCTTTCTCAGAATTCTAAGTGCTGGGTCATGGGACCCAGAGAAAACTTGCCCTCTCTTCCTCTTCCTGGCTACAGGAACTTGTGTTTGTATAGACATTTCAGCAGTCTTGATTTCACTAACCCAAGATCAATCATTAAGGTTTATTGACAGGATGGATGAATGTCTGAGCCTGGTTATGTCTTAATTCAAGGCATTCTTATCTGGTTGTGAAGCGAAGATGCATTGACAGGAAACTGTGGGTACTCCATCAAGGTAGGATGTAAAGAACACTGAACTGTGGTGGTTAAAATTGCTGGAGGGGCACTAACTAAGCACTGAGACTAGGTGGTAACCCAGGAGGAAAGGAGTGGGAGTAATAGGGACTGTATCTTGGAAGCATCAGGGAAGTCAATATTTATTGCTTCAAAGTGTCAGCTTTGTTTGACTTGTAAGCTATATCCAGATGTGTGTGTGCAACAAACTACTTGTAAAATTGTCTAAATGTTCTGATGGCATGTCTAAATGTTCTGATGGCATGCAGATGGTTCCAGAAAGGTCAATTCATGTATAAAAGCACCTGTTTCCTCAGAAGAGACATACCATGATGTTTGTCTTGTTTGCAACACCTGGGCCTCCACATCTCTTATAGGTATTGTCTGTAGTCACAAACTCCCTGGGTGTCCCTGAATTCTCTAGTGATCAGTTGCTTTGCATCATTGTTAAAGGTGGATATTACAGTGGTCTCAACCCAAGGTTGGCCAAATGTGTACCGCTGGTTTCATGCAATATGAAAGGCCTGGAAAAGTAATTGCCTAGAAACACCATTTCTCAGTATTTTATGTGCCTTATTTTATGTGGGTTGACTTTCCACAGGACTAGCCCTGTCAGTGTTTGAGGAAATGGTCCCATTCCCATGCATATTCACTTCAAGGAAGGAGAATGGGCAAGAATATTTAGAAGCAGAGAAACCAAAAAGAGATGGTTAACATTAATTTATAAGCACAAGTTTGGGATTTCTCTGTTGGATGATAGATGCTAAGGTCAGCATCAATAGAAAACATAATTTTTACAATTTGATATTTGCAAATGAATCTGATAACTTCAATGCAGGGAAACACTGTGAGATGTTTGAAGACCCCAGCATGAGCAGTCACCATCTCTGAAGGAGAAAACGTGAGATTCCAAAATGCTCGGTTCAGCTTCCCTTTCTTTCCCTGATGGCCTTTGGAAAATGTCTCCTGGGTTGGGTACTCATCCTTCAATAGGATCCAGCATACAGGACCACAGAGCAAATGGCCAATTGCTGAGATAACTTGCGTACATCCACAGAAATACTGTAAGGATAAATATGTAAATATGTAAATTTTTTAAGCTTATAAAATATACTCATATCCTTTGTTAAAAGCTATTTGCAAATATATTACTGTGTGTAACCACAGATGCCCCCCTTCATCCCCTTTCCTTTAAGCAGAACTTTTCGCAGTTCTTTTTCCTAAACAAGTTCTGGGTTTCAAAGGATAATGATCAGTTTTAGGAGAAACTTAAGATAGGATTAGGAATCAGGAAATCTTTGCGTATAAGGTACTTGTTTAACAGAGAAAATCCTGGTGCCAAGAGGTCAGCAGTTGTAAAGGAAGTCAGTGTGGTTGTTAGACTCAGGAAGAACTGATCTGAAATCCTAGCTGGATTCTTTTGTGAGGTTTGCAACTTCAGGCAAGTGACATCCCCTGAAGGACTCTGTATGTTTATAGGACTAATGTTATCTACCACCTAGGAATTTCAGTGCAAATCAGGTAAAACAATTATGTAAACTTAAAACAGCTAGCAAGATGCCCAGGAAATAAGAGGTACTTAATGCGAAGTGACTGTCACTATGCCTTCTGTGTGTTACATGGGAATGTGTTTGCTGGCACTCTGTGAGCTGGCTAACCACAATCTGTATATAAACAGAGGTTAACAGAACACAGGGAGGAAGCCAGAGCCTATGAAAGGGAGCAGGAGTGGAAAAGGGCCAGAACAAGGGTGCTGTGTAGCCGTGACTGAGCATCCAATTCTGATGATTCCTCAGATTTGAAATCACTGTCCTTTCTGAGCAAATGGAGGCCTTACCAAAGCTATCAGACTAGTGACTGTCATTCTGCTGTCATGCAGATGAATCTCAGCTAGTTGCTATGACACTGTGACTTATCAGCTCATGAATGCAAAGTCCTGTTGGGTGAACCATCAATCTGAGTAATCACAGGGCTCTGGGTGCCCATTAGAAAGCCACCTGACTAGTGGAATTTCAAGGAATTAGATCACGCTCAATGTCCCAGTTACAGTCTCTAGAAGCAAAACTATCCATTCTGCCTATCTGCAGGTGACATGAAGGGTCCTGGCTAAGTTCAGGGAACTATAGAAGCTATTAAAGATCCCCAGCAGCCCAATATTCTGAGTTTAGTGTATTTCACATATTGAAGTAGGTACTCAGTACATAATTTGCTGAATATAATGAATGAATCTTCCATTTAGTTATTCCCCATTGCTTCAAAGATATTTATGTACAGTGACCATGATGCTAAATAAATGCTTTCAGTGACATAAAGCAAGAAAATAAAAATTATTCCTAGCCACGGTCTTCAAAAAATTCATCTGGCAAATAGGGACCAGTATTGACAATGATTAATTAGCCTATCTCTTTTCTGCCTATGACAGCATTATAATTGCAAACAATACCCAGAAGCTGGAAAGTAAATTTCAAGAATTTGTAGATGAAATCATACTCAGTGTGGTCTGAACATGCCATTGAGAAGGCATGTTGGCATGTGTACACACACATACATAGACACACACACAAGAGAAATGTTAAGGAAAAAATGATGTACTTAGGTGAAAGATGCTAAGTGGGCCCGTGTCAGTCAAATGCAGACATTGCACATGCATTAACCTCCCATGAAAGCAAAAAGAAACAGTCCTATTCCCTCATTCTGCTATCTAAGAGATAAGGTCAGAATGTTGAGCAGTTCTTACTGGGGAGAGGAGTCAGAGGTCAAGAGGATTCAGTGTGGAGCAAGGTCCTACACATATGAATTGTCACTCCCTTCACTATGCAGATCTTTCATTCCACCTTCCCATAGCCAGCTCCAGCTGACTCACCTCCTGCAAGGAATCTGTCTTTGGAACCAGCCCAGTAAGGTCTTCTGACCCTGATCTCCTTGTCAGTCAATTTCTTTATAAGACAATGGATCATGAGGGCTCTTTATACATGACTCGTTACTCTGAACTTATATTTTTCTCTTGTGACATTTAAAAACTTTCACCTACTTACATTGTCAACTGGAGAGCTGATCTTCAGGATAAGCACCATGTGTAGTTGATACCTTGTGTCTTGCTTCTCTCTCCCTCCCTGACCTCTTGCACCAGGTGAGGCAGAGCACAGCTAAAGAGTGAAGGCTGAAACATCACATGGTCCTTGCAAGAAAGGTATCCTTCCTATATACCTTTCTCTTTACTCTTGGGTGCTGCTGCCTATGTTTATACCCAGAATGCATGATTGAGGCAGGACCTGTGAGTAAGGGTCATGGGACAGCCGTTGAGATGCTGTCAGTCCCTCACCTGTGTGACAGGGAAGGACTAGATGACCTGGGAGGCCTGTGTGATTCTATAGAAATTTTGTGACTTAAGAAAGAAAGGTACAAGTTACACTGGCCAGAACCTCAGGGTGGTTGGGAGCTGTGGCTGAGGATTCAGGATCATTGAGGAGCATGGATTTGGATTTTCTGGAAGGCTGCCTACTTTACACAGACTTACACTCATGTGTCCAGGAGGTAAATTTTAAACAGATTTCCAAGTGAGGAGAAGGCATGCTCTCCTGGAAGCACTGGGGAACATCGACTCATAACTCTGAGGAAGTTCTTCCTCAAGTCTTGCTTTAGGGTTCATCCTGGCCTTGACCTTGGAAAACCTCTCTCTTGGATATAACTTGGTGTTGCCGGTTGCTCTTTACTAAGTTTTTATAAGTTTTCTTTATGTCCTCACAAGACTAAGACCCAGAACATAATACCCTCAGAAGGCTGAGACCAGTGCTGAGGGTAGAATGCTGGGTGGATAAACAAGCTTCCCACTCCTACATGACTGCTGATTCTCTTCAAGTGTCATGGAGGCCCTGGACCTTGTCCTCTGAGAGCTCACAAATGAGGAGAAGGGTTTAATCACGTATCACAGTCAACCACAAGTAAATTTTGGGGTTGACACAGACTGTAGTTGTCTAGGGAAGGTCTCCTGGCTCCTGGAGGGGTAAGACTTGAACTGGATCTTGGATGGTGGGTAGGATCTGGGTCACTGGAGTGAGTGGCATTTCTGAAAGAGCAGTGGAAGAAAGCTGAGAATATATTCAATGCATCTGACAATTTGGGCCATAGCCAGCCAACTGGAGTCCATGGAGAAGTTCAATGTGAGATGGGGGATTTGGGTGGGAACACAGTTGGCTGTGCCTGGGCCAGAGACAGAGATGCCAGGCTAATTAAAATCTTTGATTTAACTGGGGGTTACTCTAACACTGCACATAATATACTTGGCACTAAATGCAGTACATATGGCATTAAAACTAGATTGTACAGAAGGCCATGAGTACTGGGCTGAATTCTCCTTGTCAAGAGCTGTGAAGGGAGATACAGGAACAGGAATTCATGGAGTCAGAGAGAGCATCTCAGACACCTACTCTATATGAATATTCTCATAAATAGAGAAACTGAGACCTACATAGCATAAAGTTTTTATTGTTTTGTATTAAAATTTGGTTAAAATATTTTTTTTATCATGAAAATAGGACAGGGGTCTCCTAGTTTATAATTAAGAATATTTCTTCTACTCTCTATATATTCTACTGTCTAATATTCCTTGTACTGTCTATTTAAACTTCATAAAATTGCCTATAGATTGCTTTATAGAGATGAATCTTTGATATTAGGGTAGTTCTTACAATCTATTGCTCATTAAAAATGAAACATTTGGTTGTTTTTTGTGGTTTATATTTAGAATAAATATTACTATGTTTCTAACTACATAGAATTATAGAGGTTTAGGGTCTTAAAAGGGCATAGGCTATTGAATCCAACTCTTCTCCCAATATAGATGTTTCATCAATCTGAGAATACCTGGGCATCCATTAATGGGCTGCCTAACTGATGGAATTGATGAAATTAAGTAATGCTCTAGTCAGCATAGCAATTAAGAGTCCCTAAAAGGGAAACTTCCAAGCCTGCCTACAGATGGCCAGATGGGTCCAGCACGGCCATAGCAATGCTTTGTGGTCGCATCTCAGCTTCTGCTATTTCTGTCCTCCATCTGGGTCACAGGCCATCCATCATAGGCAAAGCTGGGATGTCTATAATGAGGGGCAAGTTTCTCTGACACTGTCTGTACCTGTATTCTGAAGTCAAAACCAAATCATTTCAAATGGTGACATATTATAGTCATTATTGTGCACTCCTTTTCATGTATTTGCTTTGTATATATAAAACATTCATCAAAAAGTACAGGAGACACTGGAATATTAGTTGTCTGAGGTGAGGAGAGCTAGATGCCCGAGGGCAGGTGTGGGAGGGAGACTCCTCTGTGTTTCTTTTTTTATTCTGTTTGGATTTTGAAGCATGAATATTTTAACTCTTTAATAAATAAAAAAAATCTTGCTATGTATCTCTATATCTGTAAAATCATCTTTGATTGCCTGATGTTTCCCTCTGTATATCCTTCCTTCTCTATTAGCACAGGGGCTTAGGCCACCACCAGAACCCAGCCTGCAATGCTACTTGATCTCTGCTATGGTTTAACTGTTGAATGTCTTCCAAAGGCCTGTATGTTAAAGGCTTGTCCCTGGGGAGACACTGGGAAGTGCTGTGGGAACTTTGGAGGCCCAAGAGGAAGACCTTTAGGTCATTGAGGAGTGCCCTTTGAAGGAATTGTCTGACCCCTGCCTCTTTCTCTGACTTCCTTTTTGATACTATAAGGGGTCTCCACACATAGGTGCCTGCATCATGATGTGCCACCATTTGCCACCCTTGTCAGAGGCTAAACCAGATCCTCTTAAACATGATTTTGAACTTTGAATCTCCAAAACTGTGACATAAACAAAAATTTCTCTTTTAAAGCTAAGCCTCAGGTATTTTGTTATAGTTATGAGAAGATGACTATTACAGTTTCTGAAGCAAAAAATGGGTAGAAATATGCTATTTAGTATCAGGGTTTCATTGTATTTCTTTTTTTATTAATGGTGACACTTAGCTTTTAATACAGTCATTTTTAAAAATAATGACCATCTTAGCTGTTCCAAGGTCCACACTGGAAAGGGACTTAAAAAAAATAACACAATTTTATTAGGTAAAATTTACATAATATAAAATATACTCATTTAAAGTGAAATTTCAGTAGTTTTTAGTGTATTCACTGGATTGTATGACCATCCCAATGGTCCTCGCTTACTCCACAAAGAAATCTGGGATCAGTTAATCAGACTCATTCCTTCAAACCTGGATCTAACTTTGGTCTCTTTTTAATTTGTCACATAAGGAATCATGCAATCTGTATTCTTTTCACTTAGCATACTACTTTCAAACATTATCTATATTGTAGCATTCCATTCTTTTTCATACCAAACAATGTTCCATGGTATGGATTTACAATGTTTTGTGTACCTAGTCATCAATTGATGAACATTTATGTTGTTTCCACTTAATGGAACATTTGTGTTCAAGATTTTATATGGACATACCTATTTGTTTCTCTTTAGGTATGTAGAAATTAAATCGATGGGTTGTATGGTGACTCTGTGTTTAATAGTTTCAGCAGCTGCCAGATTATTTTCCAAAGCATCTGAAACTTTTGCCTTCCCACCAGCAGTGTTGTAGGTTCCTATCTCTCCCTGTCTTTGCCATTCTAGTGAATGTGAAGTGGTGTCTCACTGTGGCATTGACTTGCATTTCCACAAAGGCCAATAATGTTAAGCATCTTTCAGTGTTCTTCCTGGCATTGTGTGTATCTCCTCTGGAGAAATAGTCAGATCCCTTGAGTTTGAATTTTTATTTAGGTTGTTTGGACTTTTTATCATTAAGTTATAAGAGTTTTTTTTTTTTCCTGTGTTTTGGATTTTCAGGTATTTTCCTCTCATTCTGTGAGTTGTCTTTTTACTTTCCTTTGAAGTACACAAGTTTTAAATTAAAAAATTTTTTTATTCTAATTTGTTATGTATGACAGCAGAATGCATTAAAATTCATATTATACATGTGGAGCACAGGTTTTCATATCTCTGGTTGTACACAGAGTCACCCCATTCGTGTCTTCATACATGTACTTAGGGTAATGATGTCCATCTCATTCCACCATCTTTTCCACCCACATGTCCCCTCTTTTTCTCTCCTCACCCTTTGCTCTATCTAGAGTTTGTCTAATCCTCCCCATGCCCGCCCGCCACCTGACCCCATTATGAATCAATCAGCATCCTTGAGAAAACATTCGACATTTGGTTTTTGGGATTGACTGACTTCACTTAGCATTATATTCTCCAACTCCATCCATTTACCTGCAAATGCCATGATTTTATTCTCTTTTAATGCTGAATAGTATTCCATTGTGTATATATATACCACATTTTCATTATCCATTCATCTACTGAAGATCATCTAGGTTGGTTCTACAGTTTAGCTGTTGTGAATTGTGCTGCTATATACCTTGATGTGGCTGTGTCCCTGTAATATGCTGTTTTTAAGTCCTTTGGATATAGATCGAGGAGTGGGATAGCTGGGTCAAATGCTGGTTCCATTCTCAGTTTTCCAAGGAATCTCCATACTGCTTTCCATAGTGGCTGCTCCAATTTGCAGTCCCACCAGCAGTGTATGAGTGCGCCTTTTTCTCCACATCCTCACCAACACTTATTGTTATTTGTATTCTTGAGAGCTGCCATTTTGCCTGGAGGAATGAGATGAAATCTTAGAGTAGTTTCGATTAGGATTTCTCTAATTGCTAGAGATGTTAAACATTTTTTCATATGTTTGTTGATTGATTGTATATCATCTTCTGAGAAGTGTCTGTTCAGTTCCTTGGCCCATTTATTGACTGGATTATTTGTTTTTTGGTGTTAAGATTTTTGAGTTCTTTATATATCCTAGAGATTAGTGCTCTATCTGATGTGCGTGTGGTAAAAATTTGCTCCCAAGATATAGGCTCTCTATTTACCTCACTGCTTGTTTCTTTTGCTGATAAGGAGCTTTTTAGTTTGAATCCATCCCATTTGTTGATTCTTGATTTTAATTCTTGTGCTATAGAGTCTTATTAAGGAAGTCAGGGCCTAATCTGACATGATGGAGATTTGGGCCTACTTTTTCTTCTATTGGGCACAGTGTCTCTCATTAATTCCTAGGTCCTTGATCCACTTTGAGTTGAGTTTTGTACATGGTGAGAGATAGGGGTTTAATTTCATTTTGTTATATATGAATTTCCAGTTTTCTCAGAACCATTTGTTGAATAGGTCATCTTTTCTCCGATGCATGTTCTTGGCACCTTTGTCTAATATATGATAACTGTAGTTTTGTAGGTTTGTCTCTGTGTCCTCTATTCTGTTCCATTGGTCTACCAGTCTATTCTGGTCCTAATACTATGCCGTTTTTGTTACTATTGCTTTGTAGAATAGTTTAAAGTCTGGTATCATGATACCACCTGCTTTACACTTCTTGTTAAGGGTTGCTTTAGCTATTATGAGTCTCTTATTTTTTTTCAGATGAATTTCATGAATTCTTTTTGCATTTCTATGAGTAATATCATTGGGATTTTAATTGGAATTGCATTAAATCTGTATAGTGCTTTTGGTAGTATGGTCATTTTGACAATATTAATTCTGCCTATCCAAGAACAAAGTAGATTTTTAAATCTTCTAAGGTCTTCTTTAATTTCTTTCTTTAATGTTCTGTAATTTTTGTTGTAGAGGTCTTTCAATTATTTCCAAAGCATTTTATTTATTTATTTATTGAGGCTATTATAAGTGGGGTAGTTTTTCTCATTTCCCTTTCAGAGGATTTGTCACTGATATACAGAAATGCCTTTGACTTATGGGTGTTGATTTTATATTCTGCTACTTTGCTGAATTCATTTACTAGTTCTAGAAGTTTTCTGGTGGAATTTTTTTGGGTCTTTTAGATATAGAATCATATCATCAGAAAATAGTGCTAATTTGAGTTCTTCTTTACCTATCTGTATCCATTTAATATCTTTTGTCTGTCTAATTGCTCTGGCCAGTGTTTCAAGAACATGTTAAATAAAAGTGGTGAAAGGGGGCATCCCTGTATTGTTCCAGTTTTTAGAGGGAATGCTTTCAATTTTTCTCCATTTAGAGTTTGGAAGTGCTCCCTCTTTTTCTATTTCATGAAATGATTTGAGGAGCATTGGTATTAGTTCTCTGTTAAAGGTCTTATAGAATTCAGCTGAGAATCCATCCAGTTTTCTTGGTTGGTAGGCTTCTATTGGTATTTTCTATTTCATTGTTTGAAATTGATCTGTTTAAATTGCGTATCTCATCCTGATTCAATTTGGGCAAATCATATGACTCTAGAAATTTTTTGATGCCTTCGATATTTTCTATTTTATTGGAGTACAAGTTTTCAAAAATAATTTCTAATTATCTTCTGTATTTCTGTAGTGTCTGTGGTGATATTTCATTTTTATCACGTATGTTAGTAATTGAGTTTTCTCTCTTCTTATTATCATGGCTAAGGGTTTGTCAATTTTATTTATGCTTTCAAAGAAACAACTTTTTGTTTTGTCAATTTTTTTTCAATTGTTTCTTTTGTTTCAATTTCATTGATTTCAGCTCTGATTTTAATTATTTCCTGTCTTCTACTAATTTTGGTGTTGGTTTGTTTTTCTTTTTCTAGGGCTTTTGGATGTAATGTTAGGTCATTTATTTGTTGACTTTTTCTTCTTTTAAGGATTGAACTCCATGCAATGAACTTTCCTTTTAGTACTGCCTTCATAGTGTCCCAGAGATTTTGATATGTTGTATCAGTGTTCTCATTTACCTCTAAGAATTTTTTAATCTCCTCTTTGATGTCTTTTGCAACCATTTGTTCATTCAGTAGCATATTGTTTAGTCTCCAGGTGTTGGAGTAGCATTTATTTTATCATCATTTTCTAGTTTCATTCCATTATGATCTGATAGAATGCAGGTTCACAAGTTTTAAATTTTGATGAAGTCTGGTTTTCTTTTCCCTCTGTTGTTGTCCTTTTGGTGTCATATCTAAGAAGACATTGCCTAAAGCAAGGTCAAGAAAATTTGGTCCTGCTTTTTTCTAGGAGCTTTATCATTTTTGGCCTTATACTAGGTCTACAATTCATTCTGAATTAATTTTTGTGTATAGAGGATTCCTTCTGACCCTTCCTTTAGAAAGTTCGAGGATCTGTGAGCCTGTAAGTGGCCCTGAGTTACCTCTTATGCCTCTTGTTAATGGGGCATGACAGAGGATGACATCAGTCCTGTTGCTTAATGAGCTAGATCAGTCCTTATCAAGGTCTCTCCTCCCTGGGGCTTTCCAAAGCAGTGGCTAGTCAGCTGGTGCTAAAAGCCATAGTCCTGAGGCCACAGGCCCTGAGCCCTGGCATTTTCAAAGGAGAGAGAGAGAGACAGAAAGGGAAGGAGGGAGGGGTAGGGAGAAAGAGGGAGGGAGAAGGGGAGGAGGGTGGGAGAGTAAGAAAACTTAGGTAGCTTCAAGCCCATACCACTAATGAGCTGGCCCCCAGGGCAGACTAATAGCTGCCCCTCTGGGTCCTGATACCCCCTCTTCCTGATGCCTGNGAGAGAGAGAGAGAGAGAGAGAGAGAGAGATCAGTTCTTGGTCTCTAAAAGTTCAAGCTCCTTTTGGAGTCCCCAAAGCCCTGAAAACTATTCTTCCATTTTCCTTCAAAAAGTATGTGTGGTTAGAGAAATAAAGCACCCAAAATAGCTCAACAATTTTACAGGAAGCATACTACTACTACTACTACTAATAATAATAATAATGTAACAAATAAATACAATAAATAAAGTGGTATCAAACACCTTAGAATGGTCACTTTTGGTATAAAGGAGGAGGATGAGATTGGGAATGGGGGTAGGGAGTGAGTCAGGGCCCCTCACAAATAAATGGTAGCAGGGTACCAGATATAGGAGACAGTAAGCAATTTGTCTCTCTGCTCCTGATCAGGAACTGAAAAATAGTCTTAGAATTATAATTTTTTTAACCTTAATATTTATCAAGTACCAAAATAATACCAATCATTGTGAAGCCAATTTTTATAAATTATCTCATTCAATGTTCTCTGCAAAATAGATGTTTTTAACCACCATTCGTACAAATGAGAGAGCCAAGGTTAAGTTCTCTGTGATAAACCAATTTGACTGCCTTTATTATACAAGTACAGGTACCTAGAAGGAACAATTAGAAATATATATGAAGAGCAGTTGAGCAATGTAAGACAGTATCTCAGTGCTGGTAGCACACATAAAATTGCCCTCTATCTGGGAAATGAGCTACTTAGTGTCTTATTAACAAGAGCTGCAATTGCACAATTCTTTATTTCTTATAAAGGACGTTGGTATCCGTTATTTCTTTTAAATCTCAATAATTTTGAGTTTTATGCTACATACCATAGGTTAGGTACCCAAAGCCCTCTGGAGTTAAATGATGTTTCAAGATCATCTGGCACGTAAACAGATGAGCTAGAACTCTAATGCAGGTGTTCCAAATTTATATCCGATGCAGTTCATATTCTGCCATCCAGAATCTCAATAAGAGGATTAGGAAACTCAGGACTCATTATGGTGTTTGTTAGAGAAATAAGACAGGAGAGTTCTGAGTCTTACTGGCTCCTGGGAAGGACACTTAGAGAGGAAACATGGAAATACCATAATGATTCACTATGGCAATGGTGTTTGGGGGCATTTCTTAGGATATGCCTTTGATGATATCCAGATTTCTGAGAAAATGTGTTTAGGGGAGAAGCATAAACATGCTGAAACCCTTGAGGCTGCTGCTCTTTGGGTGTATTCTTAATGTAAATGCTGTTCCTTGCAATTTCCCCCTTCTAAATGCCTTCACATATTTTCTGTAAGCAGGTAAATAAGAAGCTGGCTTGGACAGCTCAGTCCTTCCCCATAGCTACCTGCACTTGTGAAAGTGACTTGTTACATAGCTAATCCTACTGAATCAGCAGTCTGCAGCCCACCCATAAAACATCTCAGAGAACAAGTCAGCATGAGGGGAGGTGGGCATCCTCTCAACTGCATACCCTGGGGGAACACTGGCTGACTATCAGCAGAGCTGGAGGCTGTCTGTATCCCTTAATCTGGACAAGTCCAATATAAAATGGTAAATTGAGGTAGTGAACTCAAATCAATGTATTTCTCTTGATTCTTGCACTTCTTCTTCTGGACATTTTAGCTGAAAGTGATGATAAATGCTTGAATTATTCAGATAATTACTTCATTATCACTTTATCATAACATAGCCATGTCTCCTTGTTATAAGGCTGATGAGCTACTTGCTCTCTCACTGGTCAGAGAAACTAGAAGCTTTCTGAAAGGTGGGAGAGTAAGAAAACTTAGGTAGCTTCAAGCCCATACCACTAATGAGCTGGCCCCCAGGGCAGACTAATAGCTGCCCCTCTGGGTCCTGATACCCCCTCTTCCTGATGCCTGCTACTTTATGGAGGGAGAGAGAGTGTTCCTGGGTGGGACCTCCTTCTCCTTCCACCTTCTCATCTCCTTCTCTCCTCACTGTTTCTCAGGGCATTCACTTGCCTGCCCCCATCACCAGACCTCAGCTCCAATCTCCACTCTCCTGTGAATGTGACCTGCCCTGTCCTTCCTTCTCCTTCACATGGTCTTCCTCATCTCCACCACCTGGTGCCCCAAGATCTCTGATTCACTTATTTTCTGAGTTATGGCTGTGATGCTGGCACATGTGGCATGCTCCACAGTCTCTCAACTCGACCTGTGCACTCATCAGCTCAAGCTGACAGAACAATTCCAGAGCCCTGGTGGCTCGGCTGACAGAGATCTGTTTTCTCACAATTTTGGACTCTGAAAGTCCCAGGTGAAGGTATTGGTAGGGTGGGTTTCTTTGGGGTCTTGGTTTGCAGATGGCTGTCTTCTCCCTGCTTCTTCATATCATTTTTGCTCTGTTTTTGTCTAATCTCTAATCTCTCCTGGTGAGGACACCAGTCATAGTGGATTAGGGGCCACTGTAATGGCCTGCTTTAACTTGATGACCTCTTTAAAAACCTTTTCTTTACAAACACTTTCTGAGGTACTGTGTGTTAAGGTTTCAGTGCGTACTTTAGTGTGAATATGCTGCCATAAAAAATACCATAGATTGGTGGTCTATGTGACAGAGATTTATTTTCTGACAGTTTTGGAAGTTGGAAGTAGGAGATTAGGGTGAAGCTTTTCCTCATGGCTTCCAAGCAGATGCTTTTCTCTGTCTTCCCATGGAGGGAGACTGAGTGGGGAGGGCTCTCTGGGGCCTTTTCATCAAAGGTCGTTCATTCCATCATGAGGGTCCAGAACTCATGACCTCAAGGAGAGGGCTTCAGTGTATGAATTTGAAGGGCCACTGCTGAACCCATAACAGCCTGAATGCAGACTCTACAAACAGCAGCAGAGCTTCTTATAGCAGGCAGTGGTGTAGACCTGGAGGCTCCATGTCTCCTGAGAGGGGCTTTGAAAGACTCTCAAGGATGAGCAGCTCATTAGCTAACCAGGGACTGTGGCCCAAAAGGTTTTGGAATTGCTCCCTACGTGTGGCTTCCTCAGTATCCAAGGGCTTCCTGAGAAGGGTTTTGGCATGATGACTGTTGTGTGCAAGGACATTGTTGGAGAGTGCTTCTAGGGCACTCCCCTGGGCAGCATGCCTCCTGCACTGGGGTGGCTACATAACAATGAAGTCCCAGTACATCCATTCCAGGGTTAGGACAAGCCCGGAAGACTTAGATAGCCTGTCAATAGCAGCCAAATAACCCAGATAGAAGAACGATAACACTTGTTGACTTTTGGCCCTCAGAGGAAGGCCTAGCAGTGTGAACGTGTCTTGAGGGATTAAGAGCAAGGTGAGGGCTGTGGGACCTCTGCACCTTCAAGCCAGCAATCCCTTTGGCTCAAGAGACAACACAGCCACAGGCCTTGGTGTGATTAGGAAGGGAAGATTGCTGGTGAGATACTGTGAATGCTTCAGTTGGGAAACAAGAGGAAAAAAGGTGTCTCTTGCAAGAAAAGAAAAATCTGGAAATTAGAAAAGGTTCATTTACCTGAGAATCCAGGCTTCTTCAAAGAAATTCTGGAAGAAGTATTTTGGGCTATTTATGAGATTTTTTTAAAGTGACCCCAGGAACATCAACAAGCCTATAAAGAAAGGCACAGTAATAGCATATTAGAAAAAATGATACCCAAACACACAAATAATAATTTACTTGCCTGATGAGTGTGACCAAACCCAATAATAGTTTGATTCCATTATGGTCAGAGAAATTGCTCTGTATGATTTAAATTATTTTACATTTGTTGAGGTTTTTTTGTGGTCTAGAATATGGTCTATATTGGTGAAAGTTCCAAGGGCACTTAAAAATTTGTGTTTTGCTGAGTTGGGTGCAATTTTCTACAAATGTCAATTAAATTCTCTTGGTTGATGTTGTTCTCAAGTTCTTTTATATTCTTGCTGATTTTGCCTGTTGATTCTATGAATTGCTAAGAGTCGGGTATTGAAGTCTCCAACTATAAATCAATCTGGGGCTCAAAAACAAAAATAAGAGACCTTCTGCAATCACTTAGTCACTGGATCAGACATTGCCACTGCTGTGCATGTCCAAGCCTCAGTCTGTACTGGCTCTCTGGTTTGCCTAGATGCTGCCTAGCCCTGGCTAGCCCTTCTTCTGTTGCCCTCTGCTTCAACTAGGATGGGATTTCCCTGGAAGCACAAGTGCCCGCCTAACTATTAGTTTGAACCAAATATCATATCAGAATTTCCATAGGGCAAATTTATTGAATATTGAAAATCTCTTATGGTTCAACCTAAAATAAATAGTTCAAATAAGCAATGCTCTTGACATAAAACCAGCACACCAGACAACTTTCTCAGATCACTGTGAGTCGTGGCCTTGAGGACCAGCCCTGTTAGCTCTCTATGTCCTGGTGTTGCCCATTAGCTTGTCAGTCCCTCCAATAACCTGTGGGATAAAAATAATTAACAGAAATAATGTAGGATCCTTTTTGGCTAAAGGTTATACATGAGAGTTCTCAGGGAAGCAGACATTAACCCAACATGGAATAGTTCAGCTGATAATCTACATTCATATTGGGGTATAACTATATCATAGGATATATATATCCATGTGATAGTTTTTTTTAAATTCCATCAGCTTCATGAAGACACCCAACATTGAAAAACTAATGATAATTTGCAAGTGACAGAAATTGTTGACTTGCAGTTTACCATTAAAATATTTATGAATCTTGGGACAGCTCCTTGGGCACACAGTAGTGATAATCACAAAACGTTGATCTTTCCATACCAACAGAAACACAGGCAAAGTATCTAAATAGTCCACAAAAAAGGGGAATAATTCTTAAACTTACTAAAAGAGGCTTATTCTATCTTATCAGAAAAATACAATTATAATTACTCTGAGTCATCCCATGATAGCCTCCCTTGGTGTTGGAGAGAGCGAATCCCCTGAAGGGAGGAAGAGGAAGGGGACAACTATCTTCTCGTATTCTCATTTCTCTGGATCCACTAGCACTTGTTTATTCAGCCATAGTTTCTAAAGGCAAAGCTTCTTTGTGAGGTCAGTTACAAAATGCAAGATCATCCTGTATTAATGTGCTTTATGTTCTCTTTCCTTATGACTGTCATTCATCTTGTCAGTCGTTCTGCCATGAGCCCTATTGAGTACTCGGCATGGTGCTGTCCACCCGGGAGACATATCTATGGCACTCTCTTTGGCCTCCTGAAACATCAGAAGGCAGAACAGCAAGCAACAGCAGAAAATGCTGCACTCCTGATTTTTCTTTGCTTCTGGTTCACAATTCAGAGGCTTGTTTCATCCTCAGTATGAGTGAAAAACCAAGCAGGTGAATCTGACAGTACAAGAGGGTAGAGAAACCCCACTTGGTCCTAACTCATCTGTTTTCCTTAGAGTAAAGTCAAGACAAGATGCTACCTGCTAAATGCAACCCCACAGGAGACACCAAACCTAGATCTCCCCTATCTTTCAGGGGAGGGTGCTGGAGTAAATATTTTCCTAGTGCTTTGAGACCCTGCAGAGAGCCATGTCTGTGAGGAGACAGGAAGCCATTGTTTGGATTGAGAAATCTCAGTAGCTCAAAGTGCTGAATGACAGTTAAAAAAAAGAAAAAGAAAATGGTAGTTTATTTCCATCCCTGTTCCCACCACCCTCTGGTTGCCAAACTTCTTCCCTGGGCTGGTAGATACATTTGTTCCTGTTTGACTTTCCTTATGGGCTGCTTAGAGACAGCAGGGAGGCCTCTCAGGGTTTCTTTCCAATCCTGTGATTTGTACATTGCTGACTCTGGTGACATGTTTCAGACAACAGACTAATTGCTCCACCTGTGTTGTTACCCCCTCCTGCACCTGCAGGTTCTTGTTCCACTTGTCAGGCCTTCTCTCTTCTGTCTTCAGACTGTGAAACTGGCAGCATGGTTCTCTGAAACCTTGGAATCAGGCTTGGGTATTCATCCTGCTCTAGGGCTCAGTGATTGGCAGAACAATAAGCAAATTTGTTTAACCTCTTAGAATCAGTTTTCTCATCTTCACTGGGTCAAACAGAACTATCTTATTACTGTACAGACTTTGAGACAAGAATTCTGGATCAATTTAGGCTTTGCTGTTTCCTAGCTCTCTGCCCTGGAGACATATTTTGCTTCTTGGCCACTCAGTTTTCTCACCTGCAAAATGGGAGTGATATCAGCACTTGCCTGGTAAGAGATATGGAAGTTAAGTGAAGTATGAATGTAAAATTCTTAGAACAATGCCTGACACATAGTAAGTATTCCACCCATGTTAAATATTTATCTCTTGCAGTTATTCTGAGGATTAACTAGGAAGCCACATATAAGAAGGACTGAACAGTGCTTATAAAGCGTGCTTTGCTGTTTGCATACAAAATCTGCTAAATCTCTACCATCTTAAAAATAAATTCGACACTGAATCACTAACTACCACCCTTTATTTCTCCTTAATTTCCCCACAAACTTCTCCAACATGTATTTCACACCTTGCCTACATTTCCTCACTCCCATTCACTGCTCAGTTCAATGCAATCTAGTGTAGGCCCTCTCTACCTCTCAACAACACAAAAATGCCTTATTAATGTTGCTAAAGTCTATTTAACAAATCCAGTGGCAGCTTATCAATCATTTCTGTTTGAACTAACCACAGCTCTCTTTTTTAAATTGACAGATGTCTAATGAGTGTATGAAAAACTATTCAACATCACCCATCATCAGGAGACTGCAAATCAAAACCGTAATAAGGTAGCACCTCACCCCAGTTAGAATGGCTATAATCAAAAAGACAAAACATTATAAATGCTGGAAAGGATGTAGAGAAAAAAGAACTTTTCCACACTGTAGGTGTAAATTCATATAGTTACAATGGAAAATAGTGTACAGGTTCCTCAAAAACTAACAAGCAGTAACTGCAGATCTTCACACCAATGTACATCCCCCACCCCTCATGTTTTAAAAAATTTCCCCAACTAAGTTTGTTATTTTTCTGTCATTACATACAACTATCTATCATTACACACAACTTTGTTTTGGAGGTCACCAGATTGGTTAAGTGCTCTTTTAAGCTTTACATTTGAAAAGCTTGGAGAACACAAATACATCTAATATATAAAAAATCATTAATAATTGGCATCACAACTACACAGATGTCCTTCTACTAACTTAGTTTTAACTTTTAAAATAAAGTTGGGAATCCTTATGGTAGGATAACTATCATCACAGGTTTGCATAGGATAGCAGTATGAAAAAAATCAAAGAATAGTTTTAATTTTTTAAGTTTAGGAAGCCAGTGCTAATGATTAGAAATAGACTTATTATCTGATGTATAGATGCATTTTATTTGCATAAAACATTTGTGTGGTTAAGTAAAGAGATGTAAGTCAGCTTTTTAAAAAAGTGACAATGTGGCCATTTTATATCAGTATCATGTATAAAGGACAGCGTTTATTGGTTATCTCGGCAATATCAAACCTACATAGCTTTAATTTTATAAACGTTTACACTTAAACAAAGCTTGGACAAGAAGCTGTGTAGATCTTTCTAGTCATATATGTTTAGGGTATTCATTGTATTGCCATAACCTAAAATAACAGTTGTTTATTTAACCAGGGTTATAAAGACTTTCAGATAGATATGAACCCTCATTCCTTTAAGACTTAGTTTCCCTAAGGAATCAAACCTAGTGGACAAAAGTAATTATCCTGTTAAATGAGAGCAGACCATCCATTGCCTGTGTCTTGAAGCCCTGTTCTCCTGGTGGCTTTCAGGCCATTATGTTCTGCTAGTCCTTCTCCCAGCTTGCATACAGGTTGTGTGTAGCCTACTTTTCAACAATTGCTTTCCTTGTTCTTTCCAGGTCACTCTTCTACCCAGCTCTGTCCCAGCAACTCCTTATCTCATCTCTCGTGTGATTTCAACTTCTGCTTCTATGCTTGCTTATGGCTCCACATTTATATCTTCAGCCCAATTTTCTTCTCTGGGCTCCTCATCTAACAGATATTATGGCCAACTGAACATATTTAATTGGATGTCCTGAAGGCATATCAAACAGAAGGTGAAGCTAAATAAATCTCTCCCTGTATACCTCTCGTACTGTGGTCAGTGGTGCTGTCCTCCCATGCCCAGCCAGGAACCCAGCACTCATCATGTCTTCTCCTTACCTACTCATCCACCCTGTCGATCATGAAACCTATAAAGTCTGCTAAGCATCTCCTCCATCTGTTCTTCTAGCCCTTCTTTGCTGCCTCTGTTCTGAACATGTCTCTTCTGCATTACTGCAGTAGCCCCCCTGCCTTCCAGCGGAAGTCACACAAATCAGTTTGTGGTTCCCTGGATATTTCAAGCTGTCTCATGATTCTGAGTCCTTGATGAGGCCTATATTTATGCCTGGAATGCCCCCTTTCCATTGACCAACAAACTTAAATCCTTCTTTGTAGACTTCCCTGATGTCCCCAGCAAATTTTATTTTATATTTCTCATGTTACTCATGTGCTTTGTTTATATTTCTGTTACAGAAATATCTGATTTTATTGTGATTGTTCATTTGGCAATCCGTCTTTCCATTACTCTGAACATTTTGAGTGGAGGCTACATATTTTCATTTTTGTCATCTTAGTTCCAGGCACAATAAAACATTTGTGCCTGACACAATGCCCCACACATATTTCAAAAGTGACATGTTCAATAAGTGAATAAATGAATCTATTGAACAGATTTTTCCCATCTTTTGTATCTTGAGTGTGGGAAGGAGCTATCTTTATTACCTTTGGTGACAAATATTTAATCACATCTTGATTAATGGAGATTCATAACTTATTAGTTCTCATAGGTCATTTATAACTTGTTCTTTCCCAAGTCCCTGGTGCCTGTAAGAAGTGAAACATAAGCTTTTTGTCCTCCAAGGCAGTTTCCATTGTCCTATGGATAAACCATCCTTTGAATTAAATCATAGTAATGTTAGGAACACTTCCTGGGTGGACAGTTGTATTTGAAAAAGACATCTGTATCTTAAGAGTAGAGCATTGTTTTCATCTGGTGCACATTTTAAAAGATTAACAAAAATTAATAATTGAAGAATCACTTTCAGTTCACTTGTTCTCTTTCTATTTCATCCATAAATTTTAAAACACTTAATAAGTTATGATACAACCTAGCAATCCCAATTCTGGGTATTTATCCAAAAGAATTATAATTAGGATCTCAAAGAGATAACTGTACTCCTATTTTCATCTCAATTTTGCTTACAATAGCCAAGATAAGAAAATCTAAATGTTCACTGACAGATAGTGATTAGAGAAAAAAATATATGTATACATATATGTATACACACAAACATCTATGTATCTATATCTATTCTTAAGTGGATGATGGATAAAGAAACTGTGGTATATTTACTTAGTGCAATACTGTTCAGCCATAAAACAAATTAGGTCTTGCCATTTACAACAACATGGATGGAACTGGCAGTTACTATGTTAGGTGAAACAAGCCAGACACAGAAAGACAAAACACCATGTTCTCACTCCTCTGTGGGAACCCATAAGTCAGCCTTATAGAAGAACAGAATGCAATAGTGCTTGCTAGAAACTGGCAAGGGTAGAAGGGAAGACAGGAGAGACAGTAATTCAACAAGGAACGTCAAAACACGGAGTGGAAGTCTCACTTTGGGCTCTTCTTTAGCAAGTCGGGTAACGATTGTACAAAACAAGCCATAATATATTTCAAGTTGACTAGAAAAGAAGAATACAAAATTACCAACCCATAAATGATTGATGATTGAAGAAATGGAAATGCTATTACCCTGATTTGATTAACATATATTGTACACATGTACTTAATAATTATAGAATATTTCTGGGATGGGGATATAGCTCCAGTTGGTAGAGTGTTTGCCTTGTATGCACAAGGCCCTGGGTTCAAATCTCCAGCACCCAAATAATAATAATAATAATAATAATATATTCCCAAAGGATAAAAAAGGAAATATGATATATTCAAACAAGGGAATACCATTCCACCTTAAAAAAAAGAAGGAAATTATGCAATTTGCAACAACATGGATAAACTTTGAGGGGTTATGCTTAGTAAAATAAGCCAGTCACAGAAAGACAAAAACTGCATAATTCCATTTATTAGGAGGCATCTACAATAGTCAAATTCATGGACTCAGAATGGAATGGTGGTTTCCAGAGGGGAGGAGGAAGGGAGAAGGAGAGGTATCAATAGGTATAAAACTTTGGTCAAGCAAAGTGAATTGCTGCTAGATAACTGCTGTACAGCATTGTACCTATAGTCAATAATCATGTATTATATACTTAAAAATTTGTTCAGAGGGTAGATTGCTAAGTGTTCTTACCATAACATGATACAAGAGAATCTAATACAGTACAATATTTAGAGACTATTGAAGGGCAAAAAATAATTTCTTAGTGCAATATATAAACTTCAGCAATTTCTACTCTCTGGTCAGTTTAACAGAGGATGTTTCTCCTTTGGGTCATGTGAAATTCCTTCTAGTGCTATGCTTTATAAAACATTGTTCTGCTCTGTGAAAAAGCATTGAGTATGCTTTTTAATTATTTTTTATTATTTAGTAATAAGATGCATTTTTGCTTTAAAAATTCATTGATATTTAAAAAGATGAAATAGTTTAGAATTGGAAATATGAACTCAACTGGTACATGGACACCCTCGCCCCCCACCAGCTCGCTTCTTTAGCAAAAGAACATATCATTTAATAACAATGAAACCTAAAGCTATGAAGGGTAAAATATATTTCTTTTTTCTCAGCTATCTGAAAAATGTCACTGGGCCAACTTTAATCATTTTTCCCATTATCATTTAAATGTACATTTGAAATACAGCATCATAAACTAAATGGAAAATTTTAAATTGCCATGTTATATTTTCACTGATCATAAAGCTGATATTATTTTCTACCACCTTAGCAGCTGATCAGTTTATTTTATATGAATCTTACACAACTTTCCCCAATCAACATTGCATAACTGAAGACATGTGGTAGGGTTAACAGTTAACTTTCTCTGTCCTTTATTACTCCAAGAGTAATGACCTACTTATGTAGTGACGATTATTGACTTAGAATATTAGGAAGAATGAATATAGAACAGCTTACATTTTCTAAAGCTCACATTTTTTTTTTTTTTACTTTTTCTTAGATCAACTGTTTTAGTGAAGTTTTAATTTTGCTAATATAAATTATCTGTTAGGCACTTATTAATCCAAATAATTAGATCAAAACAAGCCCCTTTCTTGATGTGGCTTTTGTTGTTTAGGCAAGATGTTATCATACAAAGAGAAAGAAGAAATTCCAACTTAAATATGAAATTTACCTTTTTTGGGGCTTGGGAAAGCTACAAGTTGTGGAATTAGGTTACAGTAAGTCTTATGATTAAAAATTTTGCATTTATATTAATTATTTTAAAATTGTTTAATAATTTAGAGGTCAATTCCTACAGGTCAACTATTTGTTTCAGTTCCTTAGCAAAAGCATTATTCTGAGGTTAAGAGAAAATCCCACCTCCTCAACCACAAAAGAGAGGAGAAACAGCCCAATAATTTTCATGAATACATTTTATATTTGCTTAGATTTACATTTTCAAAAATAAGATTATATACTATCAAATATATAATTAGTCAAGTTGAGCCTCTACCTGTAAGAAGAAAACTCAAAAAGCAATATCATGACCTTCTGTTGGATATGATATAGCTGATACAATCTTCTCTCTCTCTCTCTCTTTTTTTTTTTTTTGTACCAGGGATTGAACTCAGGGGCACTAACTCACTGAAATTTTTTGACCACATAGCCCTTTGATAGTCTGATATGATCAGGAGTCCCCTTACTATAAAAATCTACATATGCCCAGAGAACTTTGCACAGAACTTCAAGAGGTTGTGAAACCCCTGAAATCCATCCATGGACCCTAACAATTCCTTAATTGAGAGATTTTCTTTTATGAGTACAGGATCAGGTGCATACTTACTCATCCCTGTATCTCTAAGCTTCCTGGCACAGTAACTGACCTGCAGCAGGTTTTAAAATACTTTGGCAATAAATAACTTACCAGGGGCTGTATTGGTGCTCTCATCCACAAGGGCTCTCCATTGTACCAGTGGGAAACCTCTGAAACCCTCACTACACTACCTGGAATCTGCTATCTCTGGAGCTTAATGCCTTCCTACCACTGCCTCTGTCTGTGTTCAGGACAGAAGACTCCCAGAACCATGGGGAAGACTAGAAACATCAACAGTGCAAGGTATGTGTGACAATGGGAAGGTCTCTCCCTCTCATCCAGTGCCAGGAACAACCCCCACCTGACAATTCTGGTCAAGTCCTGAGTGATGTCACATTTGTCAGGCTGGCCCTATTTTTGGCTCTTTTGCCCATGATATTAGAATATCAGATATTAGAGCATCAGATATTAGAACATCACTTTGCTTTAATAAACAGCGCAGCTAAATGCTCTGCTATCACCAATAAATCTCTGGAGTGAGCCTGAAAATCAGTGTGCTGAATCACGGGCCCAGAACAAATTGTCTTGACAGGGAATTTGTACTATAGAATGAATGCAGGAAACAACTTCAAATTTCTCCATGCTCCAGCCTTAGAATCAGGTCATCTTCAGAGTGAGGTGAGGATTATTACTTTGCCTGTGTGTGAGACGGGGGTAGGGTGCAGAGGAGCTGCTGGTCTGAAATCTGCAGGTTTCTCCTTGTTCAGAGGGCTCTTTCTAGGCTAGCCTTTCTACACCTGCCCTGTGACTTTTGCTCTAGAGCCAGAGACTTCAGCTTTGTCCTAGGGAGTCACCTGGCCTAACAGTGCCTTAACAGTAGAGCCACACCAAGTCATGCACGTAGGATGTGTCACCGATAACTCATCAGAACAGATATCACGTTTCTGTAGGGATGCCCTGGTGACAAAGTGCACTCCAAGCCCAATACATCAGGAACATAAATATGGCAAATCTTGAAGATAGAATTTTGGCCTTGTTCTGCTTCCTTTCTCTTGCTCTTTCCTGGTGTGTAGTTGCGTATAGAGAGACCGGCACAGTCAGGGCAGAGAGATGATCTAAGGGAGGGAGAGCCAGGCTGTGCTTGTGAGTGTTGGTTGTTGGAGTAAATCAGGGAAACGAGACCCCATGGACACCAGATTGGCAAGATGTCTACCCTGTTTATATGCCACTTCCCTTCCAAGGTCCTGTGAAATTGCTGTCTCTGTGGCTCAAGGACACTTTCAGACAGACTGTGCTTTCCCCCTCTTGGCAGAGCCTCTGTAGTCTGCTCTAGATTCCTCTTGCTTTGTTTCGCCATGAGTCAGCTCCCAGAGAATTGCTCTGAATGGGCCTTCTGGAAATAGAAAACTGATATCCCAGCTCCATCTCCCATCCTGTGACTTCTTGTTACTGAAGAGTAATGATAACTGGTGAGGCATATATTCTCAATGTTCTCTAGTTTTTTTTTTTTTTTTCCTGGTCATTCATCTTCCAAAGCTAGATACTTGAAAGAAGATATCTAGGGGCACCATCCCATGGGGCAGAGCACCATAGAAACTAAGGGTACTAGAATAAGTGAGTTAATAATCCAACTAATGAATCATAAAAGATGTATCAAGGCTGAATTTTAAACAGTTTTATGAATCTCCTCAGTAGTTGTAAAACTTTTTAGTCATAATGAAAAAATCCTTTTCCCATCACAACACAGTATCCATGAGTGTATATAATAGAGACAGAATTACCTGAAATAACTTACCCTTAATGCTTATAATATACTCCACTTTTTATTTTATGTCTTTTCTAATTTTTTTTTTAAAGATTGAACCCAGGACTTTGAGCATGCGAGGCAGGCAGTTTACCAATGAGCTATATCCCCAGCCCTTTTTATGTTATTCTGAGTTAGCATCTCACCAGGTTGCCCAGAATGGCCTCAAACTTGTGATCTTCCTGCCTCAGCCTCTCCACTCACTGAAATTACAGGTATGCATCACCACATTTGGCACTATTTCCTAATTTGTATCATTTCATTAAAAATTTGTTTAACACCCATTAAATTTATTTCATGGTCCACTAAATAAGTGGCTATTTGTTTGGGAAACATTGTCTTACCTTTGGGATTATATTACAGTTGATAAGGAATTCTACTCTGCTTTCAATTTTCTCTAAAAAACTATTTATTAATTTACATAATATTCAGAGTGAATCCTTACAATAGTTCTAGAGTGAGTTTTACCAGGTCTCAAAGCTAACAAATGGTGACACTTGAAGCCATAACTCGTCTCAAGATTCCAAATCTAAGGCTATTCCTACTTCACAATGCTGCCTGTCTAGCCTCCCTGACATGCGTTACTGGTGGTGCCAAAAGGGCCAGGAATGTACCTGTTACCGTGATGGGTACCTGAACTTGGTCAATGAATATATGATAAACAGAATGGAATAGCAAATTTGATCTAAAACCATGTCTTGATTTTGACACGATGTTTGGGACTTCTTTGTGCTAATCAAAAAATGTTTTATAATAATACTTTCTTCCTATTTTATGAGCCCTTGGTAGATGGGTTGACATTGGGAAACTTTCCCAAGCTTTTCAGGAATTCTTCAGTGAATATAGAAGAGGTGGTGACAGCTGGATACTATTTGGTCCCTGCCTGTGATTGAGGTTTTACCAGAGCTCAAAGACAAGAGTTTCAGAAAGGCTAATAAAAGCACCAAACAGGAAGGTTTTTGATTCTTTCTAGTTTTCCCAAACCACTAGTTTTCTTAAGGCTGTAATATCTAGGCATGGTTTCTTCTAAGCATATATTTCCATTCTTGTTATCTCAGCCCTCTTCAGCCAAATCCATTGTCACTGGGAAGCACCAATCCCATCTTCCCTAAGGTATATGCATCATGTCTGAGAAGGTAGGATCTGCGCAGCTAAGGCTTAAGACCCCAAAGCCACCAAATAATCCTTTGATGAACAATGAATGAATGCACGGATTAAAAAAACAGAATGTGAATGCATGCTATATCTATATAGGTATTCAAGAGTTTTATATGCACTTTTGTGAGGCTATTTTCCTAGATGATTAGGGGAAATAAAGATGAAAGAAGTTCTTTGGGTACATGGGAAATAAAGGACAAGTGGAAAGAGCAGTTGAGGGGGGAAGAGGGAAGGTAAGAAGAGGAAAGAAAAAATAACCAGAATGAGAGAGAACCATCTGACCGGAATAATGGGGAGATTACCAGCAGCTCTGAAGGTTGATCACCATCTTTGTTAGCTCTAGAATTATCTTTATCTTACTGGGTGCTCTGCATACTTTGGTTGAACTCAAAGTACATATTTCCTATGATGGAAGTTCCCTTGTTTACTTGTTCTTCTTGATCCCATTTTAAAAGCCTGTTTAAGCACCTCAGTATGCTTCTTGCAACTGATATATGGGGAGCCGGGGTAAGGAATGGGGGAAGCCAGGGCTGTGGTGACTTCCAGTTCAGAGGTGGGGGAAGGCTTCCCAGAAAATGAGTCAAATGGAATCTTCTAGGCAGGAGGAAAACAGGAGATGTTGCAATGACAGTGTTCACCTTTCCACCTGATATTAGATAAGGTTTGGGGAGCAGAACTGCATTCTTTCCAAAAGTCGGGTGATTTCCCAATCCATGTTCTGTAATGTCAAATAAAACTAAGGCTCTGGTCCCAAATAAAGTCATCAGCAAACATCTCTTTGCTCTTCTGGGGACTGTGTTCTCTCACAACAGCTTTTTGAATTATCACTTCCTGTTGAAACAAGAGTTTAATCTTTCAATGAAGTATATAGCAATGGAATTGAAGCTGGTGGTTCTGGGGCAGAAGTGAAGGCTGGTGCCACCTGTGTGCCCTGGAGAATCAGTAAGATCAAGAGTGCAGCCTCTGGAGCCAGATTGCCTGCATTTCAGATTGGTTCTGTCACCTAGGTGTGTAAGTTATAAAACCTTTCTATGCTTTCTATGTGAAAATGGAATAAGATGGTCTTATAAGAATAAATAAGTTAACACAAATGATACTCTGAAAACAATGCCTGAACATGGCAGGCATTGGGGGAGTTACTAATAATATAATGATTTAAGAAGAGAAATATTCATTTGCTAAATTCAGAATTTATCTGAGTAGTTTGTTTCTTCATTGTAATGAAGACCAGTGGTTTCAAGAATCCTAGAATGTTAGAATTGAAAGGAACTTTGACTTCTACTGCCACTTACGCCTTTTAGATTTGGGAGGTCCACAGCACATTGTAGGATCACAGAGCAGGAGGATAGTCAGAGGCTACTGTGGGACTTTAGGCTAGTGGAGATAGAGATATGGAGGAGGAGTTTGGCTCTATATCTCTAAAGCAGCTACACCATTTTACATTGCTACCAGCAACAAACAAGGGTTCCCCCTTCTCCAAATGTACATTATCTGCCATTTTAAATTAGAGCCATCCCAGTGGGTATGAAGCGACATCTCCTTGTGGTTTTGACATGTGTTTGTCTGATGGCTAATGATGTTGAACATCTTTCCATGTGCTCACAAGTCATTCCATGTTTTCTTGGAGAAATGTCAGTTCAGATCCCTTATCCATTTTAAAATTGGGTTTGTTGTCTTTTATTATTGGAGTTATTTACCTGTTTATTATTACAACTGAATTACATATTCATACCCAGAACATTCAATTGTGTACATGAGTCCTTTACCACACATAAAGATTTGAAAATATTTTATCTCATTATTTGGTTTTTCTTTTTTCTTTCTTGATGGTATCTTTGGAAGGACACATATTTTTAAAATGTTACGAAGTTAAATTTGTGTATTTTTTTTCACTTGTGATTTTTATTGTCATTTCTAAGATACCACTAAGAAACTAAGGTCACAAAGGTTTACTTCTACATTTTTCCTAAGTGCAACATACTTTTACTTCTCAGATGTCAGTCTGTAATTAATTTTGAGTAAGATTTTTTTTGTATGATATGAGAAAGGGGTTCAATTTCACTTTTTAAACTTTACTTTTCAGAACAGTTTTAGATTAATAGAAAACTCAGAGAATAGTACAAAAAGCTTCATATGCCCTAACATCCAGTTTCTCCTATTCATATGATATATTTCTGGTAATCAATAAATCCACATTTATACATTAATATGAAGCAAAGTTCAGAATTTATCCAGATTTCCTTACATTTTGTGTAGGCCCCCTCTTTCCCCTGTTGGAGGATCCTGTCAAGGATACCAACATTACATTAAGTCATCCTGTCTCCTTCAGCTCCTCCTGGCTATGACAGTTTCCCAGACATCTCTTGCTTTTGATGACTTTGACATCTTTGAGAATTGGTCAGATATGCTCTAAATTTAAAAGTAATATGCACCCTGGAATTTAACTGATGTTCTCTTCATGATTAGGCTGTGACCAGAATGGAGTTGTATATTTTTTAAAGGAAAAACCATAGATGAGAAGTGACCTTTTCATCACCTTATACCATAGTATCAATTTGACTTAGTATGGTTGATGTTTACCTTGATCACCTAGATGAGATAATATTTGTTGGTTTTCTCTATGGTAGAGTTATTCTTTGTTTCTTCCCCTTTCCACGTTGTGTCTTCAGGAGAAAGTGTTCATATGCCTGAGGGAGTGTGGCAGAACCTCTTTGAAGGATGAAGTATCTGTGTAATTTATCTAGAAATTTCTGCATGGGAGATATATCTCTTCTTCCTTATTTATTTATTTGATCAATTACTTATTTAAGTAAGTGTGGATTCATGGAAAATTGTCCTATACTTTGAATTATAATCCAATATTACTTTCTTTTGTGGTTTTGGTTTGTTCCAACTTTGGACACTGGGAAATTTACTGAGTTGTATCCTATGTGCCTCAGACACACCCTCTCACTCTGTGTGTGTATGTGGTTTGTGTGTGTGTGTGTATGTGTGTGCATGCACATGTGTGTGTTTAGTTCTTATCCCAGTCCCAGAATCAGTCATTTCTCCAAGGAATCCTGGGTTCCTAATATTGTAGAATGGTATCAGAAACCCTCGCACACATACAAATACTTTTATATGCAATATCTGCATCTATATTAAGCTAAACATGAGTTATGCTGTCTTCAGCCCTATCCATTACCACATAGATCATTCTATTTTCTTCCCCTTGCTTGTTGTAAATCCCTGCCCCCTGCAATGGAAAACCTGGCTCCCACTGTCCTTCATCCATTTAATCAATTGTGCAACTCCAATATGCAGCAATACCAAGACAGTTAACTTGTATTCGCATTGGAAAAAATTATCAACTAGAATATAGAGCTTATGCACAATTTCTTTAGCTTTTAGTTTTACAGACTCCACTCATATCTAAAGTACTGAGGTCAGCACCATTTCCTCTTTCCCTTCAATGAGGTTGTTTGATACATTTTTAAATGTAACATTGTTCATTCTGTTCTGGGATTCCCCTGATCTCCTAAGTGATTTTTAAATATTTGCATAAATGAAGATTTGCTCTTTGTGCTATAAAATTCAATAGGTTTTGGTAAATACATAGTATCATATATACACAATTAAACTATCATGCAAAATAGTTTCACTTATTCAAAACTTCCTCTTCTCTCTCAAAATTCCTGGCAATGTTTGATCTTTTAAACGTCTCTATTGTGCATTTTCTAGAATGTCATGCAATTAAAATCATATAATTCCATATATATGATAACATTTTGGATTGACTTATTTCATTTAGCAATATACATTTAAGATCCATATATTCCTTGTGTGGCTTACTAGCTCTGTTTGAGTAATGTTGCACTGTGTGGATATATCACAGTTTGTTTATATATTCATCTATTGCCAGATATCTTACTTTCTTTTACTTATTGGAAATTTTAAATATACTTGCTAAAAATATTTGCATGAAGGTTTTTTACGGACACATTTTCAAGACATTTGATTAATACATAGGAATACCATTGCTAGCTTTTGTGTCTAGTTTTTAAAGTTTTCCAAAGTGGCCTTACAATTTTATATTCCTACCAGCAATGAATGTGAGTTTCTTTTGCTTTGCATCATTGCTAGTAATTGGTATTGTCAGTGATTTGGAGATTCTAATAGGTGTGTAGTAGTTCATTAATATTATAATTTGCAATTCTTTAAGTATAATGTTGAGCACTTTTTCATATCCTAATTTGTCATATGTTTATGTCTGTCTATATCTATCTACCTACTTTGGTGAAGTGTCTGTTTAGATATTTTGCCCAATCCTATTGATTTTATTAGTGCTTTATAGTTATACATAATGGTTAGATTCATTTTGACATAATCATACATGCAAATTTATTCCATTTCAGTCCCTGGTGCCCACCTATTCCCTTCCCTCCTCTCTCCCCTTATTCTCCTTCATCTATTCTACTGGTCTTCTTTTCATTCATTTTTAAATTTACTTTTTAATTGGTTCTTTGTAGATATACATAAAGGTGGAACTCACTGTGGTATATCTGTATTCACACATAGAGTAATTTTGTCAAATTCATTCAGTATTTTCTTCCCTTTCCTATCCTTCTTTCCTCCCTCTCAATCTCTTTTTAATCTACTGATCTTCCCTTTCTCTGTATGACATTTGATCTCCCCCTTTTTTCCCTTTGCTTTAAATTCAACATAAGAGAGAGAACATTTGACTCTTGATTTTCTGCATCTGGCTTATTTACTTAGCCTGATGTTCTCAATTCCATCCATTTACCTGCAAATGCCATATATTTATTCTTCTTTATGGCTGAGTAAAATTCCATGGTGCGTATATACTACATTTTCCTAACCCATTCATCTGTTGATAGGAGCCTGAACTGATTCCATAACTTGGCTATTGTGAGTTGCACTGCTATAAATATTGATGAGTCTGCATAACTGGAGTATGCTGATTTCAGTCCTTTTGGATAAATGTCAAGGAGTGGGATAGCTGGGTCATATGATGGTTCTATTCCTAGTTTTTTTGAAGAATCTCCAAATTGATTTCTAGAATGGTTGTACTAATTTGCAGTTCCACCAACAATGTATGAGTGTACCTGGCTCCCCCATCATTGTCAGCATTATTATTATTTGTATTCTTGATAATGGCCTTTCTGACTGGAGTGAGATTAAATCTCACTTTAACTTGATTTTCCCTGATTACTAAGGATATTAAATTTTTTTCATATATTTCTTGGCCATTGGTGTTTCTTCTTTTGAAAAAATGTCTGTTTCGTTCTCTTGCCCATTTATTGATTACGTTATTTATTTGTTTGTTTTAGTGTTAAGCTTTTTGAGTGCTTCATATATTCTGGATATTAATCCCCAGTCAGAGGACTAACTGGAAAAGATTTTTTGCCCTTCTGTAGGCTTTCTCTTCTCACTCAATGATTTCCTTTTCTGTGCAGAATCTGTTTAGTTTGGTTCTGTACCACTTATTAATTCTTGGTTTATTTCTTGAGATTTAGAGGTCCTGTTAAGGAAGTCAGTGTCTGCACCAGAATGTTGACTCTATGTTTTCTTCTTCTAGCCATTGCAAAATTTCTCGTTGAATTCCTAAGTCTTTGATCCATTTGTGTTTGACTTCTGTGCAGGGTGAAAGAGATATCTGGTTTTATTCTTTTCTATACATTGATATCCAGTTTTCTCATTTGTTTAAAAGGCTATCTTTTCTCCAACACATATTTTTTGCCCAGTTTTTAAATGTTTTTGTTGTTGTTAAAAAACCCTTTTTTCCTGTGGTAGGGATTCAACCAGGGCCTTGAATATATGAGAGAAGTGCTCTACCACTGAGTTATAGCCCCTATCCCAGCTTTTAAATTTTAAGAGTTCTTTGTATATTTTAGATACATGCTTTTACTATATTTGTGTTTTTCAAATGTTTTCTCCCATTCTGTGGGTTTTTTCATTATCTTAACAGTATCATTTGCAGAATAAATTAAAATTAATTATTTTAATTTTAATTATGTCCAGTTAATTATTTTCTCCTACATTTTTTGAAAGTGTTGTCTTGTATTTGCATTTATGCCTATGATCCTTCTTGAGTTAATTGTTTTAAATATTTAAGGTCTCTGTCTACTTTTGTGTTTCATATATAGCCTTCCAGTTGTTCCAGAACATTCAGTGACATAACACTCCTTTTTCCATTGAATTGCTTTTACTCCTTTTCAAAGATCAGCTGGCTACTATTGTAGATTTATTTCTGGGCTCTCTATTCATTCTATTGATCTATGCATCTATTCTCTATCCAGGACCACACCATCTATGAAACAGTGCCATAATTACTATGTAATGTCATAGTAAGTCTTGAAGTGAGCTAATTTTGATTCCTCAACTTTATTCTTTTTCAGTATTGTGTTGGGTATTGTAGGTCTCTTTCCTTTCCATATGAACTTTAGAATTAGTTCACTGATATCCATAAAATAGTTTTCTATGATTTTTTTATTGGGATTATGTTGGATCTATAGATCAAGGTGTGAAGAACTGATTTCTTAGTCATATTGAGGTGGTTTTATAAATAGCATTTAAAAAACTTCAAATTTCAGTTGTTCTTTGCGGGCGTATAGAAAAACAATTGACTTTTGTGTATTAATCATTTATCCTTTAAACTTGGTATAATCATTTATCAATTCCAGGAGATTTTTTTTATTGTTGTCTATCATTAGAGGTATGCTACAAAGATAGCAATGTCATCTGTGCAAGAAGATAGTTTTTTATTCTCCCTAATTTTCTTGTCTAATCATATGGCTATGACTTCCAATATAATGTTAAATAAGAATAGTGAGACAGGAATATCTTTGCTCATAATTTTATGGGGAAAACACTTAGTTTTTCAGTATGAAGCTAGTTGCAGGGTTATTTGTTTTGTTTTTCAGATGTTGAGATGTTTCCTAAACTTGATAACTATTCTTAGTTTGTTGAGTGTTCCAGTTAAAAAAAATTATATTTGATTTTGTCAAATGCTTTGTGTTAATTGATATTATCCCAATTTTTCTTCTTTAGCTATTTGATGTGGTGGGTTATACTGATTGATGTGGTGAGTTATATTGATTTGAATGTTGAATTAGGGTTGTATATCTGAAATAATCCCACTTGGTCATGTTTTATGTATTGTTGGATTTTATTTGCTAATATTTTTAAGAGTATTTTTGCATTTATGCTCATGAGAGATATATTGGTTGGTACTTTTCCTTCTAGAATGTGTTTATATTAGAACCTTATTGGTGTAGTGGTAAAGTACTGAAGAGGGGGAGCATTCTACAATCTTGTGGCTAGATTCCAGTGTTTTGGTGCACCTGGTTCCCTGGCATTTGATTTTCATGAATGTTTCTTAGCTCTCTTACCCCCAGCACTTAGGTTAGACTGGAAGGGCAGAGGGGACTGGTGATAGGACAATGCATTTTCCCCTGATAAAGCCTTTGCCCTAAACACTGAGTCTTGTTTATGGAACTTGCTCAAGGGTTATTTCAAAACAGGAACTGTTCTGTATACCTACGACCATGAAATTTTCCTTGGCTCTTTACTATGAAACTGTGGCAGGGATCCTGGAGGTAAAGCTCATGAACATGCAGACATCCTCCATTTTGCTGAGGCTCCAAGGAGTTTCTCACTCTCATAATAGACCCCACACAGTCTCCAGCAATTTGCCAAAATTGCTATTTAAATGTTCCTATCAATTTATGGCTCCAGTGACTTCTGCTCCAGGTAAGCAAGTCTCACTGACTCTCTAGATGCAAATATTTGTCCAGATTGGGTTAGCTGTTTACCTTACAATCTCGGTTCCTTCAAGTGTTCCCTAACAGTCTTTGATTTTCAGTTTCTTCATTACTTTTTAAATTGTTATACAATTGGGAGTGATGACTTCCAAGTTTTTTACATGTAGGGCTGAAACCTAAAGTTCCAACTTTATTCTTGGCATTTGGATATGTAATTGTGCCAGCACCATTTGTTGGAGAGACTGTTCTTTCTCCATTGAATCTTTTGGCACTTTGTCACAAACATTTGACCGTAAATGTGAGGGTTTATTTTTGAACTCTCTAGTCTATTGATCTGTATGTCTTACTCTTACTACACAGTCTTGATTAGAATGGCTTTGTAGTACATTTTTTAAAAAATGGGAGTTCTCCATTTCCATTATTCTTTTCCAAGATTGGCGGCTCTGGTTCCCTTGCATTTCCATATGAATTTTAAGGTCGTTTGTCAATTTCTGTAAAGAAACCAGATGGGATTTTTGAAATGGAGTTCATCAAATCCGTAGATCAATTTAGGGAGTCTCAATATTTTAATAGGATATGTCTTCTGACTCTTTTCATTCATTTAGGTCTTCTTTAATTTCTTTTAGTGGATTTTACAGTTTTCCTTATACAAATATTATACTTTTTTGTTAAATTTATTCTTAAATATTTTGTCATTTTAATGCTATTATAAATAAAATTGTTTTCTTAGTTTCATTTTTTGAATTGTTCATTACTAGAAAATCAATAAAATTGATTTTCTATGTGGATCTTATGACATCAATATTGCAGATTTTATATTCTATTTTTCTTTTTTTCATATTTCTTATAATTTTGAGGAGCTTCTTTTAGGGCATTGTTAAAGCTTCTCTATGATTCAGGGCAATTGGATTTAAATATTTTCACAAGATTTAACAATTAGATCCAGTGTTATACTAAGAAAGTGTAGCAATGATAAAGTAAACAGTAGCTAGAATGAGTCTTAGGATTGAGAATGGATTTTTTAAAATTCTTGGCCTAATATGAAGGTTTAATGAGCTGCAGAGAAGAAGCCAGAGGAAAGATAGAGCTTGATCTTAAAGAAATGATGGAGATGGCTGAGTTAAAGGTGTTCGAGAAGCCAAGAGGGAGTGGGTTTAAGACGTCTTAAGATTCAGCTTGGCTTTGATTTGGGAAAGGCGTCAAAGATGTAAATAAAAATGATCATGTGGAATAGAATACACATGAAAACTATTGACAGAAATTCAGCAGCCAATGAAAAGCATTTTTGATGCTTTTGGCCTCTCCATGAGAGAGGTACCAGTGATCTGATGGGAAGTGTTTTCAGGAGAGTGTTGAAGTTTGCCTTAATTATTTGGAAAACAGTTTGGACTTCAGAGAGTGAAATCAGTCTTTTTTAGTAGAAAATCTTTAATAAAGACTCCCTGAAGTCTTTTTTATGCAAAGAAATTTATTTAAAGGAACAGAAAATTCTCTAAAGTCTTTTTATAGAAAAATTATGTTATTATTGTGGCAAGTGAAATCAGATCAGAATAAAGGCAGATGTGTAAAAGATCCCCAGTGTGTTTCTACCTTCTGGATGGTTTGCCAATAAAGCTTAAGAGAAGTTTTAATTAAGCATTATGTGAACTGTCCTGTGTCCAAAGCCCATTTGATTTTGTGTCCCATCACCCTCACTGCCTTCCTGAGTTCTTTATTGTCACTGAAATGGATCAGTAAGAAATGCCTTTGCAAACCTCTGATGGGGATAGGAAAGCTGCTGTATGCATCATAGGATGATCCTGTCCCTGCCTCAGGGCTTAAAAAGAAAACTGTAGAATACATTCTCCAACATCAAAATGAAATCTCAGCTTTCACATGAAATTCTGGAATAAGATTCCGTGGCATCTGTTCCAACAGAAACTGAGGCCTGGGCAAGTATTTTTCATTTTCAGAAATGTGCTTTTGTTCACAGAGGAGTTATGGATTGATGTTTATATTCCTCACTCCAAATTCATATGTTGAAGCCCTAGCACCCACCTAGTGTGATGATGTTTGGAGATGAGGCCTTTGGGACATAGCTGGGTTACATGGGGACATGGAGGTGAGGCCCCTGTAAGAAGAGACACCACAGATCTTACTTTCTACTTCTCCCCTAGCACCCATTCACACAGACAAGTCACGTGAGCACTCACAAGATGGCATCTACCTACAAGCCAAGGGGACAGGCCTCAGAATGAAACCAGTCTTGTTGCCACCTTGATCTTGGACTTCCATGTCTCCATAACTATGAGGAAAAAGACCCTGTTTTTTAGTCATACAATTTATGGTATTTTTATCCTGGCATTTTGAGCCAAATCACAAGGTAGTATTTCCTAAGTGTCATCTATGCATTTAGCACTGTTTCTCATTTAAGCATTGAAACAAAATGAGTGTTAGTTATTTTCAGTCTGCCAATGAGGGAAATAAAGCTCAACATCACACAGCTATCAAGTGATGGCAGTTATTATCAATTGCCCTCTACTCTAAAGAAGCTGTAGCAATTGATTCTGTCACCAGCAATCCATGCACTTTCCAACCTTGATCATTAACTCTCAAGTATTTTTTTATGATCCTTGATATTCTGTCTCATGAAAATGTCTTGCTCTCATAGCTTCCTTTTCTAAGCTAATAGTCAAAGATAGTGAAGTCTTCTAAACTTGTTACAAAATATTGGCTTTAATGCTGCTATACAAGTATATATATATCTATATTATATATCATATTTATTGAACTAACTCTCATGTCCCATGATGCACACTTAGGACATTAAGTCCTTTGCAATTAAAACAATATCAACAAAAACTATAAAAATGATGCTTTCAGTAAGCATTAAGTGTACATATTTTTGCAGCCATATGTAAGTCTACTGGTAGGATAGAGTCCCAGAAGTAGAATTGATATTTCTGAAGCTGTATCGGTTTTATATCTTCTCTTACACAGTCTTCCTTGCTAAAAATTTCTTCTATGTTTTCTTCTAGTGCCTTTGTGATTTCAGTTTTTTATATTTACTTCTTGGATCAATCTGGAATTTATTTTTGCATGAAGAGTAGGGAAAGGTCTCACATTAATATGTTTTGCTAACACTTACTGAAAAATCCATTTTCTATAGTAATTGGAAATTATGCTTTTATTATTTAAAAAATCCTCATATTATTGATCTCCCACTGTACTGTTTATTCTATTTCATTGATATATTTGAATATTGACATAATTAATTTTTAACTGGATAATATCTTCATAGCTGTGTCCTAAAACACAAAGACTCTAGAATCAGAATGCTTGATGTCAAATCCTATCTCCTCCATTTACTTAGGGTGTGATTTTGTGTAGCTACTAAAATCTCTTTGTTCTTCAGATTCTTCATTTCTAAAAAAAGATAAGTTGTCAAACTAGTATTGACTATTGGATTTCTTCTCTAAATCCAAATCTTGAGATGGACAGAAAAGAGAAAGGAGTTGAAGGATCTTAGAGCCATACTTAGAAAGTAACAAGATACCTCATGAGGATTTTTGGGCAAACATCAGATAGTTACAGATAGTTACTGGTGACTTAGAAACCGAAGTCACCATGGAAACATTTTGGAGAGAGATTGAGGGAGGAAAATTCTGATTTTACTCTGTATTATTTCCCATGTTATTCTAGTGGGGACCTGAACTCGGAGGTGAGATTAAGGGAATTGAAACTGATATGAGACTGAGTAATGTCCCTAATACTCCATAAATGTTGGGTGATGTTTGCCTTCTGTGAGAATAATAATCAGAGCTATTAATAATTAGGGTAATCAGAGCTGCACAAAATAGAGGTCTCAAAACATAAAACAAAAATACAACTGAAGGGATATGCACTAATGAGGAAGCCAGGATCCCAGCACCCCTTTCCCTATTGCTCTCCGACAAAGGGTAGTGGCATCAGCCTGAGGCAGCCAGTTAACATCTCAGTGCTGAAGGCTGTTATCATAGTCACCTTTCCATTGCTGTGACAAAATACCTGAGATACAAAACTTCAGAGGAAGAAATATTTATTTTGGCTCACAGTTTCAGAGGTTTCAGTTAGTCCATGATCACTTGGCTCCACTGCTTTGGGCCTGTGGAGAGGTAGAACATCACAGTAGGAAAGGATGTGGTATAGCAAAGCTGCTCACCTCATGGTGATCAGGAAGCAAAGAAAGAAAGAAAGGAGTAGCCAGTGTTTCAATATCTTTTTCAAGGGCATACCTCCAATGACCTTTCTTCCTTCCTTCCTCTAGGCCTCCCCTCTTAAAGGTTACACCACCTCCCAGTAGCACCATCTGCCAGGGTACAAGCCTATAACACAGGAGCCTTGGGGAACATTTAAGATTCAAACCATAACAGTTGTCTTGGATGGAGCCTCATCAAGGTAGGTGAAATGGCAAGTTTAAGCAGTTGTCAAGTAGCCAAACCAGAGCTTGAACATGTCCTCTTTGTTTAAAAAATCTCATCAAATCAAATCAAAACAAAAAGCTGTTCTTTAAATAACTTCTATTAGGTAGAATTCTTCAGTAATGACAAAAATAACAACTTTCTTCTTAACATGCAATGGAAAACACTGTTGGACTCAATGAATTTTTGAGTCATAATGACTATAATAATAATTATAATAAAATTTCTACAATAAAATGTTTCCTCACAGTATAGAATGTTAAGAAAGAGGGAAATGTTTAGTTGTTTGATATTTTTACTATTTTGGATATATGTGCTTTGCTGACAAGTTGAAGTTGAAACTTAAAGATTACTTAGAGACTTTCTGAGGTATGTGTTTGCATGTGTGGTATGTGTATGTGCATGTGGTGTGTGTATGTATGTGGTGTGTGTCTGTGTATGTGTAGTGGGAAGATGGTAGGCAACATTTCTTTGATAGAAAATATCCAGAAACACAGCTAGCAAATTTTACCTAGTCTATTAAGCATTCTTAAGTCAAAACCTTTTTGTTTTAAAACATGAAAAATCAAGTTGGGTTTGTTTAACTGAAAAAGAAATTTCTGGAAAAATATAGGGTATTGTATGGATTCCAGGAAAAATTTAGACAGTTAATGTACAGAAACTTTGGAACCTCAATAATAAGAGTCCCCAGACTTTCTGTTTAGAGTTCTACCATTAACACAGTCTGTAACATATCCCCAATTTTTGTGTTGAGAGAGAGAATAAGATCAAACTAACCTACGTCAGGTATCTGTACCTGAGCTGTGTTGAAGGGAAGAGTCATGTGGTCTGATCATCTCTACCCTTGACCTTCCGCTTTCAGATGCTCATTGTGGTCACAGATGCCAGAACTGCTAGAGATGATCTATATCAACTCCATTTTTCATAATGATGGAACACTGTGGGAAGTTAAGCAACACACTCAGGAGCGGAGGTGGTGATATGTAGTCTGAGTGAAGAGACTCCAAGCAATATTTCCACTTCTGTCCTCCACCCCTATTTCCAGATCTTGGCTCTTAATACCTCTGATCTGACACATTATGAGAGACTTCTCATTCGTCATGATCTCAACCTGATTGATCCTAAAATATTCATTAGAGGTCTCCTCAAAACAATTATGATTATATTATTCTTTTATTTTAATTTAAAATCTTCACTGGTTACCTCCTGTCTATTGATCATTACAAACACAAATTTATTCATTCCCATAAAATGGGAAGTGTTAACAAGCAATTGGAGATTCTTGGGGTCTAATTTCTCTTAGTATAAATTAAAAGATTAAGAGGGGTACCGCATGTTTCTAAGGTCACACCCATGTTAAAGTTTTCAAGGCTTCATGCCATTGAGCTCCAAAATATCTTCCTAACCTCATTTTTTTCTATCTCCTTGATATAAACCCATCTTTACCATTTTATGTGTCCATACATTTTTGCCATTAGAAATACATTATCATATCACTTCAGAAAATATAAAGTTCAATATTTAAAAGTTCAGGAGCAACAAAGCCTCTTTCCTCAAATGAATTTCTCAGTTCAGTTTTTCATGTTCCATAAATTGTCATTGATTTGTTAATTTGATGAACACATATATACACAAATATTATACTAACATAAAATCTACAGACACCAAGGTTATTCACCCATAGATACAGTCTTAGAATAAAATCCTCTGAGTATGCACAAATGAACAAGACATAAGAATATAATAGAAAAGTACTTATGCTGGAGGAGTTTGATTATATATCCCCCTAGAGATAAAATTTCATTGGAATTACCTTCTCTCCATCCTGTCTTATTTCAAAGACTTTTCATAGAGCATATTGCTTTTATGTAGGGAGTTTATCACTAAACTTAACTCTTGTAATCTTAATTACTTTACTATTTCATTTTTTAAAAGTTTTTTAAACACTAGAATACAACCAATAATGACAAAGCCTTCCAGGAGTCTTATGAATGGAGTCATCCCAGATATCTGACTTTCTTTATGGCTCTTCTTTTTAACATGAACATTTGTATTCACTTTGTCATGCCAAAGAAAATCTTTCTATAATAAGCATCCTGCTCATAGAATAATGAACACACAGTGTTTTCTTTATGATTTGAAGTTCTGACTATCCTTTTCCATTTCTTTAAAAACCATTTATTGAGTAGACATTGAGGAAAGTTAACTACATGGACTCTGTATAGGACAGGAATGTTGTCATTTTCATTCATTTCTAAATAATTGGAAACTTCAGTATAAGCAATGAGTTATTTAGAAGTGAATTAAAAAATCTAGATGACTGGGTTCAATTTTTAATAAATGTTTCTAATTTTAATATACTGTGGTCAGTTTTCTATGTATATTTGTGAGTGTATATATGTGGGTATTACTGTCAATTCCTTTATGACTTTCTGTAGAACCAATATTTTGCAAATGTTATCTGGTTAAATGAATGAATTATATTACTTTTTTGGGTGTAAATTCTATGAACTTCGATTGGCATAAACTTAAGATTATTATTATTATTATTATTTTATATGTTTATTCTATTTATTTATATGTGGTGCTGAGGATCGAACCCAGGGCCTCACACATTCTAGGCAAGTGCTCTACTGCTGAGCCACAACCTCAGCCCAAGTTTATTATTTAAATACTCCGTATTTTTATTCATAGTATATCCTAGTGGGAGACTCAAACAGATGATTTATGATGTGGATTTGCTAATTTTCCTTTGTGATTTTACCAATTATTTTAGGTATTTCAAAATCAGGTTAGGGATATTTAAATTCATGATCATTCCATCTTTCTGGCATATTACTTAGCAATGTGAAATGTCCTCTTTTGATAATTTTAATGTTTTTTATTTTCAATTCTATTTTGATATCAATGGTGCCTCTACTTTCTTTTAGTAACTGGCAGCTATAGGTTTTTTAAATTTATATATGACAGTGGAATATATTATAATTCTTATTACACATATAGAGTACAATTTTTCATATCACTGGCTGTATACATAGTATATTCACACCAATTTGTGTCTTCATACCTGTACTTTGGATAATAATGATCATCATATTCCACCATCATGAATAACCCCATGCCCCCTCCCTTCCCCTACAACCCCTCTGCCCTATCTAGAGTTTGTCTATTCCTCCCATGCTCTCGCTCCCTATCCCACTATGAATCAGCCTCCTTATATCAAATAAAACATTCAGCATTTGTTTTTTTGGGATTGGCTAACTTTACTTAGCATTATCTTCTCTAACTCTATCCATTTACCTGCAAAGGCCATGATTTTATTCTCTTTGATTGCTGAGTAATATTCCATTGTGTATATATGCCACATTTGTTTTTATCCATTCATCTATTGAAGGGCATGTAGGTTGGTCCCACAGTTTAGCTATTGTGAATTGTGCTGCTATAAACATTGATATGGCTGTGTCCCTGTAGTATTCTGTTTTTAAGTCCTTTGGGTAAGCTATAGGTTTTTATACTTTTGGTCATCACAGTTTTTTATTTTCTTCAGTAGGTGAATAGAGTTTTAAAAATACAACCTGAGATTTTGCCTTGTAGGAAACAAAATTTTCCATATTTATTATTATTTAAAAATATGTATTTAGATCCCTTCTGCCATCTTATTGTGTGTTTTCAATTTGTGATCTTTTACCATCTCATGTTCTTTTGTTTCCCTCCCCAGGCTTGTAATGAGTTAATGGAATGTTCTTTGCCTCTTTTTGTAATGTACTGGTGGAAATTATACATTCTACTTTTATTTTTGCAGTGGGTATGTAGAATCTTTGTCTTAAGAGGCCACTTTTTTCCTAATAGTATCTGAATTTAATCACTTTATTGTCTTCTTAATTAGCCAATTCTTCATCATCATCTGCACTTCCACCTTAAATATCCCATGCTGACATAATCTATAATTTTGGCACCAGAGTGTTTTTTTTAATTTTTAAAATTTATATATGACAGCAGAATGCATTACAATTCTCATAACACATATAGAGCACAATTTTTCATATCTCTGGTTGAATACAAAGTATATTCACACCAATTTGTGTCTTTATACATGTACTTTGGATAATAATGTCCTCACATTCCACCATCATTAATAACCCCATCCCCCCTATCTTCCCTTCCCACCCCTCTACTCTATCTAGAGTTTGTCTATTCCTCCCACACTTCCCATTCCAACCCCACTATGGATCAGCCTCCTTATATCAGAGAAAACATTCAGCTTTTGGTTTTTTGGGATTGGCTAACTTCACTTAGATTTATCTTCTCTAACTCCATCCATTTACCTGTAAAGGCCATGATTTTTATTATCTTTTATTGCTGAGTGTCAGAAATATTTTTTTTATCCATTCATCTTTTGAAGGACATCTAGGTTGGTCCCACAGTTTAGCTATTGTGAGTTGTGCTGCTATATACATTGATGTGGCTGTGTCCCTGTAGTGTGCTGTTTTTAAGTCCTTTGGGTATAGACCAAGGAGAGGGACAGCTGGGTCAAATGGTGATTCCATTCCCAATTTTCCAGGAAATCTCCATACTGCTTTCCAGATTGGCTGCACCAATTTGCAGACCCACCAGCAATGTATGAGTGTACCTTCCCCCCCCCCCCCCCCCCCCCCCCCCCCCCCCCCCCCCCCCCNCCCCCCCCCATCCTTTCCAACACTTATTGTGGTTTGTCTTCATAATAGCTGCCATTCTTACTGGAGTGAGATGAAATCTTTGAGTAGTTTTGATTTGCATTTCTCTAATTGCTAGTGACGATGAACATTTTTTCATATATTTGTTGATTGTATATCCTCTTCTGAGAAGTGTCTGTTCAGGTTCTTGGCCCATTTATTGATTGGTTATTTGCTTTTTTGGTGCTTAGCTTCTTGAGTTCTTCATATACCCTAGTGATTAGTGCTCTATCTGATGTGTGAGAGGTAAAGATTTGCTCCCAAGATATAGGCTCTCTATTTACTTCACTGTTTGTTGCTTTTGCTGAGAAGAAACTTTTTAGTTTGAGTCCATCCCATTTATTGATTCTTGATTTTAATTCTTATACCAAAGGAGTCTTATTAAGGAAGTTGGGGCCTAATCCCACATGATGGAGATTAGGGCCTACTTCTTCTATTAGAGCAGGGGCTCTAGTTTTATTCCCAGATCCTTGATCCACCTTGAGTTGAGTTTTGTGCATGGTGAGAGATAGGGGTTTAATTTCATTTTGTTGCATATGGATTTCCAGTTTTCACCACACCATTTGTTGAAGAGGCTATCTTTTCTCCATTGCATGTTTTTGGCGCCTTTGTCTAATATAAGATAATTGTAATTTTGTGTGTTAGTTTCTGTGTCTGCTATTCTGTACCATTGGTCTGTTTTGGTACCAATACCAAGCTGTTTTTGTTACTATTGCTCTGTAGTATAGTTTAAGGTCTGGTATAGTGATTCCACCTGCTTTGCTCTTTCAGCTAAGGATTGCTTTAGCTATTATGGATCTCTTATTTTTCCAGATGAATTTTATGATTGCTTTTTCTATTTCTATGAGGAATGTGATTGGGATTTTGCTCAGAATTGCATTAAACCTGTATAATGCTTTTGATAGTATGGTCAGCTTGCTAATATTAATTCTGTTTATCCAAGAGCAAGGTAGAACTTTCCATCTTCTAAGGTGTTCTCTAATTTCTTTCTTTAGGGCTCTGTAATCTTTATTATATAGATCTTTCACCTCTTTTGTTAAGTTTATTCGAAAGTATTTTTTTGAGGCTATTGTAAATGGGGTTGATTTCCTCATTTCCCTTTCTGAGGATTTATCACTGATATACAGAAATGCATTTGATTTTACGGGTGTTGATTTTATATTTTCTGAATTTATTTACTAGTTCTAGAAGTTTTCTGGTGGAACTTTTAGGGTCAGAGTTTTTTTTTTTAAAAATAATTTTAGGGGCTGGTGTTGTGGCTTAGTGATAGAGTGCTCACTTAGCATGGGCAAAGTCCTGAGTTTTTATACCTTTATTTTATTTATTTATAATAATATAATAATATAAATAAATAAAATAAAGGTATAAAAATTAAAAAAATAATTTTGGAGTGATATTTCATGGAAAAATTATTTTATGATTTTCTTTGCTTTCCACTTACCAATAGTTTCAGAGTTGGAAACTTAATCCCCAGATTTATAATGTTTGGAGATAGGGCCTTTGTAAAATAATTAGGATTAGATGAGGTCATGAGGGTAGAGACCCTATGATGACATTTATCAGAAGAGGAAGAGAGACCTCAGCTAGCAGGCTTGCTCTGTCTCTCCATGTGATGCCCTCTGTCATGTTATGATACAGTAGGAAGGCCCTTACCAAATGCCAAAGCCATGGTTTTGGACTTCCTAGCTTCCAGAACCATGAGGTGAATAAACCTCTGTTTTTTATAAATTACCCAGTCTGTAGTACTTAATTATAGCAGCAGAAAATGGAGTAAGATATTACTGCAGCTCATTGTTAAGTCCTGGATTTATTTTCTATGTATATTCACTAGTACTTTCAGCTTTCAGTAAGAATCTGTTGTGTTGTAAAAATTTCTAAATCCTGGATATTTGAATAAAAAGTCTTATTTTCATCCTCTCATCTCAATGGTATACTGGCTGATCATAGGAATTTTGACTTGAACTTCTTTCTCTTCAGCAAACTAAAGATATTGTTCAATATCTTTTTCATCCCGTATTGTTCATGAAAAATACAGTGCCAGATATGATTACTTTGCCCATAAAATTACTTTGACCAGTCTTTTTCTTATCCTCTCTGGAGGCTTCAGCAGTTTTTCTTTATATTTGTAGCCTCAAGCATATTGACTATCTCCTTAACTTGTACATATGTAGGGCCTTTTTTTTTCTGATTACTTATTCATCATTCATTCATTCATTTAAATCTTGTTCTACAGTTGTTGGACAATTTCAGCCTGAGGACTTATATCTATCCTATTATTTATCCAGATCTTAACCACTTCTATTCTCATTATTATTTGATAAATAAATATTATGATTTACAGAACTTTCTTCCATCACCACGTCCTGCTTTCTGTGGCTCTAGACTTTCTTTTTTTTTTTTTTAAAGAGAGAGAGAGAGAATTTTTTAATTTTGTTTTTTTAGTTTTCGGCAGACAACATCTTTGTATGTGTTGCTGAGGATAGAATCCGGGCCACACACATGCCAGGCGAGCACGCTACTGCTTGAGCCACATCCCCAGCCCCTGGCTCTTGACTTTCTAAATTCCTTTTCAGCTGTACCCATTTTTATATTTGTATCTAATTAATTTTTAATTTTAATAATTATTTTTTATTTTGAAGGTTTGACTTTGATTTGTTTCACAGACAGTTCCTGACTTCTTATTGTGATATCATACTGTGTCTGAAGATACTGATTAAACTTAAGAAAAGTCCTTTGCTTGTTGTCTGTTAACTTTTCCTTTACTATAATTATGGTTGTTGTGTATTTCTCATAGTGACTGTGTGCCACATGTTATTGGTTCCTGATTGTGGATGCACCTGTGTGGCTTGAATTCCCTGCTATACCCTTTATATTTCTACTCCCACAGTGGGCTTTGGAGGGCCTATAATAGCTACTAATTGAAAACAGTCCCCCCAACCCCTGCCCACAGTTTTCAAAGAGAGTGAGGAAAAGGTGGAATGTGTGCTGGGAAAATTAAGCCTGAGGAAAAATTGGATGCCTCAGAAGCCTGATTTCAGGCTTAATTTTTCCTTCAGGGCATTGCCAGGCCCTGCCTCTCCTTCTTAAACTTGAATCCTGCCCACAGACAGATATGCATGGGTAGAGAGAAGAGTGGGTTCATGTGCATGGAGAGTGTGGGTACCCATTTGTTTCCCTGCCATTTCATTGACTTCTGGCTCTTCTCTATCCCTAATTTCTACCACCTCTGGGCCTGGGGTATCCTTGATAATCTCCTGTAGTCTGTAGTAGATGTTTCAGAATGCTCCAGCATAAATCCCAGGCTGCAACAACCCTCTTCAAATTTATCTTGTGTACTTTTAGACTCTCAGGGAAATTCTCCTAATTTTCTATTAGTCAATAATCTCTTTGAGTTTGGAGAGAAAACTATGCTTTTACATACTTAAAAGGGGGAAAAAAAGTCTAAGGCTTAGAGTGGAAGGACAGAATGGAGTAAAGGAGAAGGAAACATGCTATTTGCACTTAATTTCCCATCTTGAAAGGGAAAGCCTTTGCTTTTCTTTCAGGTTGCATGCCTTTTTCTTATTGATATCAGGGATATTAACTACTGTCTATGTTGCAAATGTTTATTACATGTACCTCTAATTTTATTTAAGGTATTTACAGAGATGTAGAATTTTACATTTTTATGATTACTTTTACAATGAAAAAAAAATACTTCCCTTACAGTCATTTCTGAATAGTGCCACACTCAGGAGACTTTCCTACTCCACAATTTAGAAAATATTTCACGTCTTGTGTTTGTGCTCAGCTATTTCATGTTTGAATATAGATCCATTATGAATCTAATGTTTTCGTTTGATGTAAGATTTGTTGTGTTTTCTATTCCCAGTTTTCCAAAAGGGAGTTTTATGGCAGTTCTTCCCTGCTTCACTCACTTGTTTTGGGTGGAGGGTGCGAGGATCAGTAAACACTTTTTAGTTCATAGTTCACCAACCCATAAAGAATCACATCCATATTTGATGACTGGACTGTCCAGTACTCAGAATTCTTAAACTTTGAGACGACAGTAGCAACTGCATGGAATTTGTGGTTATCTCTCTTGGGGAGATGATGCATATGTAGAAGGACATGTGACAATTCACAGTAGCCAGAGGAACTGACAGTGGCAAAGAGCCATTTGCTTTCCAGTTCTTCCTTTGTGCACACAGCAGGGTCCACCTCTGGCTTCCCTCACAGCCACATGACTAAGTCCTCTTCAGTGCAGTACAGCCTGAACAGACAGCTGTGGCAGGCTCATACAAAGCCCTCAATTGTATCCCTCCATCCTTTTGGGGGGATGGATACAGCTGATCAGGTTCCAGAAGATGGGCCATGAGCTGCACATATTCTAGAGCATGAGACAGAATGCAGGACAACTTCCTGCTGACCAAAACCAATCACCTTGGATTAGTACTTAGGTGAGAAATAAACTTCTCTGGTTCTCACCCAAAATGAGATGGCAGCGAAGTGTAAGTTTGCTTTAGGTTTGTTGTTGACATGCTAAATTGAGTTCAAGAGATTCCTCCCATTCCCAGTTACTAAGAGGCTTTGTTGTTATTGTTTGAATAAGGAATGGGTGTTAAATTTTATCAAAAAGTTTTGACATCTATCAAATATATCCCCTTAAGTTGCTTGTTGTAATAAATTACAATTATCATGGTAGTCAAGTTCTTAGAATAAAACTATATTTAAATAAGATCATGATATTGTATTCTTATAGTGCAACACTGGACTTTGTTTTCAATTTTTAAAAATTATATCCAAATGTTTTATTGATTTAGTTTTCTTTTTTTAACTCTGTAAAATTGTCTAATTTTGGCATAGTTTTATTATGACTCTAGCTTTTCTATCATTATTGATAATTCATGTTCTCACATCCTTAGACTCAATTTTGATAATTTTTATTTACTTCTATATTTGCCTTTCTATATTTGCCTTTTTATTCAGATTATAATATTTTTGCTGTGTCCCTTCTTTAAAAATCTTTTTAATATCAACATTTATATATCTTTTAACATTAATGATGTGCATTGTATTTATTTATTGCAGTTTCTAAAGGTCTATGCAAGAACATAAATGTGAGTTTTGATTTAATACTTTCATTATTTTCTAAATTGTTTATTTTTTTGCTATGATTTTTATTAGTTCTTCTATGTTCCTCGATTTCATTATTTTTCTAACATCTGAGTACTGTCCATTGACGTTTTTTGTTTAATTAGAAGACATTCCACAAGCATTGATTCATAATATTTTTGTCCAAATATTTTAAAAATAATCTGTTAATTCATAACATTTTTCATAAAAAGACTTCTAAAAAGGACTGGCATAGAGTGCCTTATGCTAATTACTTCCAAGTTCAATGTCTTTCTTTTTTTCATTTTTCCATGGATTTTGATTTCTTTTTTTTTTTTGTGGTTCTGGGGATTAAACCCAGGGCCTTATGCATGCGAGGCAACACTCTACCAATTGAGCTATACCCCAAGCCCGTCTCCTGGATTTTGGAGGCGTGTTAGCTATACTTCACTTTTCATAACTCATGTCAGTTGAATGAGTAAGGAGTCATGACAATACCACATTCCTCTGTGTTTGGAGTTCTTGAGAGGCCATTTTAAACATACAAGTCTTTTTTATAATTATCTTACTGTAAACAAAAAGAAGTCTGATTTTATGTGGGTAATTTATTTCTTTTTCATTATTAATTGAGAAAATATACACATTGGACTGTATTTATATTCAAACATTCAAATCCTTAAACTACCAAAAATATGAGAGTTTCAAGTAACCAAAAAATAGTTACATAATCTTTAAATATTTTAATGGCCATATGTATAAACTGAAGTATCTTATTAATTTGATATGGCATTTTAAGTTTCATTATGTTTATCTATGAAGTTAGTGTTAGAAATAATAAGACAATAAAAATCTTTGCATGTTTTGCCTTTGGAATCTATTTTATTTTGCTGTTGGAGATTGAATTTAGGTCCTCAGGCCTGCTAAACATGCACTCTACCACTAAATTATGCCTATAGCCCTTCTATGAGAAACTGAGAAAAGTGAAATAATTGTCCCCAATCACAAGGTAGCGATAGAACTTGGATTTGAATACACATCATCCGGCTACTAACATTGTGCTCTCTCCATTATATCTCTCAGCCTGATGCTGTTGCTCTTGACAAAAATCTCTCCCTGTAACCCCTTTCTGTCATCACCACAGCAAAGCCTCATTGTTTTGGTACACTGAAAAGATCGTACTTACCGCAGCAATGTAATACCACTTTATACTGGGATTAAGCTGTGGTTATCTAATGATATTAATGATTTGCTGCAGCTTATCTTAGTTTGCCCCAGATAATTTGTCAATCAATACCCAACCTTTGGGTTTTTCTCTCTGACAATCTTACCAGTTCCAAGTTTCTAACAGGTTCTTGAGATTGCCTGCCTCTAGCTCTTTGAGCAATTTCTTGGTATGAAGGTCTTATGTAATATAAAATACCAACTAACCAATGGTGCATAGGATCCCTAGAGTTCAAGTTGGAAAGGGAGGAACATGGCTGATTTTTCTAGGTTGAGACAAGAGGAGTAGTTGCTGGAAAAAAATACTTTCTGAATATAATTGAGATTTTGTTTGGCCCATCAAAGATCTGTGTTCAACCTACGTCTGCATATCCATGAAGCAAGCCTTCTTCAGCCACCCCTATTCCAGCAGTCACTAGGTGCTCCTCTCACCTCTTAGAGCAGCCTATAATGACAAAGTAATTGTTGGTCATGATTGTTTTGTGTATTTGTCCTATCTCTCCAACCAAATAGAAAAAAATAGTATTTTCTATCATATCTGTGTCCCCATATCCTCTGCTGAGTGGGAAACATATAGTGACCATTATTTTTGTTTTTAAATTGTGATAAAATCTACATACCATAAACTGACATGTTAGCTAGTTTTAAGTGTAGAGTTCAGTGTCATTAAGTGCTTTTGCACTATTGTACAGCCATAGAATTTTTTATCATCCCAAACTGAAACTCTGTACCCATTAAACACTAATTATCCACCCCCTCAACCTGGCAACCACCATTCTATGGTCTATTTCTATGAGTGTGTAAGTGGAATCATACAATCTTTGTTCTTCTGTGTCTGATTATTTCATTTAACCTAATGTCCTCAAGGTTTATCTATGTTGTACGTGTGAGAGGATTTCAATTATTTTTAAGGCCAAGTTACACACACTCATACACACACAAACACACACACACAACATGTTGCTTATTCATTATTTGGGTTGTTCCCATCTGTTGGCTATTTGAATAATGCTTCCAGAGCATTGCTGTATAAATATCTATTTGAGTTGCTGCTGTCAATTCTTCCCAGAAGTGTAATTGCTGGATGGTATGGTTAACTTTTGTGAGGAGTGCTATAGTGTTTTCCACAACTGTTGTACCACTTTACATTTCCACCAGCAATGCACAAGAGTTCCAATTTCTCTGTACCATCCCAGTTGGCTTAAGCATTATATCTGAATTACAAAAGAAGAAATTGAAGTTCATAGATGGTACATCATTTGCCTACGATCACAGAGCTAATATTTGAAAATATTAAAACCATAACTTTATCCCTGATTTATTTTATTATTTGGGGAATTAAACAATCTATGTTCTTTGAGATTCTCCCCTGCATGCTCTCAACATGCCCAGACAAGGGCAGTGGACACATTGAGAAAAGATTTCAGAAAAGGAGACCTGCTCTTTTTCCCATATCTCCCAAGGTATCAAAGCCAGCAGGAAGGATTTAGGCTAGATATTAACTGAGTGGCTGGTGTTAGTGAGATACTGGAAAGAATTATCAAAGGATACTTTGAAATAATTCAAGTCCCCAAAATGCTATGTGTTGGAGTCCACATATCTGTCTGAAGGCACAGAAAGTAATTCGGTGGATCACTGTTAGTTACTTAAAAGCAAGGGATAAGCTGGATGACTTCACATGGTTTCTTCAAATTCTCTGTTCTACTAGATTCTACCAAGTTCATTTGTACCATTGAGGAAAGTTGTTCTTTGGAGCTGGCTTTGGATCTTGTTTTCTCAGTTGCTTCATCCTTGATCTCTAGTGAATTCAGACACCCCACTCTCAATTCTATTTTATACTTTCAAAGTTCACCCAGGCATCAGGGGAGAGATTCAAAATGACCTAACTGACCTGGGGTCCTCAGTTACTCCTTGGGTAGTTAACTTTCTATAGCACTGTGAGTTGGTTTCACTCAACCATGATATAAAGGAGATATAAAGGAGTTATAATTTTGGACTGAGATTAAAGGCAACAGTTCCAATGTCTGACCTTTATGCATTGTCAGGGCTAGAGCATGAAGCAGGCACAAGGTAGCTGGCTCAGGATAGCAAGCCTAGAAGAAAAATACCTAATGGGGAGGGAATTTATCTGGGTGTTTATCTCGATGCTGTCACCAATTAACTATCTGCCTTAGCACAATATTTGGGGAATTTTGATGTCTGTGTGACTTGATTCATGCTGGGCGGTCCCTCTGTCCTCCTCCAGAACTGTGATTGTGCACTATTTAGTGACCTGTAAAAACAGTTCTGCCACTTTTAAGTATTTAATATCAACATGTTTTAGTTTCCTCACTATTCTAAAGAAGGATCAGGACCTCCCACTCCACAGTAGTTAAGCAGAGATAAATAGTAGACCATTTTGAAAAGTTGTGTGCATTCCAAGCACTTTAAAGACCTTTTAAGGATAATGTTGAAATTACTCAAGAAATCATTTAAGAAACTGCTTGCTGAGAAATTGCTGTGTAAACAAAAGTGGTAATCAATTAATAAGTAATGTGCTTCTGAAACGCAAAAAAGAAAAATCTAAGAAGCAATTATTGGGAGGAAAAAAGCAAAGTACTGCCTCCCACCCACATCTTCTTTCTTTCCCCTTTTTATTCCTTGAAGAATTGTGTCAGGAGCTCTAACCGCCTACACAGTGAATAACTAGTGAAGAACTTGGTTTGGAGAAGAGATTACTGAAGCACCAGGTAAGCTCTGTGACCTGGAGTGATGATCACACTGTTCTTGCCTGCTATAGTTTGGATAGCAAATGTCCCCTAAAGACTCATGTGTTAAAGGCTTGTTTCCCAGTGTGGTACCACTGGGAGGTATGGAACCTTTAAGAGACAGGGCATGGTAGGAGGTCTCTAGGTTCTTCAAAGGCTATTGTGGAAACTCAGCCTCTTCTTTGCTGTTTTTTTATTTTTGCTTCCTGGCTATGATGAGAGTATAGAGTCGTTCATCTCTGCCATGCACTCCCAGCCTGATGAGCTATTTTGATGCAGGCCCAAAAGCTATGGGCTTAACAAATCATGGACTGGAATCTCCAAAACTGTGAGCCAAAATTAACCTTTTCTCTTTATAAGTTGATTATTTCAAGCATTTGTTATGGTGACAGAAAGCTGACAACTGCCTGACACAGGACAGTGTGGCCTTTAGAACAAAACAGGGTGGAGTGCTAAGGTGGGGAGAAAATTAGAGATGATCTGAGCAACTCTTTATTGTGCAGGTGACAAAAAATGAAGGTGGAGGAGGGGTTAGTTTTATTCATTTCCATATCAGAGTTGGCAATTGAAGAATGCAATGGAAACCAAGGTAAAAAAGGCAGGGGTGTATGTTATATACATACAACATTGTAAATAGATGCATTTTGAGATGCGGGTCCGGTCTTGCAGAAGTTAGAGAACAACTTAAGATCAGTCCAAACCAGGTATCATTTCCATGAATACATGGAGTTAAGACTAACAGAACCTGGCTTAGCACTTAGCTGATCCTCTTTCCTACCCAAATTCCTTCTAACCACAGACAACATGACCTGTTGTTAGAAACCACCCTTCACAGATCTGTGTCTTTCCTTCTTAGCTAGAGAGTCTGTTGGCAGTCAGTGCAGGATCACAATAACCCACAAACTTCTATCCTTCTTCTGTTTCCATGCACTCCCTTGCTTTCTCTCTGTTTTAATTGCCTGAATTTTAGTGCCTGTGATAAGAACTTAGGGATAATGTCACACAGTTCAGGAATCCCTCCACTGATTGTGGGCTGTGCCCTACCAGTGACGATAGCAGGATTTGGTCCATTAGGAGAACATGAATTTCTCAGTACCGCCAGACCCTCATGAGAATATTATGCTGTGTACACTTCTACAAGCTGGCTGGATTTCACAATTTCACATCCTTCTGCAGTGTACCACCCAATCTCAAGCAAGGTCTCTGTCTAAGTGTGCTTTGTTGTTCTATGTGACCAAAATTTAGGATTTCCAAATCCAAAGTAGAAACTCACACTTTTCTTTTCCATTCTGTGTGATTTAAAAGATTTAGTTTCCCTTTAATTGCAAAAGAACATGGTGAACAAATATGGAACAAAAAATTTTTTTGTAATCCTTTTATACATTTAAAAATGTTCTACAGTGAAAATATGTTTGGGAATTAGGAAAAAATGTTTTAAAAAGTCTTATCAGGTATAGTGGAAATCGTCGGGTTTTGTGACAATGTGTTTTTGTCATAAATCATACTGAATTTGGGGACTCCCCATTTGAATTAAGAGCAACTCCCTCATGCAGAAAGTGGAGGTTCTGAAGGACTGAGACGCCCCTTCCCCCGCATGAGCAGGCCCCAAGGAAACTGACCATAGAGCTCGCCCACTTCCCAGGCCTGTCTAGCCCAGACTAACTTAATCTGCACCTGTGTATTTTCTGCCTCTGTTTTTTCCCCCTCTTCAGGCCTAAAAGAGAAGGTGGGGGTCCTCTAGGACCCTGTGGGTGGTGTCAACGTTGGGTTTCCTTTTCTCTTGTGTTTTGCTCTGTGTGACTAACCAAAATGCTCTTTGTTCTGTGTTCCAGAGTCAGAGACATCCCTGCCACGCAGCTCACAGATTTATAACTCTGGCCAAAGGTTTCAAGGAGTACAGATTTCTTCAATCCAAAGTTCATCTGTGTGTTCTCAGAAATTAAAACAGTGCATTTCTCCCTGCTGCTTTTTAGCCCCAGGAGCCCAGGAAGCAAGCAGGTGGAGTTCTCCAAGGACGTCTTACAGCTCTGGTGATAATGACTAACTCAAACAGGCTGGCGCTGCCTGGGGACTCTTATGGGCTCTAGCTATCGCTTTCTTTTTTCAAACTCAGATAGTGTCAGCACAGACACAGGCAATCCAGATAGAGGACTGTGTCTGTTACAATGTTTACAAGTTGGTGTCAGTGGAAAGATCATAACCCCAAGATTTGATGAAAACATGCTTCTTGCCCAGACAATTCATGATAATGGTGCAACTGGAAAGTTCTTTTCAGAGAAAGAATGAGTTAGAAAGAAACCAAGAGGGGCGGGCAGGGACAAGTGCTGGCACTAGGTCTTCCCAGACTTGCAACATGAAGGAATATCACAAAATTTCCGATTTCATATCCACGATGTTTAGTAAACTGGAATCTTCAATGGCTTCATTACCCTGTCTTTTCTACCACTCTTCCCATGAGGACAGGCAACAGGGAAGGTGGGTGAATGTCTTCAGGACCTACAGCTGTCACTGAGTAATTTGCTTCTTAGCACCTTACATAAAAATGCCTGAAAAAAAACAGATATCTCTCACCAGGGTGCCCAACAGGAGGACTGTGGTTTGGATATCTGAAGTCCACTTGACAACACTATTTGAAAAGCATTTCACTGGAAGCCAAAAGAATGATGCTAAATCCACTCTAGTGAGCAATTTGGTGTAGAACACCCATTTTGTAGTCCAGCCCCAAACTAGTAGAACACATTGTCACAGTACAGTCTGAGGTACCATAGGGTCATGAGGCAGAGTCCAGGAATGGGGTTGACCTTTGAATTATCTCAACTGGGAAGGAGTCAGTTGGCCTATAGAATACCTGAAAATGAAACGCTGCTCCTCAGAGATGGGAAACTGGCCTACCCACCAAACTGTGATGAGAAATTCTTGATAATGGAAAACCACAGTAATGACAATAAGTCTCAGTTCTTGAGAAGTTCACTGTCTAGTGGGAAAGCTGATAAAAACTAACAACCCTAAAAAATAATAAGTGCTATCATAAGGGTATGTCCAAGAGCTCTCAGAAGTTCCAATCTAGTCAGACAGGGTCAGGGAAGACCACCACTATATCTGGTTATAAAAAATTGAAGTAAAACTGACTTATCCTGTCTTGAAGTTGAAGCTGTCTTCCCAATAAATCACACTCTTCTTAAAACCATTCCAAAGGACTTAGCTCTTCTCATAAAAACTCTAGGTATCTACCTGAATCCTCAGAGAACAGAAGAAGGTTTAGAAATGGGTTAATGCTTAAACACAGATTGGTGTCTTTGTTCTGTAATTTTCATTGTATTTTATGAGTTACAACATGATAATTCATTGTAGGTATACAATTTGTAATTATCAAATTAGGGTAATTAACATTTCCATCTCTTTAAACAATCACCATTTTTGTCGGTAACATCAAACTCCTTTCTTTTAGTTCTTTATAAGATTATTAAAAAATTGTTGTCAACTATAGGGTGTCACTGTTTTTTTTTTTTTTTTTTGCCTATGGTTCACTGCCTTGTCTGTTGAATGAATATTTTTCTTTAAGAAGCCAGTTCTTTTCTGCCTTCCAAACTGAGCACCTGCTTGTCTTCATATTTTTCTATGAGATCTCCATCTAACTAAACTTTTCCTTCATGAGATATTATTTCTTCCAGAAGACAAAAGCATAATTGCTTTAAAAAATTTGTTTGGTTTACATTAGGCAAGATTTTACTTCACTTGATGCTGACTGTCTTCCCCTTCCTGCTGTCTACACAGTTCAAGGTCTCCTGAACACCAGTGCTCAAGGGGCCTGAACCTGAGCATTACAACCAAAAACCTAGGAATTTATTCCCTGGAAAGCTGTCTTGAGTTGAGGAGCTTAGAATTAGAGAATGGGCTCTATAACCTGGTAAACATTAGCATGAAGAGCATAGGCCTTCAAAGTAGACGATATCTCCTAGTACTCTTATGATGTCAGTAGCTTATTTCATTTTATCACCAAATAATTTTCCATTGTTATAAGTCTACCAGGTTTTGTTGATTGGCATCTGGGTCATTCCCACTTTTTGGCTAATATTAATAATGCTGCTACAAACATTTGTGTACAAGTGTTTGTGTGTATATAAATTTTCATTTATGTTTCCGGGTAGACAGCTAGGAGTGAAATTTTTGGGTCATATGGTAATTGTATGTTTACCTCTTAAGAATTAAGAGAAAAGAGACAAAAATGAGAATTCTCTCCAAGAAAATGTTAAAGACTGACAGTAAAAGGAAATCATGATTGGAACTGAAAGGGGCTGTCTCCAGCCAGGCTGGTTTAATTCTGATAATCTGGATATAATCTGAATACAAGGAAGACTTCCTAGACAGTCTTTAGAAAACAAAACTGCAAGTAAACACTCCTTTTAGTCATAGCATCCTAAGATTTTTTTTTTCTTATTCAGACAGGAAGGTAGGCATATTTTCTAGTCTTTTAAGTTATTTTTACATGACAGGTCTCTGAAGCATTTAGGGGGAAATGGCATGGATCTCACTGCCTACAGTCAAATCTGGATCTTGTAAAGCTATTCTCTCCAATATAACGACCACTAGTTGTATGCAGCTTTTAAAATTCAATTAATTAAAAGAAAATTTAAAATTCCATTCTCAGTTGCACTAGCCATATTTCATGTGCCCAATAAACATATATTTTTTGTGGCTACAGTATTGAACAGTGCAGATGAGAATATTTCCTTTATCATAGCAAGTTCTATCAGACAGCATTGTTTTAGGTACCATATTCTGGGTTCACAGCAAGAATAGTGGCAAATATCCCACAATGCATGGGACACTCTTTACAACAATTGACCATTCCCAAATATCAACAGTGTGAAGTTTGAGAAATGCTGTCCTAAAACAATGATGTCCAAGCTGGATCAGCTTTGATCAGAAGATCAAAAGAATCAACTGAACAGGTTTTTAAAACCCATATGCCTCCATCCTACCTCAAAGAGTCTGGTTAAGGAATATGAAGAAAACTTAGGGGTTTGAGTATTCAGAAACTTTCCAAGTGATTTTTATGACTGGCTAGATTCAAGAACTATTGTGTTAAAGTGAACTGACTCTTACCTCTCAATTCAGAGGAAAATCACCTGGTAAACATTAGCAGCACTCCCAGAATAAGTTAATGACTCCAAGGCCATTACCTCGTCTGTTTAATTTCTCCAATTACCTATCTCTCAATTAATAGGGTCATTAAGCACTTAAGACTTGCATTAATTTCGCTCCTCTCTTTCAATTCTTTCATTCTGCATAAATCTAGTTTGCAAATGATTACATCTTGTTAAATATTGTACCCTCTCTGTTTACAAACAGAGCAAATGACCTGGAAAACGTTTGGCAGCTGTCTTTGTTCATTGGTGTTTAGTGGGAAATAGCTGAGCAAACAGAAACACCAGCCCTGTAGGTGGCATGGCGAAAACAGAGTACAGTCCATTCATTTGTTACCAAAGTAGCTTAAGAGAGGTAAATGGAATTAATTTTAAATGGCTTGAAGTTGCATACATTAAGGTCAATATACAATTCTCCTCAACTTAAAAGAGTGTTTAAATGAACTAATTTTAGATTCTTTGTTTCTTTCCACTATTACTCTGCAATAAATTACAAAAAGGGAATATATACCTTACTCTCAAGATACTTAACAAGTTACTATTCTATAGTAACAGGAAGGAGAGATACAAGTCCCTATAAGAACATCTATTGAACATTTGAAGAGGAGATAAAAATTTGAGAGGAAGAGATCCTTCTTCTGGGGGAGATCTGGGAATTTTCATGAAGATAGCAGGGTCTTTAGCTTCCTCTTCATTCATCCAGTAAATGCTTGCTGGTGCCAACCTCACGCCAGATCCACCATACCAGGAGCTGGGGTAAGTTGACAACAATCCTCTGCTTATGGAATTTGACTTCCTGGAGGCTGTCAGTCAGTTAACAATTATTTATTGTCTACCTACTATGTGCCAAGCTTACAGACAGGCAATTATGATTCAAAATGATAAATGTTAAGCTAGGGGGGGATGACATGGTCCAATTAATTCCTGACTAGGTTTTTATTACATTGATGCTTTTCTAAACACAGACTTTTCATTTGCAAGGACAGGATCACAGGGCACTCACTCACTCTTAGCAATAATTAATCATGCTATGGAACTTAACAGCAGGCATTGTCTAGTGGACACTAGTCTTAACTCTGGCCTTCTCTGAGAAACAATAAAGAATCATAACTCAGAATCTACTGACATAATTCTCCACTCATTAGTACCTCTGGAAAAGTTTTCTGATAGATCTAACATGTATTGACTCTTATCTGTAAATCTAGTAGCTATGTCAATGGTGAGATTATCCAGGAATGTAATCACAATATAGTGTACTTTGTTATGTGAAGTTTATAATAATATTGGACTTTAATTGACCTTACATGGCAGGATTTAATCAACACTCAATTTAAATTATGAAACATTTAAAACACATCAAAGTGCAGAAGATAGATACCTACAGATAATATGATGCCTACTCACCATAGTACTAAGGCAGTATTTTGCTATTTTGTCTTTAGCTCTTCATCTCTATAATTTTCTAATGAAATAAAACATTAACAAAATAGTTTAAATCCTCCTTCATGTCCCCAAACAAACCCTATTATTTAGGCTTCCTTCTTCCCAGAGGAAACTAGTACCTTGAAGTTGGTAAACTGGCATCCAAACTTTCCCCACAACTCTACTTTCTCCTGAAACTGTGATTTGACTTCAACACTTTGTAAACTTCTACATTCTATCATCAGTTCTAAGATGAAGTTCAAACTCCATAATCATCATGTTCTGCCCTCTGTAATCTTTCTCTGCTACTTCTCAGCTCTCTGAACAAGCCTCTCAATTTATCCTGGTGCACAATTGAGCTTATTTTAGTTTTCTAGGCATCCTGTGCTATTTCTCTTGTTCTGCCTTTGGTTTGTATTATCCTGACCTGCATCTATGTCCTCTGTCTTTGCCTGGCCTAATATTCCTCATCCTTAAAGGCTTAATTCAGTGTCAGTCACTTCCTCTAGAAACTTCCAGTCCTAATTTCTGTGCCTTCAATAGTAATAGTGTATTGTTGGAAAAATCGGTTTTGAATATCTGCACTTCTCATCAGGCAGAACTTCTTAAGAAAGTTCCTAATACTTGTTTGCTTTGTATACTCATAGGACCTTACATATTTCTAGGTACATTCATAATTTATACATGTTTGCTACAAGAGTAAATGAAACAATAAATTGGGAGGTAGATTGCAAGAACTCTGAAGGGTCTGAGATTTTAACATATTGGGACTTAACAAGTCAGCATGCCACTATGTCACAGATACTGACAGAAGCCAGGAGACTGAAAACTCATTTACAGCAAAAGCAGGAAGTAGGTTGTCAGTGGTTTCATGGGTTCCTTAGCTCCTCCGTGTCATGACACGGGTGTCCTAGACATGCACTGCACACGTGTTGGATGTGTTTCAGGAGAGGGACACTAAGTGGAGGAAATGTCCCTCCTTACAGTAATCTTGATCTAGAAGAAAAGGTTATTACAGTGTTCAAGGTTGCTCACTGCAAACACAACCTTGAGAAATGTCCCAGAGAAGGAATGATCTGGGTCTTGAATTCTTGAAGTAGGACCTGCAGGAGCTTCAGAGGCCCATGGAGTAGTGTTTCCCAGCAGCAGAGAGAACAGCTAGCTGCAGGCACGACTTTCACTGTTATGGTGAACAAAACAACAAGAACAACAACAAAAAACAGACATAAGAACTTTCACATTTTAACTTGCTCAGGGCTAACGTTTCCTTCTTTGACCTCTACCATGGAAACTTACAACAAAAATCTTAAAGACATTGATAAAAGTTAGCCAGGCACAGTGGTGCACATCTGTAATCCCAGCAGCTCAGGAGGCTGAGGCAGGAAGATCACAAGCTCAAAGCCAGCCTCATCAACTTAGTGAGGTTCTAAAAAAACTTAGCGAGATCCTGTCTCAAAATTTAAAAATATATTTATTTTGGGGATGGGGATGTGGCTCAGTGACTAGGTGCCCCTGGGTCTAATCCCTGGTACTGCGCGCCCCCCCCCAAAAAAAAAAAAAAAAAGATTGTAGTAAAAGTTAAAGCATTTAAGAAGTTAGAAAATGTGTAACATGCAGTATGTTTTACAGAAATCCTAGCTAAAAATGTCTAAAATAAAGATTTGGTTCTTAAGACAATAAGGTTCAGAAAATGAGAAAGTTGAGTCAAATGGAACTATTCAATTCTTGACAATGGTGGACACAAATGATTAAAATGATTATAATTACTTGTGAGATTTAAGGTAATGATCTACTGCCAGAGTAGATGTGTATCTGTATTACTAAAAACTTTATTTTCACATATTTGCCAGATGCCCATGGTATCATTTTTGGGGCTACTTATTATTGTACTTCAAGTAAGTTATATATTATATCTAGTTTACCTTGACATTTGTAGAATATGTTGAGAATATCATTTAAAGTACCATCTCTCCTGTTTCATCATCAATAAGAAGACTCAAAATGGGCTGTGTCTTATATTTTTTTTGCCTTCTTAAATGTTTTATCTTTTACTGTATACTTCAAGGTCTTCATTATGAGTTTTGGGGTCCCACTATTGCGTGGGTAACATATTAATGACTATTTTGTACTTAAAGTAATCCTTGGTGACAGGGACCAGAGCTCTAATGCACATGTACCAACAACATGTATTATTTATTACATTTCAACTTCCAACTTCTAAAATAATTCTTCCCTACAAAGACCACAGTGACTTTCAAGTGAGATTTTAAGTTCTGATTTAAATTAATCTTTAAAAATGTTTACTTGTGTTTTGTCTTTTTTACCTCTGTTTCCCCACTACTCTCTAAGTCACATAACTCATAGGAAATATTTAACCAATGTCCACTTGACAAAGGTACCAATTTTATAAATCCTGACTGGTGAATAAAATTAACTCACTTTCTATATGTTTTCAGAAAAAGAGTTTGCTTCCTGCGTATGTGGGATCACCATGATGAGAAGATGAACACTTCCATCTCATGCCTGAGGTAATTCATCTGGATGCCATTTATGGTTGGGTTGCTTCCCAAATATTGAAGAAGATATCTAAGGAAGCCCGACCTGTAAAACAAATTGAATGACAACGAAGTGAGGAGAGTGATCAGAGAAAGAGAGAGATGAGGGTGGAACATAAAAGGGCCAGCATAAAAAAACCCCGAATGTTCCAGGGGGAATATTTGTTGGTCTGGGAAGCAACTGCTGAAGCAAAGCACTACAAATGGTGACATGGGAAAGGGCATCGGGATGTGCAGAGGCAAAGAGGAGGCTGGAGGCCAGGGCTGAGGCCATATGGTTTAGACACAGTTGGGAAAGAACTTTCCAGGGGACATGTGCCAGAAAATGACACAAGGGATGGCAGACTGGAACTTAGGGACAAAGGGACAAAGTTGAGGTGGAAGGCAGTGAGCGTGGAGTTGGTTGCTGACTGAGGGAGGGCTGTGTAGAGAAGGAGATGGAGCTGGGATGGCAGAATGAAGTCTGGTTCTTGTAGAGGGAAAGAACTGCGACTCCCAGTAGAGGATGGGAGGAGAAAATCTGGGTGTGTGGGATGTTTGAGCCTCTGGCTGTCTAGGAAGGAGGCCATGCTGAACCAGGACCAGGACTCTGGAACCAGGAAAGAGATTTCAGTGACACAGAAACAAGTTTTGCCTTTCCATAAACCATGTAAAATTGTCCTGGATACTACATATGGTCATGTGTATACCACATTATGTGAAATCATGTCAATAATCTTATTTTTAAACAGTCATGGACTAATCTATTATATGGTCCCAAACTCTTTTTGTTAGACATGTAGAATGTTTCTAGTGTATGTTATTATAATTATGCTGCACTGGTTGTCCACATGGCTAAAATCTTTGCTTGAAGTCAGAATAATTTCCTTAAGAGAAATTACTAGGCGTGTGAGAAGGGCATGGGGAAGGGGAAGCCAGAACAAAGGGTGGAAACAATGCAGAGACTGCAGAGATGTACTTTTCAATTTGCCCCAATTAACACTCTGCCATAAAGGTATGATGGTATCTGCTTCCCCATGTCTTCATTGCATATGACACATTTCCATCAGTTTTATTTCCCAGTGTTTCCCTCTACCCTCTCCTCCTGCCTTCTCTTATCCCCTTTCTTTACCCTCATGGCCTGTCTTTTATTTTCATGACATCCCTTTTTTCTTTTTACTTTTTTACCCCTAGATTTCACATATAAAGGAAACCATGTAACACTTGTCAAAATTTTTGAGTCTGACTTATTTTGCTTAACATGGTGCGCTCAAGTTCCACCCATTTTCCTGCAAATGGCATAATTTCATTCTACTTTATGGCTGGATAAAATTCCATTGTGTATGCAGACCACATTTTCATTACCCATTCATCTGTCAAGGGACACCTTGGCTACTGTGCTGATTTTAATTCTTTTGGGTCCATACCAAGGAGTGGTAGAGCTGAATCATAACTCACAAACTCATTAATACTGGACAGTTTTTTGAAAGAAAAATGATGAATTTGAATTGCATGATAAATAGAAAAGGGATCCTCCTTTAAGAAGTGACAGGCCCATTCCAGATACCCAGACATCTAGAGTCAGGGGCATCACTACCTCAGTGCTGCCCTCTGGTGGTACCTAAAAATGACAAAACAAAGTCAAGTCTTAAAGAGACTGAACACTTCAGTGTTAATTTATTTAGGGCTAGAGTTCTAGAAAGTGGGGTGTAAAAAAACAAAGAAAAAAATGTCTTTCTCTGAGATATTGGAGGATATGAGAACTACAGAAAGATATTTTTACCCACAGTTAGAGAATGTGACATGATGTGAACATGCGTTCAGAGATGATTTCTAAAAAAGAGTGATATCAAAAGAAAATTAATGTTTCAATGGCAGACTCTGAAGAGAAATCTCATACTATGAGACTGACTCTATTTTGCTTAATGAAATTGGTTTCTCCAACCAGACAATGAAGACAAGGAGGCACAAAGAGATTAATGAACTTGTCCAGAATCACAGTGTTGTCTTCTAAGGTAATTGTTTCACTACTGCAAATAACACACAAATAACACACGTGACAGTGGTTATATATTCTGTGTCTTAGACTAGTTTGGCAAAGCAGGTTTATTTTTACTTTTGTTAAACCCTGCTCCCTAGGGAGAAAGGAAGGAAGGAAAGAAAGGGAGGAAAAGTGGCGAACCAAATGACAGTCTTTGTCCTAAAAAAATGCTCTTCCTCTAGTTCTGTGCTTCTGAAGTTTAATTCTTGCTCTAATTACCTGTGCCTGGGTAAACAGGAATTCTCAGGACTGCAAATACCACCTGCACAAAATCCATTTTCTTATTCAATTTCTCACTTGGATTCACTGAGGATAAATAATATGCTCAGGATTGTTTCTCCAAGGCTTGATGCTAGAGCAACAAAATCAAACAAAAACACCAATAAATATGTATTTACAGATTATGATAAGTATGAGAAATAGTTCAGGTTATTTTGAGAAAGTATAGTTTAACATAGCGGTTCTTAAATTTGTTTGCTCTCATATCACTGATGTTCGAGTATATCTATCAATTGATTAATAAATTGAGGACTTGCCTGGATTCCTCAATCTCTTTTTCAAAGTACGAAAATTAGAGATGTCCTGATTTGAAAAATGACTTCCTACTCAACCATTAGTATCATCATTTCTGAGAAGCTTAACAAAAAAGGCTTCATAAAAATTTACCAAATTAAATATAGTATTCTTTCATTTTATGTGCCTAACTTAACAGATATGCTAAAAAATATACTAGTAACTTCAACATACTTTTCCAAAACTTTTTTCATTTTTAGATGAGGTAGCATGAACACATTATAGTGCACTCATCTTTTTTTTTTAATTTTCATTTTTAGTGTTTTAGATGTACATGGGCAAAATAATTTTATCTTATTTATTTATTTTTTTTGAAAGAGAGAGAGAGAGAGAGAGAGAGAGAGAGAGAGAGAATTTTTATTTATCTTTTAATTTTTGGCAGACACAACATCTTTGTTTGTATGTGGTGCTGAGGATTGAACCCGGGCCGCACGCATGCCAGGCGAGCGCGCTACTGCTTGAGCCACATCCCCAGCCCTCTTATTTATTTTTTATGTGGATCAAACCCAGAGCCTCACACATGCCAGACAAGTGCTCTGCCACTGAGCCACAACCCCAGCCCATATAGTGCATTCATCTTTAATACACAGATTGATGAACTTAAGCGACAAGTTCTTGATTTTGTAATGTGTTTATAACATTTTTACTTTATAATGTGTTTGTTTCTACAAAATATTAGCATTGAGTTTGTTGCTTTAAAACTTCTTTTTAAAAATGTTTTTATTTGCGCATTGTGGTTACACACGATGGTGAGTTTCATTCTGACACAATCATATATGCATGGAGTATAATTTGCTCCATTTCAGTACCCACTGCTCCCCCTTTCCCACCTTTCTTCCTTCTTCCTACTCCCCTTGATTTACTCTACTGGCTTACCTTTTATTTATTTACTCATTTATTGATTTCAATTGGTACTATATAGATATACATAAAAGTGGAACTCACTGTGATACATTCAAATACGCAGAAAGCACAATTTTGTTGATTGCATTCCATATTTCCTTTCTTTCCCCATCTGTCCTTCCTCCCCTCAATTCCATTCCTCTACTCCACTGATACCTCCTCTATTTTTGTGTGATCTGCCCTCTCCCTGACATTGCTCTAGTTTCCCAAAATGAGAAAAAACAGTTGATGTGCTTTAAAACTTCTTACCTACATTTTTGGGTTTGCTCTTCCAGAACTCTCCTTCAAGTTCATTGTATTGTTTGAAAACGTCAAAGATGGAAGAAAAAAAAATTGTTCAGAGAATGCTCAGTTAAGTCTGAATTTTAGAAACTAATCTGATTAGAAACTTATCAGATTTGGAGTTTACTTACACTAAAAAGATTATTTGTTACTTATAGGAAATTCAAATTTAATAAGGTTTCTATATTTTCACTTGCTAACGCTGTAAATTTCATCCTTGTTTGACAATTAACAGCCCAACATGCACCAAATCACTGTTTGCCTCTCACAGAATACAAAGAATAGGTGGAAGGACACAACAGTGCACCAAAGAGGTGTTACCGGTGCTAATAGTTTGAACAACTTTGTGTTTATTTGGTATTTGAGGGGACTTTTACTCTCCAGGGCAATGACAATTACAATAGATGTAATGGGCACATATCTTTATTTTATAAATCGGGAGGATGGCAACAGTGAAAGAGAAGGAGAAAAGGAGAGACAACCAGCTGCTTCTAGCTTGTAGAAGGCTGGGTTCTTAGAAAACCAACAGAGGAAAGAGTGCGCATAAAAATGTGCATGAAACTGCTATATCTGTGAGTCCCTGTGGGGAGTCTCTGGGCATTTCTAGGTAAACAGTACTCCAGTTTGATGACTATTTACCTGTCTCAAAGGCTTCTCAGAGGAAGTGGCATTTACACTGATCAACAAAGCCTGAGTCTAAGTCAGGTGAAGACTTGGTGGCATATGTTCACAGAGACTCCTTTCAGCAGATCGCAAGTAAAAAAAGCACTTTACTCAGAAAGGGGTGTCTGTGGTGATAAACCAATGTCCCAAGGCCCTTGTATTGTTTAAGAAGAGGATAAAAATATTGATTAACTTTAGAATTTGTTCAGCTCTACAAGTGTTTTAAACTGGAGAGTGACCACCAAAAGATAGTACCAGAAACTTCCCAACTGATGAGGAGGAAAATCGCATGTGGGGTAGGGAAGGGCAGATAAAGAAAAAATTCAATCATTTTAAGAGAAAGCATTATCGGAGAAACTTAGAAAAAGTAGCAACAACATAATATATAAAATAGCAAAAATGAATTAAAAATCAGAAATTATAATAACGTCAGTGGGCCAAAGATACGTATGAGCTTCCAAGACTGAGTAAACAAATAATAAGTAAGTAAATAATACTATGTTACATGTTATTTTTGAGACACACTAAAACATGAGGACATAGAGGTTGACAGAGAAAAGGAAAGAAAACAATGTGCCAAGGCAAGGACCGAGTAAATGGAAATTGGCATGGCTGCATCAACTTCATGTAAAATACTTTAAACAAAAAATTTGGGGATGTGAGGTTATTACAAATTGATAGAATGGTAATTTCATTGGGAAGAAATTTTAAACCTTCATAAATTTATAAAGTAGATTCAAAATACAGAAAAAAAACCTGTCAGACAGAGGTTGGCAGAATCACTTTCTGTAACTGATGAAACTCACAAAACATCAGTAAGGATATATAACACTTGAACATAATTAACAAACTTGATCTAATGGGCATGTTATATTTTTAAATAAAAATGATCAGGTACCAGAGCATGAAGCAAATATCAATAAATTTTAAATTACTTAAAATTAAAACTGGTATTACTTAAAAATATCACATTCTATGACCATAATACAATTAGCAAATAAATTAGAAATAAATATAAAAAAAGCTAATAACATACTCCCACATATTTGTAATGTAGGACAAATTATCTTTGACCCAGAGATGACAAAAGAAATCTTAATGTGAATTAGGAAAAATTTAAACTGAATAATAAATTATGCCATAAAAACCTAAAGGATACAACTAAAGCAGGTACCTCATAGAAAATCATGAATAAGATTTTTCAGGAAACAAGAAAGGTTAAAAATAAAAAATAAAAACTCCACTTAAAAAGTTGAAAATAAGTCAAGACTAAATTGAAAGAAAGTTTTAAAAGGATGAAATAAATAATTAAGGAAAGAAACATGAAATGGAAAACAAGAATTCCAACAGAGAAACTAAAAGAGAAGATAAGTAAAATTTATCAAGAAAAAAAAAAGATATAAGTAAAATACAGGAGAAAGTAGGAAACAGTCACAAATATTTTAAGTAATATGATGGTATTATTTAACCTTTATATTAATAAATTTGAAAACCTAGGAGAAATGGATAAAATGATAAAAAACCAAAATGATAAAACTCTACGCAAGAACAGAAAAATGAATTACACTTATGAGCATGAATGGATTAATATGAAAGGCAAAGATTTGTCTACCTCAAACACCCACATCCACATTATTTTATAGTTAGTTGAGTTTCTAATTTTTCAAGGGACCATTAATTCTTGTGTTATATAAATTACTACAGTGTACTGAATAGAAAATTAGAGTTGAATGGCTGATTTTATAAGCCTATTGTACTTTTTAAATTGTTTTTTTCTTTTCCTTTTTAACTGGTATTATTGCATATTATATCCTGTGACCACATACAATTAGTGCAAGTAAATTAGAAATTAATATCAAAAAGCTAATAATACACTCCCACATTTGGATTGTAAGAAAAACGATCTTTAACTTGACAATGACAAAAAGAAAAGTCACATGAAAAGTAGAAGAACATGTTCTCTCATTTCCCTCCAAAATTTGAGGATAAATTGCTGACACTCCCAATTACCACATATATATATATATATAATATATGTATATGTATATATATATATATATATATATATATATATATATATATTTTTTTTTTTTTTCCTACAAACAAGGACCTTCCCCTACATCACCCCAATACCCCACTGGGATCAGGAAATTAAGATCATGCATTAATTATCATCTAATGCAAAGACCCAATTTAAAGTTTTGCAAAACAAATAGAATTACATGCAGTAATATTTATATTTAATTAATTGGTACCCAATAAACAGCCGTTCCTTTACTGATCTGTGAATTCACTGAGGCCTCTGTGTTTCTATTCTGGGTAACCATAAGGTAGGTCTGTCTTCTTGATCTACAGCCCTGCACAACCTTTATTTTGGTGTAGGGAAGTGGGGTGACCCTCTCCTAGGCTCCTGGGATGGGTTACACCCAGAGGACAAGCTACACTCTCTACATCACCCTCTTCCAGCTGCCTCTTCTAACCTGCCAAGGCAGCCATTGGCTATTGAAGAAGTGACAAAACAGTGAGGCTGCCTATCTGGAGCTTGGAGATTTCGGACTGAGAACTGCCCCTTTGTGTCCAGAGGCAGCTTCCAATGGCAGCACACCTAGCCGGACACTCTGTGCCGCAGCTGGCTTCAGTAAGGCCCTCTGCGCGTGCGCACAGGCACCCGCACCTGCAAAGGGCGCGAACTGCCCCGAGCTCGCCGCCATTTTGGGCCTTGCTGAGGTTTTAGGAACGTCAGGAAGAACGGCCAGATGGGCGCTGGGGATTTTTGGTAGGTTCAGGCTTTACTTACTTACAGTCAGCCTGCCCAAAGCACCCTTGAGTACTGTGGTGCCTCCCCATGTTCTCCTTTCCTCCCGGTGGCTGTGACCTCCCACGAGGGGAAGGATTCTCAGGGGGTCCTCTTTTGTCCCCAACGATGGCCTGCGACACCAAGGCCCTGCCTAGGGTGGTCAGCGAAGCCTGCAGCTCACTGGGGCATCGAGGCCCTACCCAGGATGGTCATAGATGTCTGCTGCTTGGTTAAGTGCTCAGCCAAGTGGGCAGCTCACTGGAGTGCCCCAGGGCCAGTCCAGGGTGGTCAGCAAAGGCCGCGGCTCCCTGGGGTGTCCCAGCTCCTGTCCAGGGTGGTCAGCGAAGAGGGCATCTTACTGGGGTGTCCCTGGCCTAGTCCAGAGTGTTCAGCAAAGCCCACAGCTCACTGGGGGTATTCCAGCCTTTATTCAGGGTGGTCAGCGGATAGGGCAGCTTACTGGAGTGTCTCAGGGCCAATCCAGGGTGGTCAGGAAAGCCAGGGGCTCTACTCAGGGTGGTCAGCTGAGAGGGCAGCTCACTGAGGTGTCCCAGCCCCTGTCCAAGGTGCTCAGTGAAACCCGGGGTTCACAGTGGAGTCCCAGAGCCCAGTCCAGGGTGGTCAGCTGAAACCCAAGGCTCATTGGGGCATTGAAGCCCAGCTCAGGAGGCTCAGCGAAGTCCTTTGCTCACTGGGGTATCGAGGCCCTACCCAGGGTGGTGACAGATGTCTGCTGCTTGGTCAGGGTGACCTTTATTTTGGTGCAGGGAGAGATGAAAAGACACACAGGGAGTTTGGGTTTGAGCTGCTGTTCTGAAGAAATTTATTTTCAGTGATTTAATTGTTGTAACACTAATATGCATTCAAAAAGTTTTTTTTTAATTAAAAACTACTAGAAGCCCTTTACCATATGTAAGTTAAATCAGAGGGTAAAGTGAAACACCCCTGTTTTTCCAAATCAGTCTCTTAATTTATCTAATGTGTAGCATTCACACCTTCCTCTATTTGCATACAAACACAATTTAGGGTAACATTCTAGTATTCTATACACATCATTCTAAAAACTTTTCCCAACCCCAATTTCACAAGATTCCTAAGGCCTATTTTACTTATTGCTTTTTTATTAGTAACCACGAAGAATAAAATAGATGCTCTGCAATTTATTTTACTGCTCCATCATTAATAAGCAAGAGGTGTGGTGTTTGTGGCTCTAAAAATACAGCTTTACTGAAGTATGATTGAGGTATAATGAACTGCACACATTTGACTCTGTAGGATTTGACACTTGGCACATATATTACCCATGAAACCACTGAATTCAAGATAAACATGTCCATCACTCCCCCAAATTTCCTTTGGTCTCACTCCATCCCATACACTCCTCCCACCAGGTAACCACTGATCTGCTTTCTGTAACTGTAGACTGGTTTGTATTTTATAGAGTTTGGTATAAATGGAATCATACAATGTGTGTCCTCTGCTACTTCATTCATCATAATTATTCTGAGACTTACTCATATTGTGTGTATAAATACTTTATTATTGTTGAATAGTTGCCATCTATTTTTTTATTGTGTTGAAGGACATTTGAGTTGTTCCTAGTTTTGGGTTGTTACATGTCTGCTATGGACAGTCTCCTATAAATTTTTTCCTAGATGTAAACTTGGGTAAATACCTAGGAGTGGACGGGCTGGGTCATGTGGAAGGTATCTTTTTAAGTTTCTAAGAAATTAGTAAACTTTTCCAAAGTGATAGTACCATTTTACACATTATATATCTCTATTTGTAGTCTATGACATGTCCAGTTGCTATGCTGTATCCTCACCATTCCAGTGATTAGTATGGTTATCCTTTAAATTCAACTGTTCTATTAGATGTGTTGTGTTGTTTTGATGTGATTTAATTTTAGTCTCCCAAGGGCAATGATAATGAGCATCTTACTAATTTTCCATTCATATATCTTCTTTGATAAAGTGATTGCTAAATATTTTGCCCTTTTAAAATTGGGTTCTCTTCTTATTACTGAGTTGTAAAAGTTCTTTATATACTTTAAACATAGGTTCTAGGTTACCTCTGTGTTTTGCAAGTATGTGACTTGATTTCAAATTTTTTTAAAAAGTGTCTTTTGAAGATATTGATTTTTTTCCTTTGATAGTTTAATTTTTGTGTGTGTCTTGTTTGAGAAATATTTGCCAAAACAAAGTAATTAAGATTTTCTTGTATCTTCTACAAGTTTTATATATTTAGTTCTTAAATCTGTGATCCATTTTGAATTTTTTTTTTAATATGTGACCAGATTTTTAGTTTTTTGGTCTGTGGCAAACTTTTACAGCATCAATTTAAAATTGCTTAAAATCTTTGTTGTAAGTCACTTTATTGTTTATTGACTTTATATTTGCAGATCTTATTTCTGTATTCTCTGATCTGTTCCTGTGAAGTATGTTTTCATACCCATGTCACAATATAGTACTCAAGTGAGTGTCTTCAGCACAATATCTTTATAATTAGTCTTAAGATCAGGTAGTGCAAATCCTCCAATTTTGTTCTTTTTCAGAGGTTTTCTTTTTAAATTAATCTGTTTAGGCTGTTTAATTGCTTTGCATTTCCAAACAAGATTTAGAATCAAAATTTCAATTTCTGCTAAGAAACATCTCAGAATTTTGGTTGGGATTGTGTCAGTTCTATAGATGGATTTGGGGACAATTAATCCTTAACAGTACTGAGTCTCTCCATTAGTTTAGGCTATCTTTGGTTTCTCTTGGCAGTGTTTTGTGGGTTTTCTTCTATTTTCTTCAGTAAAAATCTTCCAGCATTCATCCTCATTTTCATAAGTGCAGATTACCAACTGTGGAATTACTGTATCAAAGAGTGAGCCTTAATCTGACTAGTGTTCTTTTAAGAAGAGGGAAATTAGGACGTAGACACTAAGGGAGGATGCCATGTGAGTGGGGAAGCAGAGATTAGACTAACATACTTGCAACCCAAGGAATGATAAGGATTGCCAGCTATCACCAGAAGTAAAGTAAAAGTCATGGAACAGATTTTTCCTCAAGGTTTTATGATTTAATAGTTACTGTAAGTTTATGGGACAATAAAACAGTTTATCTTCCTGCTTGGAAACGAGCTTTCCTTCTCCTTCTGTTCTCTGCTAATTCTGTGGGTGAACGAGGGATTAATCATTATTTTTTTACTTATGTTCCTCTGAGTGGTAATATGGAACATTTTAAATGCTAAGAATACTTTTTGTGTTTATTTCATGTTAGTTTTTTAATCTGTCATTTATCTGTTCGTGTGATATTCTTTTATCCATTGGAATTTTAAGGTAAGTGTGTCTGCCACTGTTCATCATTTCCTTTATGGCTTTTAGGCTTCTGTCTTAAGATCATCTACCTTATTCTGAAGTGTTTCAAATGTTTTTCTAAATTTCCCTTAACTTTATAACATTTTGAAAAGAGTTTTGTTTCAGGTTTTTTTTAAACCATCAAAAGAAATGAATGCATGGTTACTTAAGTCTGGGAAGCAGAACAATCTGAAAGAAGGAAACATTATTTCCATTCACAATAATCCATGAGAAAAGAAGTCCATGTGATATATTTTTATTTTTTAAAATTTGAACTATTTAAAACATGTAGAAATGTACACAAAATAATGCAACATAAATCCATGAACATCCAGGATTAATGGATATTGTTATTTTGTCATATTACTTTAGTTCTATTTGAGCTCAGTATGCATATTTTATACATTTTACTTAATTTTATCATGCAATATATCAAAATATATAACTGGTATGTCATCATATGAACATATGTAATTTTGTAATTTTTTTATTCATGTTACTTTTTTCTGATATGAAATTACACATATAGCTTTAGTTTATTTAAGGTATTATATGTAATTATTTACTGCCCTGCCAAGGAACAATAATTAGTTTCCAGGTTCTTACTCTTATAAACAGTGATATAAGGAATATCTTTGTACATTTGTAGGGAAGTTTAATGGGTTGACTTATGTCCCCTGAATAGATAGGTTGTAGTCTGGACTGAGCTAATTGTGAATGTGACTTTATTTGAAAATAGAATCTTTATAGATATAATCAAAGAGTGAGCCTTAATCTGTCTAGTGTTCTTTTAAGAAGAGGGAAATTAGGACATAGACACTAAGGGAGAATGCCATGTGAAGTGAGGAAGCAGAGATTAGACTAACATACTTGCAACCCAAGGAATGGAAAGATTGCCAGCTATCATCAGAAGCAAGGTAAAAGTCATGGAATAGATTCTTCCTCAAGCCTTCACAAGAAACCAACCCCACTGACACCTTTATTTCAGAATTTGGCTTCCAGAACTAGAAGAAAGTAGATTTCTCCTGTTGAACCCACCCAAATTCTGATATTTTGTTATGGCAGACCTACGATACTATTTCAGGGAGGCATCCAGAAATATAAGTCAAGGGTCTTTAACTTTATGAGGTATTGCCAATACAAGTATCATGAGGTGTTACAAATTTGTTTTCTAGGGTAGATGTTCTCCTACCAGCAATATACTGAAATTTCTACTCTACATTGTCTTTGTTAGCACCCAGTGTTATCAGATTTAATCCATTAGATAGGCAAATATTGTTATCTCTTTTTAAAATTTATTTTTTCCTGATAACCATTGCAATTGACTATCTCATAGAGTTAACAGATTTTTAAATGAATTATAATTTCCATTTTTTGTGTTTTTCTATTAGCCTATTTTTATTTTTGCATTGATTAATAGTTGCCTGTTGTATCTGGACATAAGTCCTTTAGCCATTCATTCAAGAATATTCATTAAGTGCCTACTATGTGAAAGAGTTAATTTTAGGAATTGGCTATAGGCAATAAACATATCAGACAAACATTTTTATTTTCATAGAGCATTTGTTCAAATAAGTGGGCAGATACATAAACCATCAATAGAATAAGTAATGAATTTTGTAGTTCATTACAGAGGCTTTCATGAAGTTCAATTGATTCTAAGAAGAATTTGACTAAAACAATATTTTGAAAAATAACTATATTGGTTTATATAATGCCCATACCATGAAATTTACCCATTTAAAGTGAAAAATGGATAAATTTAGTGGTTTTAAATTTATCCACAAAGTTGTGCATCACCATCAGTGTCTAATGTAGGATATTTTCATCATCTTCAATAGAAACTGAGTTCTCATTAACCAACACTGTCTATTCCACTTAATTTCTGATACTAGTAGTCTACTTTGTATCTCTGTGGATATACCTTTTTTTGACATTTTACTTAAGTTATAAATCATATATGCAGCCTTTTGTATATGTTTTCTTTCACTTAGCATAATGTTTTCAAGATTTACCCCTATTGTGACATTCCTCTGTATTACACTTTTCTAAAAGGCTAGATCGTATTCCATTGTATGGCTATACCATAGTGTTTATCCATTCATCATTTGACAGATGCTTTCACTTTGAGTTATTAAATAATGCTGCTGTGAATATTCTTGGGGAAGTTTTTGTGTAGACATATGTTTTCACTTTTCTTGGGTGTATATATGAGAGTGGACTTACTGTTTAACTTTTTATGGAATCATCAAATGTTTCCCAAAGTGGCTGTATAATTTTATAATTCCTCTAACAATGTAGAGAGTTTTGATTTCTCCATATCCTTGACAACACTTGTAGTTGTTCATTTTCTTTAATACAGCTAGCATTTATTAATGAGAACAAACAGTTTTTAATATGCTTATTGGCCATTCATATATTTTTTTTTCAGAAACGTCTAGTCAAATCATTTGCCCATTTAAAAATTGTATTATGTGTCTTTTTATTGTTGACTTTATGAGATCCTTATACACTTTGTGGATCAAGTCACTTATCATATGTAATTTGCAAATATTTTTCTTCCATTTTGTGGGTTGTTGTTTTTCCTTCTTTAATTTTTAGTTGTAGATGGACACAATACCTTTAATTAATTAATTAGTTAATTATTTTTTTATGTGGTGCTGAAATTTGAACCCAGTGCCTCACATGTGCTAGGCAAGCGATCTACCACTGAGCTACAACTCCAGACCCTGTTTTAATTTCTTAATGGTTTCCTTGGAACACAAGACTTTTTATTTCTGATGGTCCAAATTATCTTTTTTGTTATTTATGCTTTTGGAATCATTACTCAGAAGCCACACCATGGCCTAGTTGGGTCATAAAGGCTTATTACTAAGAGATTTATAGTTTTAGTTCTTACAGGTAGGTATTTGATCCAGTTTGAGTTAATTTATGTATATTGTAAGAGGTTGGGGTCCAACATCATTCTTTTGCATGTAAATGTACAGTTGTTCCAAGACCATTTACTGAAAATATTGTTCTTTGCTCATGTACTGTCTTGGTACCTTGTAAATGTTTGCCTTTTTCATTGGGTTAACATTGGCACTCATGATACCGAAGCAATCATAGGTAAAACTACTGTCATCTCACTGCAAATCAAGCAGGAGCACTAAACTGTGTTGGTAGTTGTATTCTTCACTACTAAACAGTTGCAGTAAACAAACAAACAAACAAAAGTATCAATTTATTAACAGTGTTCTTAAGCAGTAAAAAATGTTACAGGTTCACCCTTGAAGACATGTCTGTTAGTATTTCATGTGATGAAATGGAAAGTATTCATAAAACACTTGTACTGATACTGAACTGTACTGATTAACTCTAGGAAAAGCTGTTGATATAATGATGAATAGAAATACCATTTTTACTTCTAAGAAATACTAAAACTAGAATTACTCAGGTTCGAATATTTTGCTGGGTGAAACAGGCTGTCACTTTAAGGTAAACAACTGGTTTTGAAAAATGTTATCTTTCTTAAAAATATTTATGTCAACATTTTAGTGGGTTTATTGATATTTTTAAATGAATTACTGAGTAATACTTTTTAAAATTTCTGGGTTTAGTTCTACTGTGGTAAATGTTGAGATAAGCCACATAAATGGAAAGCAATTTGAGGTCCTTAATAATTTTTCAGAGTATAAAAATGTCCCGAGACCAAAGGTTTGAGAACCACTGGTTTAATAGGACTTTTTTGATGTTTTAAATAATAAAGGTTTAAGAAGGTATTTCGTGCCAAAAAGTTTTTTTTGTCTTATTCTAATTACAATCTTGAGTGTATTGCCCATTGTCCATTTATTCTTAGAAACTCCAGAGTCAAGTAAGCATGGCCGGGAATTTCTATGGCTGATACCATGTTGATTATGACACCAAATTAATTACCTAGGAGGAAATAAAAGCCATAGCGATTACTCAGATGTCCCTAAATCTTATTCCTTTTTCTAGATTGCCTGGGTTCTATTCAGTTTATAGACTTGGTTCTTAAATCCTAGAAAGCACTTCTGTTTTGTTATTTGATCTTTTTTCTAAGATAAAATTTATACTTTAATAAGATTTTATATTCCTGTCTAGCATGCTTCTTTTTTATCTTTTTATCCTTTTCCCCTAAGTTTTTGGGTGTTATATCAAATTTTTCTTTTATTTATCTTTATTTTGGGTTCACTTTCTTAATTGTGGTTTTAAATTTCTTGTGAGTGTGTGTATATTTTCCTAATCTCAGTTGTTATGTCTTCATGACTACTATGTCTGATAAAAATGCATTATCCTTTTTTGATGCTTTTGAGAAGAGGAATCAGATTTTTGGAAAGAAATTATTTTCTGTTTCTTTCAATTCACTTATTCCTGGGGGGAGGGGGGGAAATTTCCAAGGTTTCTTTTAAGTAGATCCTCTCACTTTTTTTTTTTTTAAGTTTCAGTGCTTTTATCCTCATAGATGGAAATTGATATGTGCCAACTGTTAACTTGGTCAAGGAAGAGTTGAGCTGTGTTCTCTTATAGGTACTTGTTCTTGAGTGAATTTGGGAAATATTTTATACCTTACTATTTTTAGATTCCCCCAAATCTGGAATTTAGCTATTGTAGAGAGATTTTGCTTGTATGCTAAAACATGTCTTCCTCTTTCCCCCTGTTGTGGCCAGCCATTCCAGTGACAAGACCTGGATATACCTAACCTGTTTGAGTGTCTTTCTGTGCTTCGCTTCCCTTAATGGTGTCTAGGTCTCAGTCTGTTGCCCTCAAATCAAAAAAGAATCCTGGGGTTGCGTAATGGTTCTAATAGGGTCCAAATATTGCTGATTAACACAGCATGGAGTGTGCCCTCACTGGTTCATCATCTTCCCTTGCTTCTTGCACTCACTCTTTTGGAATACGGGTTGTTGGAAGGAATCTACAGAAGGGAAAGTCTTTTCTCAAAGGAGGTGGAGGAGGCCTCTACGAGAATTATTTGGTACTTTCTGTCATATCACATCTAATATCTAATAGAAATTGGTTAAGTTTTCTGAGAAATAAAGATTGCTCTTTTCTGTTTTCCAGTGATGACACATATTTTCCCTGTTTTTCTCAGGGGGAGGTACAAGGGATTGAGTACAGAGGTGCTTTACCACTGAAGTATATCCCCAGGGTCTTGCTAAATTGCTGAGGGTCTTGAAAAATTGTTGAGACTGATTTTGAACTTTCAGTCCTCTTTTCTCGGCCTCCTGAGTCACTGGGATTACAGGTGTGCACTATCGTGTCTGACTCCTCCTTATTTTTTATTTTGATTTCTTGTTATTTCAGTGGATTTTTAAAAAAAATGCAGGAGGTAGTGGACAGTTATATTTTGTTTATCTAACTAATGTCTTGTCTGGTATATATAATTTTTGCCAGCATGTTTAATTTGATGAAATACAGGCATAGAATTATTTTTAAGACATGTTTATATACCAAATTTATGTAAGGCTCATTGTATTTAATTTGGAAGTTATCTGTTTAGAAGCTAATTCGTACTTATTTGCTTTCTAGAAAATGGATTCTACATCTCTGTTCCCGACATTTTTAGATGTGGATCTGACAGTATCACATATTGAATGTCTTCCCAAGAATATTCTGGTGAAATTTCAAGGCAGAAATAATAGTGAATGTGAGTTTGACTACCACATATTGCAGAGGGAAATACAACATATTCCAAAAGTAAAAAATAATGTAAACATTGATGAACTTTGTTTGGTAGAAGAAAGAGCAACTGGAGAATGGCAGAGAGGAAGAGTTGTAGACAGGAAAAATGAACTGTACACGGTACTCCTTATAGATCGTGGAGAAGAGCTAAGAGTTGATAGTATGCATGTTGCTTCAGCCTGTGATAATTTATTTGATCTACCACCACGCGTAGTATTTGGAATTTTTGCCAATATACTTCCACTTGGGGAAAAATGGTCTCCTAAGGCTTTGAATTATTTCAAGTCATTAGTAGGAATACAACTGAAAGGTTATGTGCAAGCTATTTTGCCTTTGCAAATGATTCTTCTTGAAGTGCCAAAAGTTATATCCCAGGCTCTTGAATTACAATTAGGAAGATTTATTGATGGAGATTCATTTCGTCTTATTGTGGAAATGTTAAAAGAATTCCCTCAACAAATGCCAGATTTATTACAACATAAAGAATCTGAATTACCATTAAGTAATAATGATACTTTACTTGATGTTCAACATATTCTGGATAATTTGCAGCCATCTTTGTCAGTAGGAAGTTTTGAAAGTGTAAAGGTATCATCAGCATTGAGCCCAAGTAAGTTTTATTGTCAATTAACTAAATGGATTCCAGAACTAGAAAACTTGACAGTATGTATGACTTTGCATTATGATATTATCAGTCAAGAAACTAGCCCCACATGTGATAATTTTGGACTACTTTGTGTTGCCAAAAGGAGAAATGGACAGTGGCATAGAGGAATTCTTCAACAACTCTTGCCCAATAATCAAGTAAAAATTTGGTTTATGGATTACGGCAGTAGTGAGGCTATACCCTCAATTCACGTAAAGAAGCTGAAACAGGATTTTATTTTAGTACCATTATTTTCATTTCCATGTTCTCTGACATATTTACACAGTCCAGATAGAGATGCGAGAAAACTTCAACTGAGTGTATTTAAACAAGCCTTATTAGGACAAATAGTATATGCACACATTGATTGCTTCAATAAGGATGAGCATTTGTATTATGTAACATTACAAGCTCAAGAGTCTACAATTAATTCTAAATGTCTGCTGAAGACTGTAGACACTCAAGTATTTTGTCCAGTATCTGATCCAAAAATCTCCAATACTTTGAGTGAGACAAGTACTTCTGATGTAAACAGCTTTGCAACTGAAGGTTTTATTGGAAATACAGAACAGTTAGTACACTATCCAAATAAAAGAGACATTTTAAAAGTAGGTTTTCCTATTAAAACTGTAGAAATGGAGATGGAGGCCGCCTACGTAGCTTTTGTAGCATATGTATTAAACCCATCAAATTTTTGGGTGCGTACCAATGCCCATCAGAATGAATTTCAAGATATAATGAAAAATATAAACAAATTTTATGATTTGTGTGAAAACGATGAACTAATTCTAAGAAATCCTGAACCTGGATTATTTTGTTGTGCTAGATACAGCAAGGACAGATGTTTTTACAGAGCTGTCATAACTGAAATTAATGGTTATGAGATTAATGTTTATTTTTTGGATTATGGAAATACTGATTCCATACCATTTTTTGATGTAAAAATTTTGCTTCCAGAATTTTGTGAGTTGCCTGCCTTAGCCATGTGCTGTTCACTTGCACATATATTTCCTGTTGAAGATTTATGGGTAAAGGCAGCAATTGATTATTTTAAAAAAATTGTTTTGAACAAAGAAATTTTGCTTCAAGTTATAGCAAAAAAAGATGACAAGTACACTGTAAATATTCAGAGTATCGAAGCCTCAGAAAATATTGATGTTGTCTCTCTTATGTTACAAGCTGGATATGCAGAATATTGGGAAGTAGAACCCGAATGTTTTCCAAAATCTGTAAGTGAATATTCTGTTTTAAATTTAAAATCTAATAACAAAGTTAATATTCAGAAAGCCATGTCTGCCCTTCTTGAAGGACCTAAGTCTAAAAAGCACCAATCAAATAAGCTGGAAGAAAATTGCTCACCTTTGTCTGAGTCACCAACTGTTAATTTCTCAGATTTAAAAAAATTTTTCACCTTGTCTGTGGCACCTAGGTCATCATGGACTTATAAGGAATATATGTTTAAACCAGGAACAGTTCTTGAAGTTAGATGCTCTTATTATTATGGCCCAGGTGATTTTTCATGCCAGCTACAATGTAAGTTAGAAGACCTAAAATTACTGATGGAACAAATACAAAATTATTATAGCATTCATTCTGATCCTTATCAGATTGGTCAGATTGCTTGTGTTGCTAAGTATTCCAAAGATAGGAAGTGGTATAGAGCTGCTGTTTTGACTCATGTATCAAAAAAAGAAGTTGATGTAATATTTGTTGACTATGGTTACCAAGAAAGAGTTTTAATTAAAGATCTTTGTGCAATTAATCCACATTTTCTTTTTTTAGAAGGTCAAGCCTTCAGATGTTGTCTTAACTGTTTAGTTGAACCCATTAGTTGTAAATTATTTAGTTGGACAAGAGAAACATCCAGAGACTTTGGAAATTTTATTACTTCATCTAAAGGATTATTGACTTGTATTATCTATGCTTTAGTTCTTAAACATCCAAACTGTTTATGTAATTTAGTGGATTTAAGATCCTCATTTACTAGTGCAAAAGAATTTATTAATTGTGGCTCTGCACAATATAGCATGTTATCAAAGCCACTTTCATCCTCAGTTAGTCTTTACAGTTTCTATTATTCTTCCTTTAACATAAAAATTGGAAGTGAAGAAGAAGTGTATATATCTCATATATACAGTCCCCAAAAGTTTTATTGCCAGCTTAGTAGAAATGATAAAGATCTGGAGATGGTAGAAACAAAAATCACAGAGATGATTAGCCTCAAAAATTGTCCAAAATATGATTTTAATAAAATGAGGTTGTGCATATGTAAATATGTGGAGGATGGTCTCTCATATAGAGCTTTAGCAAAGCGAACAGATTCATCATCTGACTTTCTAGTCTATTTTGTGGATTTTGGAAATAAGCAGTTAGTAGAAGAAAACATGTTGAGGGCCATTTCAAGTCAGTTTCCAGAGTTGCTATTTATACCTATGCAAGCTATTAAGTGTTTTTTATCAGATCTTAGAGACATAGATATTCCAGCAGAAATCAATAGCTGGTTTGAAAACAATTTCTTGGGAAAACCACTGAAGGCAGTAATATTGTCCAGGGAGTCAGATGGCCAGCTTGGTATCGAATTATATGATGGGTATCAACATATAAATCAGAAAATTAAAATGTTGCTTCATGCTTATGGAAAAAAACATTCTGACCAAGCACAACATGGGGAAAAGACTCATAAATTAAGTGAGAATAAGAGGCTTGCTGCTTCTTTGAAAAGCAAAAGTAATGTGAAAAGCAAAAGTAGTCTAGTAACATATTCTGAAAACAAAACTGATAAATTAGTGCATCCTAAAAGTATATATGCCAGGCTTTTGAAACCATCAGTTTGTTACAAAATTGAACCTGTGTCTAAAAACAAAGTAAAGAAGTCATTGAATGATGGACTTAAAAATAAAAGTGTAAAAATTGTCCCTGGACCTGAACATATTCTTGATGAAAGTGATGTGGGCCAAAAATCGGTAAAGGTTGTATCTCAGTCATTTGTTGGTGGGTTAACTCAAACAGCCTCACAAAACCCACATAACCTTATTAGACCACAGACCAAAGACCTTCCTCAACCCCAAATTTACTTGAATGCTCAAGTAAAAGGGTATGTATCTAATATTAGTAATCCAGCAAGTTTTCATATTCAGCTTGCGGAGAGTGAAAATATAATCCTTAGACTTGCAGATGCTCTAAATGAAAGAAAAGAAAACAGAGTGAAAAAGCAAAATTCATTTAAACTGCTGGTGGGAGATCTTGTCGTTGCAGAGTACTCTGGTGACAGTGCCATTTACAGAGCAGTAATTAAGAAAATTTTGCCAGATAATTCTTTTGAAGTAGAATTTATAGATTATGGCAATACCGCAATAGTAAGCACATCTAAAATTTATGAACTTAAGAAGGAATTCTTAACTATTCCTCCACTAGGAATCCATTCTTTTCTTAGTGGAGTAAAATGGAATGAGCCCGATGAAATATGGGACAGCAAAACTGTGGATTATTTTGCTTCAAGAGTAAATAACAAAAGAGTTTCTTGTGAATTTTTGAAAAAGCATGACCAGAAATGGGAAGTAAATATAATCTGTGATGACAAATGTGTCATTGATGAGCTACTGAAATGGACAGCATGTTCAAAACTGCAGAAGACAGTATTGCAAATGCCTCCTGTTGTCTCTCAGAAGGTGAGTCTTGGTGTTGATAATGAATTGAAAAAAGGAAGATCAAGTGAATCTGAAAGTTCTGTGAGCCTTCAGCCTTCCTACCAAGAGCTGGTGAAAATTCCTTTTGAGGAGTTAAAACCCGGTCAGCTTGAAAAAGCTGAAATACTTTATGTTTCAAAGAGTGGAAGATTTTATGTGAAGTTGTCCAAAAATAAAAAAATCTTATCAGATCTAACATTATTAATTGCTAAAGAAGAACAAAACCCCTCTTTCTTATCAATGGAAAATGTTGAAAAAGGTTCAGAATGCCTGGCAAAATCTAAAAAAACTTTAAAATGGTACCGATCAAAAGTAGAAAAAAAGTGTATTGATGGGAAAGTGCTTGTTTTTTTAGTAGATCATGGTAGATGTGAAGTAGTGCCTTTAAATAATACCAAGGGGCTTAGTGGTGAAATCAGAAATATTCCACAACAAGCTGTGCCTTGTAAATGGATTTGGTTTGAAAATTCTAGGAACAAACCATTTGAGTCCATTGTGTGTTTATTTGCTCATTTGGAAATAAATGTTCTCTTCCTGAAATATTTAGACTCTGCTTGGGAAGTAGAAATTTTGGTAGATGGCATGTTACTTTTGGAATATTTAAATTTCAATATGGATCGGGTTGAAGAAAACAAACTTCAATCTTCAGGAATAATTTTCAACATGGAATCTCAGACTCTTATGTCATCATGTGCAATAAGATCATTTACTTGGGCACAACTCCAAAATGGTAGGCAGTATTCTGGTATTGCCACTGCTGTTTCTGATCCTTCAGACTTCTGCGTTCAGTTGGAGGATTTCTTTGACACAATGAAATATATTTTTATGTTGCTTTCTGATCTACCGGAAACCTTACAAACATTGCCTCAAGAGCTCATTATTCCTGGTTCTAGTTGTTTATTCAAATATGAGTTGGAAGATCAATGGAATAGAGTAGAAATTTCTGAAGTCCATGATAGGTCTTTACATCTTGTGTTCATTGACTGTGGATTTTCTCTTTATATAGCTTATTCAGACATAATAAATCTTAAAGTTGTTCCTGAGGAACTTCTGAATTTGCCAAGGCTGAGTTATCCATGTATCTTACATGGCATCTCACCTATTACAGGGAAACATTGGAATGAAGAAGTCAAAAGTTTTTTTCAAGATTTTCTTAGCAAACCAGGCTTAGTTTTTCAGTTTAGGGAATGCGGTTTTGAAACAAAACTGAAAGTAGATGTCTTTCATGAGAAAAACAGTTTGGCAGATATATTAGTTGCATCTGGTCTTGCAGTGTATTCTAAGAATTCAGCTCATCTTGATGTAATTACGACTACTGGATCTACTAAAATCCAATATAAATTACAGAATAAGCCTTTTTGTGCATTGTTAGATCAAAATTGTTTCAGAAAAGAACATATAAATTGTACGTGTGCTGAGAACCAAAAGCTTAAAAAGCAGAAACCTATAAAAAGGAAAGATGTCTATAAGAGCCTCTTAAGGAAAATACATATTAGGAAAAAATTGGCTTCTAGAAATTTAACACTGAGAAATAAAGTTGGTAGTGGAAAACATAATCCCCAAAGTACCACTATGTTTGATACATGTGCAGCAACTTCATTTTGGGAACTGCCTGATTGTTTGAAAAATAATACCAACTGGATTGAAAGCATTTTTGAAAAACTACCATCTGAAGAAGTACAAGAAAATAACACATTGGATTTAAGGATAGGAGTAAAAGCATTGCAAGTTAATGAAAAAATTATATCAGAAAATTTACAGGGTAAGTAGCCATTTTTTATAAGTAGATTCTTTAGACTCTGTTTTTGATTCTTTTAAGTTCACATGTGCTGAAATAATCCAAATTGAAAATAACAAATTGCAAGGAAACAATTGAAAATATGAGTAAATTGATATACTGGGTATAATAATTTGGATTATAAAATGTTTCAATATTTTCACCTTTTTGAATGGTGAACTTTTTAGAACATAATGAAAGTTGAGGACTTTAACCACACTGGCATGACATTTACAAATTATTTCAAGGGTTTCACAAAACTCCCAAGATCCCTACATTTCAGGTTGATAAATCATGCTATTGTTAGGGAACTTCCCAGGCTGATTTTGAAGAGCCAAATTTCTGTTATGTAAGATGAATTTTATCTTCCAAGTTTCCTTGAGTGTGCTTCAGGGATGTTGCTAAACACTTAAAATATATAGAGTAAACCAACTCTAGCATATTTTCTCTTAAACCTTTTAGATATCAGACTGATTCTAAAATGTTAAAATTTTAATATTTATGTACTATGGTATTATCTGGTTTTATATAATGTAGTATCATCTGATTATATTCATTTTCTCAGTGGATTAATTACTGAGGATTTTGTAGGCTATAATGACTGTCCCTGCTTGATGATTGTTCTGACTTTATAAATAGAATTTATTCCATATTCCCATATTATAACCAGCACAATAATAGGTCACATTCTTTCAGTGAATAGAGGTGTCTTGTTTTTATTGATGTACTCTTAGAAAGTGTTTCACATGAAGCTGGGTGTGGTGGTGCACATCTGTAATCCCACCAACTTGGGCGGTTGAGGCAGGAGGATCGCCAAGTTTGAGCCCAGCCCGGGCAACTTATTAATAAGATTCTATCTCAAAATAAAAAAATAAATAAAAAGCTGGGATGTAGTTCAGGGGTAAGCCCTTGGGTTCAGTCTGCAGCACTGCAAAAAAAAAGTGTTTCACTTGAATTCATATTTAGATATTTTATCGTGGAATTGATAAATGATTTCAAATTGACCCTTTTATCCTAACTTTTGAATGTTTCATTACTGTAGCAATGATTATGAGTGATACAAGCAGCTCCCAGTTTTGAGTGCTTGTTTTATTCTAGGCACTATGCTAAGTGTTTATATGTATTAGCTCATTTAATGCGTAGTACAGCTCTACTAAAATTAACAAAGGAAATTTTGAAAAAAATTTTGAAGCCTGTGTCCCTTTTTCAGATATTCTGTTTTAATTGATGAAGGGCTATAGCATTGGGATAAGCTCCTCGAGTGATTCTGATATACCAAAGATGGGTACCACTGTTCTAGACCATATTGTGGGTAACTTCTTGAATTATTTTGTAAGAGTATGTAAGTTTGGAGTTTAGATCATACTTAAGATAGACTGCAATAATCCTGGGTCAAACTTGAGTAAATGTTATACTAAAAGTAACATGTTACAAATGACCTAGATGTGTGATGCATTTTAAAATTTTTGGTCATGTATTGTTCTACTGATAGAAAGTGGATCACTATACATTTAGAAAATTGGTTTCTTGACTTTTCCATAGTTTCACCCTATTCAGGGTAATTGTTATTTGCAGACATTTTTTTTTTTTGAGGACAAAATTTGCTTGTCTTTTTGTCCAAGATGTTTTTCATTAAAAAAATTGTTTGTTTGCCTGCATTCTTGTTCTTGCCTGGAAGTCCTTGAATAGACAGTGTGGGAACTGGAAAATATACCAACCATTTAGAAAAAAGCACAGAAATATCTGGTAACCCTGGGGCAATGAGACAGTGCTTGATAGTGATGTGTGCCTATTCTCCTGTAGCTGTTTATTTAACTGGAAGACATCTTTGAAAGAAATCTGGAATGATGGTCCATTTCTAGAGAGGAGTTTGACATTTAAAATTTTAGGTAATAGCTAGACATACAAAATATCAGACTTAATATTTATAATACAAAACTAGTGAGTGATAACAGATTTATGAGTTACTTGCATTGATGGTAGTTTAAAGTATGGATAGTAAGGCCTGAGTCCCTGAGTTTGAATACTTGCTTCATCCCTTATTAATTATAAAATTGTGGGTAAACTTTTTAACTTCTTTTTGCCTCTGTTTCTTTATTACCCCGTTGGCTGATCATGGGGATTAAATAAGTTAAAAACCTATAAACATTTTCAGTAGTACCTGTCATATATTCAGTGCTCATGTTAGAAATAATATATAGTCATCTGAGTAAAGCTGCTAATTTTTTGAAAGTTATTTTCATGATATAATAAAGTTTCATTTTTGTTTCTGGGATTGAAATTAAAACAATATTGCCATGCAAGAATCTGAAATACTTAGGGTGAGATACAGACACACACATATAATGGTTGCATTAATGATTAAATTTTTATTCAAAATATAGGTTTATGATTAAGAGAAACAATTATAGTTCTACATAAAGAATAGGTTGTATGTATTTATTCCATCTGGATATATATTGTTAAATGACTAAATAAAGATGTTTTAGTTTTTATGTATAAATGTATACACAGTATAACTGTATAACTTGTTCCTGTTTTGTTCCCTCTTTACACTTTATATTTTGATTTTTAGGAATTAAGTAAAAAATCCTGTTGATGGTAGGACTTTAAAAATAAGTCTCAAGTAAGTCAATAAGACCCACAATACTTTGAAAATTATAACATATTAATATTTGTTTGTTTTTCAGTAGAGGGAGATGAAACCCCAGATCATTTATGCATCCGTTTGACAACAACTGATCAATAGGATACCAAGTCATTACTGTCTTGTTTTAGATGCTCCACTTCTAGAATAACATGGTAAGCACAGGGACAACGACCTCTAACGATGAAAACATGTTAAAGGAATCTCGATTTTCAGATTATTTCCCCAAGAGACAATGTTTAAATTTGTAGAAATTTTCTGTGACCAAGAATGTGATGCTTTGTTTTCAGTAACTTAGGAAATGTGGATCACCAACTTTCTGTGTCTTGGAAATATTTTGTTTGGTAACAGTCCTTTGTGGTTGTGGTTTCAAAGCCAGTGGATATCATTTGACCTTAACCTACTGATATTTTTCAGGTGTCTTTCTTACTAAAGTATTTGTTTCAGTGGCTACTTTGCAGAGTCATAATTGCAACTGTGGTTGCTAAATAGAAAGTGGGGCTTGTAGGACTGATGTTTATTTAAAGGATATAAAGGAGAGATCAGACTTAATCTATTCTTCTCTGTCTTTAAATCTACATTATATTTTTCTTTCTTTCATTTTATTTTATATCTATTTTTCATTTGATTTTATATTTTTGTTGTTAATCTTTATTTTTATTAGCATATGTTAGTTGTACATATTAATGGGATTTAGTGTTGTATTTCCACACGTGCAAATAGTATGCACCTACCAAATCCAATTTCTTTCTATACTCCTGCCCTCAACACTCCCAGACTCTTGCCATCTCTATTGTACATTTAGGTTGACTTTTTTTCTCCTCTTAAATTTGTGGATATTTCTGACAGTCATGAACACAGTTATCGAGTGGGAAGGAGGATCCATATTTTGTCATTGAAGTTACTTGTGATCTGGAATTTGTTTTATGTTTTAAAAATGTTTTAGAAAAAAATGTTTTAGTTACAGATAATAGTGGGGTTTAGTTACAGATAATAGTGGGGTTTAGTTACAGATAATAGTGGGGTTAATTTATTTTAATATAATCATAAATGCATGGAATATGATTGGCTCCATTACCAATACTTCCTCTTTCTCTTCCTTTCTCCCCTCCTTCCCTTTTTCCCCCTTCACTGCTTGTCTTTTTTCTATTTATTTATTGTCTCTTTAGTTGGTGCTTTAAAGCAAAATTTGGTCAATTTCTTTCTACAGTTTCTCCCTTTTTCCATCCCTTCTCCTTCTCCTTCTATCTCTGTCTTCTAATGTACTAATCTATCTTGTATTTTTTTATGCAAAAAAGAGCTCTTCACTTTTTTCCTTATTTTGCTATAGCTTCTGTATATGAGAGAAAACATTTGACCTATGACTTTCTTTTTTTATTGATTTTTTTTAAAAAAATGACAGCAGAATGCATTACAATTCTGTTACACACATAAGCACAGTTCTCCGGATCTCTGGTTGTATATAAAGTATGTTGACACCAAATCGTGTCTTCATACATGTTCTTTGGATAATGATGTCTATCACATTCCACCATCCTTGCTAACCCCCTGCCTCCTCCCTTCCCCTCCCACCCCCCCTGCCCTATCTAGAGTTCATCTATTCCTCCCATGCTCCCCCTACCTACCCCACTATGAATCAGCCTCCTTATAGCAGAGAGAACATTCAGAATTTGTTTTTTGGGGATTGGCTAACTTCACTTAGCATTATCTTCTCCAATGCCATCCATTTACCTGCAAATGCCATGATCTTATTCTCTTTTATTGCTGAGGAATATTCCATTGTGTATATATGCCAAACTTTTTTTATCCATTCATCTACTGAAGGGCATCTAGGCTCCACAGTTTAGCTATTGTGAATTGACTTTCTGAGTCTGGCTTATTTCACTTAACATAATGTTCTCCAGTTCCATCCATTTACTAGTGAGGCTATTGTGAATTGTTCTGCTATAAACATTGGAAAATGCTGCTTTTAGTTCTTTTGGATAAATGACAACAGTGGACTAACTGGGTCATATGGTAGTTCCATATCTAATCTTTTAAGGATTCTCCATATTGATTTCCAAAGTGGTTGTACTAATTTGCAGTCCCACCAACAATGTATAAGTGTTCTTTTCTCTCCACATCTTTGCCAACATGTATTATTATTTATATTCTCAATGACTGCCATTCTAATTCTGATGAGATGAAATCTCTATATCGTTTTGATTGAATTTCTCCCATTGCTAAGGATGTTGAACTTTTCAAAAATATATGTGTTGGCCTTTTGTATTTCTTCTTTTGAGAAATGTCTATTTAGTTCATTTCCACACTTATTGATTGGATTATATGTTTTTTTTTGTTTGTTTTTGGTGTGTGTGAAGTTTTTTGAGCTCTTTATATATTCGGGATATTAATCCTCCATCAGAAAAGTAGCTAGCAAAGATTTTCTTCCATTTCATGGGCTCTTTCTTCATGTTATTGTTTCCTTTGCTGTACAGAAGCTTTTTAATTTGGTGCCTTCCCATTTTGATTCATGTTTTTATTTTTGCAGATAAAGTTTTTTTCTTCATTTTTTAAATAATTTTTTTACTTGTTTTAATTAGTTACACATGACAGTACAATGATCTTGACATATCATACATTTGAATCAGATGGGGTATAATTTCTCATTTTTCTAAGTGTACAGGTTGCAGAATCACATTGGTCATGTGGTCACCTATATACATACAGCAACGATAGTGTCTATTTTATTCTGCTGTCCTTCTTTTCCCCGCTTCCCCTCCCATCACTTCTCTCTACCCAATCCAATGTGACACACTTCTTTTTTTTCCCTCACATTGTCATACATGTATTCTGTATAACGATGAGGGTCTCTTTCCATTTTCCATGCAATTCCCCTTCTCCCTCCCTTTTCTTCCCACCTCTCTTCCCTATCTAGAGGTAATCTTCTCATACTCTTCCTCCCTATCCCATTTTGAGTCACCCCTCTTATATAAGAGAAGACATTTGACATTTGTTTTTTTAGGGATTGGCTAACTTCACTTAGCATAATCTGCTCTAATGCCATCCATTTCCCTGCAAATGCCATGATCTTGTTATTTTTTAGTGCTGAGTAATATTCCATTGTGTATAAATGCTACATTTTTTTTTTATCCATTCATCCATTGAAGGCCATCTAGGTTGGCCCCACAGTCTAGCTATTGTGAATTGTGCTGCTATAAATACTCATGTGGCTGTGTCCCTGTAGTATGCCGTTTTTAGGTCATTTGGGTATAGTCCAAGAAGAGTAATAGCTGGGTTAAATGGTGGTTCCACTTCCAGCTTTCCAAGGAATCTCCATACTGCTTTCCAAATTGGCTGCACCAATTTGCAGACCCACCAGCAATGTATGAGTGTACCTTTCTCCCCGTATCCTCACCAGCACTTGTTGTTGTTTGACTTCATAATGGCTGCCATTCTTACTGGAGTGAGATGGTATCTTAGAGTAGTTTTAATTTGCATTTCTCTGATTGCTAGAGATGGTGAGCATTTTTTTGTGTATTTGTTGATTGATTGCATATCCTCTTCTGATAAGTGTCTGTTCAGGTCCTTGGCCCATTTGTTGATTGGGTTATTTGTTTTTTTGTTGTTTAACTTTTTGAGTTCTTTGTATACCCTAGAGATTAGAGCTCTATTTGATGTGTGAGGGGTAAAAATTTGTTCCCAGGATGTAGGCTCCCTAATCACCTCACGTATTGTTTCTCTTGCTGAGAAAAAACGTTTTAGTTTGAATTCTTCCCATTTGTTGATTCTTGGTTTTAATTCTTGTGCTATAGGTGTCTTATTAAGGAACTTGGGGCCTAACCCCACATGATGGAAATTAGGGCCAGCTTTTTCTTCTATTAGACGTAGAGTCTCTGGTTTGATTCCTAGATCCTTGATCCATTTTGAGTTAACTTTTGTGCATGGTGAGAGATAGGGATTCAATTTCATTTTGTTGCATATGGATTTCCAGTTCTCCCAGCACCATTTGTTGAAGATGCTATCCTTTCTCCATTGCATGCTTTTAGCACCTTTGTCTAATATAAGGTAGTGGTAATTTTGTGGGTTGGTCTCTGTGTCCTCTATTCTGTACCATTGGTCTACCAGCCTGATTTGGTTCCAGTACCATGCTGTTTTTGTTACTATTGCTCTGTAGTATAGTTTAAGATCTGGTATAGTGATGCCACCTGTTTCACTCTTCCTTGTAGTTAAATTTTGATTGAGCAAGTTTAGAGTATTGGCTTGATTTCTTAGAACCATATAATTATTCAATTATACTTAAGAGTCAGCATAAGTTATGTAGTTCTAAAGAACTGAGTATTTCAGAAGTTAGAGACTATTTGGGAAAGCTTGGAAAATTCCTATGCAAGTAAGGGAAAACTGAGTGTATCATTATCTGTACATATATATTGAACATGTTGAGGTCTTCATTTTTTTGAGATTGGAAAATAATTTTGAGAAATACTGTTATTTATGAAGATCTGTGAGTTTAAATTTGGTATTTTGAATTTTAAAGTTTAATTCAAGACTGGGAAATGTTGTATATTTCTTTTACATAACAAGCTAATGTCTAATTTGTAGCTATTTTGGAACAGAGAATTTTACATATTACTCTTTGTAATCTAAACTATTGGAAAAATTTTGAGTTATTTTCTCCCAAAAAAATACCCTGCCAGATTTTGAAGAATTTTTTTCCTGTAATTATGAAGAATGTTTCTGCTGGAAAAAATGGTTCTCTTTATCTATCACTAGGGTGCTTTTGTTGTTTTGTTTTGTTACCATAGAATACAACCCAGTTAATTATATGGGTTAATGGAAATGAATTTGAATGCCAGAGTAAGATTATGTGATAACTCTTTCAGAGAGGGGCCATTTAACCAGTAAGGACCTTACTAGCCTTTCCAGAGTTCTTTTTAACTTTACTTATGTGTCTTAATGTTTTATGTCTTTTATGTTTGGAAATGACAACAAAGACATACTAGGAAATGTAGTTGCAATATTTAAATTATTAAATACTGTAGAAAATGATGTTTCACAAGTCTGCATTTTAGTTTATTCCTATTTGTTTTCCTATTTGGATACAAATATGAAAATAAAGTAGCTGAACATCTGATAAAATTATGTTGACTCCTAAAATTTTAAGATAGTGTTTAATTGTAGCTTTTCTTTTGTTTTATGTTTATTTTGAAGGTACATTGATTTTTCACATTAATTATTTCATTGTGCTGTAATATTACTACATGGAAGATATGTCATAATATATGGATTAATTCAAAGTATTGTCAAATGAAAACAAAAAGGATATTAATTTTAAGATTTATGTTTTCTTTGGGTAGTTAATATTAGAATAATGCATTTTTCTCATCCTAAAGCACTCACATGAATTTAGTGGTAGTAGGATCAGTTATTTGTAAGTGTTGGCAACTGATTTTTGCTTAAGAATTTGGGAAGCAGAATGTTATAGGTAAAATATTTCAAAAAATTTTAATTATTAAATTATACCCTTTGTATTTTCATTTCTAATTTTGCTGTACATAAATAAATTTTTAAACTCATGTAAAAACAGTTTATCAAATGGGAAAAGTATGATTTATTAGAAAAACACTTAAGATTATTATTGTTTTTTTTTTAAATTCACACATGGCAGGTACAGTTTTTTAGAGAACTTATGCAAAGAAGAAAATGATAGAAACTGTATTACAGCTATTAATGTGCAAAAAAGTATGATTCATTAGAAAATAGTTCAGATTATTGTTTTAAAAGAGAATTTCTGCACATAATCCATTGGGTTCTGATTTAATTATAATAAGACATATCAATCCATAATTGTTAAATACAAATTATTTAGCTATTTTTCTAGCATAATCACTTTTATTCTGAATTCTTCTGGAGAAGATGCTGAGTGAATTAAATTTCAGTGTTTAATTTTCTGATTTTTTTTACTTTTTCATCTATTTATCTTCATAATGCCAGTATATTTTTTTCCTGATTTTTAAAAAGAGAATTGAACTATAATATAAACTTAAAAATTTGTTTTGAGGTATTGTTACTTTTATTCCTGTATACTCAAAGGAAATTCCTTTTGTTTCAAATATCCCATCTTTTGAGTGAAAAAGTTTTCACAGTAAAAATATTAAGTATTAAGATACTCTGAATATATTATCATTATCCTCCTTTATAATCCTATCACTCTCTCTCCTGTGATATAATTGGTCATCATATGTTTTATAAGTCATAGTATTAGATATAAGATATACAAAAATGAATAAATTGAGGTATAATTAATTCTTAAGATATTTCCATTGTAGTGGTAGAAACTAATAAACAACAATAACAGAGTGGTCTGTAATAAAAGTGCATAGAATGGGCATGTAGGAATGGACAGAGATAACATTCTGAGATTAAGGAATTAATTGAAAAGAATTGACAATAATGTGACTTGTGAGTTTGACTTTTGAAGAAGATAAGGTACAGAGTTTTAGAGACCTTAAGCAAACATAAGTAAGGAAATGGTAGAAACTATAGTCTATCCAAGCAAAGTTGGCACTCTCACCAACACACTGCTTTTATTTGAAATATTGTTACTTGTAAATATGTGTCTTTTAGTTTTCTGGAACCTCAACCTTCTATAATAGTGCAGGATATGGAAATTTATGGTAAAGGGCAGTACCTGATACTTCTAGAACCTCTTGAGAGTGACCATTTTGGAGTCCACATGTGAGATTTGTCTTTCTGTGTCTGGCGTACTTCACTTAGCATAACATTATCCATGTTAATCCATATCATTACAAATATCAGGATTTGCTTCTTTTTAAAGGATGGGTAAGTAATATTCCATTGTGTATAAGTACTGCATTTTCTTTGTCTGTTCATCCATTGTTGGACACTTAGGTTAATTGCATATTTTGGCTACTGTGAGTAATGCTGCCATGAACATGGGAATACAGATGTCTCTCTTCAGTGTACTTATTTCATTTTCCCTGGATGATAAATACTTAGAAATAGGATTGCTAGATTGTAAGGTAGTACACCTAATATGTTTTGTGGGCCTGTGTTAACCCAAGTGTTCTGTGCATGTCATCTTAAAATTTGTTTAAGTATTTACTCAGTCATCCACGTCTACAATATTAATTTAAAAAAATCAAATGGGACCCTGACTATGACCATTAACTAGAAATTTGCTGACAATAATTAACATCTTTGTGTATGGCCATCAAACAATTTCAAATCCACTGACTAGGCATACTTGTCTACAACTGAAACTACAGTCATCTCTTAGTGTTCTCTGGGGATTGGGTGCAGGAACCCCTGCGTGTACCAGAATTGGCAGATGCTCAAATCCCATATGTAAAATGGCCTAATATTTGTATAGGACTTATGCACATTCTCTTGTGTATAGTCAGCTGCTCTGTATCTGTGGGTTCCACATTTGTGGAATCAGCCACCTGCAGATCAAAAATGTAGTTAGGCCTGAGACTGCACTGAATATTTATAGATTCTTTTCTTGGCATTATTCCCTAACTAACATAGTATACCAACTATTTATACTGGGTTACATTGTTTTAGTTATTATAAGTCACCTAGAGATGATTGTATGCATGTTATATGCAAACATTATTCCATTTTATATAATGGACTAGAGCATTTCTGGGGCTTGGTATCTGTAGGGAGATCCTGGGATCAATTTTCCTTAGACATTGAAGGACAATATATATTTCTTTTGGGTATGTGCTGGGTTATCAACTACAAATCTTGTACCCTTTCTCTTAGTATGGATTTTTCAGTATACAAAGTTTGAGGCAAGATCCTTTGATACAATTACTTTATTTGGGAGTAGGAAGACTGGAATGGGGGAGAATGAGATAGGAAAGGAAGAAAAATGAACAAAAAAATGTATTATTGAGGTCATTGTTAGATACAATGGGAGCCCAATTCCTAAGAAGTTGAAAGAATGCATTCCAGAATTGTACATCTGAAAGTTAGGCGGTTGGAGCAGGTTTTGTGGTCTTAGGGAAGGCACACAGGAAAGAGAACACTGCTCACAATGAAGGCCAGATACATTACAATGCTAACATTTGAGCTTGCAGATACCACTATTAAGACTAAGATTTGTCTTAGACTGAGAGGATTTTTTCAGGGCTCTAGTGGCATTTGCTTCAGCCCATCCCTTGAGCAGCTTGCATCTACCCTGTAACACATTGTCTAGTCTGTTTTTGAGTCAAGTTGATGACTCATTGAAATCACTATAAAATTATTAGAAGAGTTAGTGGAACATAATGGACCCCTCATAGTTGAAACTGTTTAAAAAGTTATAATTTTATATCATCTTCTGTCTTCTCTACTTTTTTAGGTTTTCTGAACATTTGACTAGCATCCCAGCTGGTCTAGATTGCTTGCTTGTGGGGTAGCCAAACCATGATTCCTGAGACAGTTGGCCCCTTAATGATGCAGTTGCCTGCCACAGGCAACCTATTGTCACTAGATGTTGACATGCTTAAAGACATCTAGAGAATCCCCTGAGTCCTGGTCATAGTCCTTCTTACCCTCATTATGTAGTAGCAGCTTTAGCTGGTATTCACAATACTTGGGTTACTGTCTTTCAGGGTGTGACCAGTTGTCTCTTGATTCATCAGCATGAGATGCCAAAGGGATTAGGCAGCAATCATAGCTTTAAGGATTGGGGAAATCTTAGGGTCTTTGGTGCAATTATCACACCTTTCCCACCCAAGGAACCTGTTCCTTTGCTTTTGTATACCCTAATATTTGTAGAGATGAAAAGACAAATTTGAGAATAGGTCACTGAAGTGATTGGAAAGGCCATCTGACTTGACACCACTCAATTCAGGACTTAAGTATGACAGCTGTTGGGTCTAACACATCATGCAATGGCTATTGTTGAGTGCATATATCGCATCTTGGAAATTAGTGCCTTAAATCTGACTGTGGTTCCTTATTTGTATGCTACCCTGATTATGACACTGGTCATTTGGCCATTGTGGTAGACAGACTGACATTAATGTGATATATGGTAAGATTAGCAGTTCCCATAGCTGCATACTTATTTTATATCCTTTACCATGAAATATGTTTCTTGATCTGAGGTGATTCTAAATGTGATCTCCTGTAAGACAATTTTAAGTAGTGTGACTGACAGCTATTCTATAGTAAACAAATTTATCCCATATCCAAAGCAGATGCCAGCTCTCTTAAGGTAGTCATCACTCCAGCATGGAATGAATTCAGTGCAGAATATTTGTCACTAAGTGTTTGATTGTCTACTTTTGACATGTGCACCATATTGAGGTTCATCATTGGTTTCTACTGCTGACAGGAGTATCTGCAATAGAGATTGTTAGATATGACTTGGTGAGAAGTAACGAGGTCATTGCTTACATCTGTCCCTGCCACCTTAAGGCTATTCATGGATCCTGAAAACATAGGGCAGCACAGCTGAGAACAGAGGTTGTATGAGACCTCCCTCACTTTTAGGGCATATCTTTGTGGGTTGTCAACTGAATGCTTAGGTATTTTGCAGGGTGCTTCTACTTTGGCTGGACTCAAACTGCGAAATATTCCAGACACTCCATAACCTCCCAAATATCTTTTAAACTCACAGTCTCTTAATGCTGCCATATGAACTAGAGTTTTGCCTTACAGATTTGACACCCAGAATTGTCTAAGGAAAGACCCTTGGGAGTTGCCATGAAAGCCTCTGGCCTTCACTCTTGGCTCTCCTCACTCATATCCTGTCATCATAATGTCTTGAACTTTTCTCTCTTCATTCTTAATTTAGAAAAACTGTTACTTTGTGCCTCTCCTCCTCCCTGTACTGTGGTCCAAGTATACTTTTCCTAGACTTTCTCTATGTATCTTTCTTTTCTCAAGGATTACAGATCTTCATGGGTTACTTTTGAATGATTTCATAGATTCTCTTTAGGTTTCATGTATAGTTGTTTTTAATGGAGGATGTCCTGTGCTAGCTACTCTCATGGCCCAAACTAGAAGTTCCTAGTTTTTTTAAATTACCTTTTCCTTTGGACATGGAAGCATTTGGAGTTAATACAGGCATGAATTCTGGGCTTATTCTTCTCTGGCTCCTTGTTTAGTGTCCAAATGATTTCCCAGCACTTCAACCTCTCTTCTTTACCTATTAGTTCAGTGGCATTAAGATTCTAAAGTGGCATGGACTAACCTGAGCTTTCAGTTCCCTAGTGCTTTTGTTGGGTTTTCTGATGGGAATATTCTAAGAACTTTAAACCAACAAAATTCATAGTTGTAGAAGCAGAAAGTATAAAATTTTTCTCTTGGTGATTGAGAATTTTCCTTAAGTACCAAAAGAATATCCCTGACTTAGGCTATAATACTATAGACATTCATTTTTTAGGTCATTTTAATTCATTTTAAGCCAGACCTGAACATTCTATTTCTCAATCCCTGGTTATTTTTATCAGTCTCTAGGTGATGATCCGATGATGCTGGTCTGGGGACCTGTTACTGTTTGGATATGAAGTGTCCTCCAAAACTCCCATTAATGCAGAAATATTGAGAAGTGAAGTGACTGGATTATGAGAGCTGTAACATAATCAGTCCACCCTAGTTTGAATGGACCAACTGTGGGGGGTAACTGCAGGCAGATGGGGTATGATTGGAGAAAGTGGGTCATGGGGGGCATGCCCTAGAAGGATTATTCTTCCTGTGCTCACCCTACTACTTCTTAACCCCACCATAAGCTGAGCAGCTTTCCTTTGCTGGGCTCTTCCCGCATGGTGTGCTGCCTTACCTTGGGCCCAGAGCAATGGAGACCATTTGTGAATTGAGACCTCTCAAACCTTGAGCTCCAAATGAATTATTCCTCTCCTAAATTATTCTGGTTGGGTATCTTGGTCATGGTGATATAAAACTGACTAAAATAGAACCATTCCATAGAGATCACAGGAAATCCTCATGAGACCATATATCAAGAAAGGGAGAATAGCAGTGGATGCCATGGGAGCTGAGACATTTGTGTATATAATGTACACTCTTGCAGGATGTTTGGTCCTGCCTGTTGTTGCAAATAGTATTTCTACTTTATGGAACACTGTTGTACTTTTACAACTATGATTTGTAAGTTAAATACACATTTTGTAATGGTTAGCTCAGTTTATGTTTTAACTTCATGGTCCATAGTCAAGTGGTCTTGGTATTTTTCCCCCAATGCATAGACATCCTGACATTTTAAGTATTTTGGAGGAAACTAGGAGTAATACTTTATGCACAAACTTTTGGAAGTGTAGCAGGGCATTTTTTTTCAAAAGTGAATCTAGTGTGATCTTCTGAGTTTGTGGACTCTTTTAGTTTGGGGGTCTGAATGAGGGCAATGACTTTCTTGTAGTGATTAAGTTAGATTGCTATTCATCAGACAGTTTTTGCTTATGTTGATCAAGTAAAACTTTAGTAGACTGCTCTCTATTTCAGTTCTGAAATATTGTGATTGATTAACCTTTGCTTCAGATCCATGTGGGTTAAAACATTTTAATTGTTGCTCTCATCTTATTTCCCATTATAGTAGTCACATATGACTTGTCAGTAGTGGTTAAATGCTTCTTCTTGGTTTCTACCACTCTGGAATTCCATCATTCTTAATGATTACAGTGATTCCATTTAAAGTGCATCATTTTTCACTATTATTCCTGGCATGCAGCTAATAGACAACACAGAGCTTTTACTGATATATTTCTCAAATCTATGTTGAAGGGGGTGTTCTCTGGATCCTCCTGGGAGACATAAAGAATGGCAGTTCACATGTAATAAATGTACTTGCACTCCTCTCTCCCCATGGCTGTGGATTTCTTCTCTATAACGGGTTATCATACTGGCGTGGATCAGATCTCTGGAGGACTTGTTAAAACAGATTTCTGGGTTCCCCTGTCAGCTTCTGATTTAGTATCTCTGGAGAAGGCCTAAGAATTTAAATTTTTCTCAATTCATAGGTGATGCTGCTGATGCTGATCTGGGGACCACACCTAGAGCACTATTACTGTATATATATCAAGGAGATTGTGGTCATCTGAACATAAATGTAGGGCACTGTTATGCTTACATTTTATTCAACTGGCTAGGAAGCTGTTAAATCATTCCTGTCTGTTTGATTTCATATATTGTAGCAATTACTCAGTATCAGATAATTGAAAGTCCTCAAAAGACCCTATCAGTATGTAAAGAATACAGTACTTTAATAAAGATAAAGGTGTAGTATAGCAGGAGAAAAAAAAAAGAACAAGCAAACATATGAGAGGCTTTTCTCTCAGTCACATAGGACACGCTTTATATGTAGATTCAGAACCATCAAAATGCATGTGAAATTGATCCCTTGGACTCAGGGATGCCACATATTCATCTGACAGAGTCTTTTATATCCCTCTGATTATGTTTTATAGCTTTTTAAAAATTTCAGTAATGCAAAAAAATCTTTTTCTTGAAGTTGTATTATGCATTTTGCACTGCTATTTTTCTTCTTTCATATTAAATATTTTCCTTAAATATCTTTTTTGTCCATTTATGTTAATTAGTGAAAGGACTAAAAAGATGGATAGAATGTCTCCATTTAGGAGCTGAGAGATAAATGTACAGAGACAAAGCATTTTGTTGTATTGGTTTAACTTTAGTAATTTCTTCTGCTTACAGTGCTCTCATTTTCTGCATGGTGGATATAAACCAGACTACCAGTCTGGGAGAAGTTGAATTAGGAAACAGGTTCAAACTCATTATTCATTGTATGTAGAATTTTATTTTGTTTTTAGTATAGTGCACTACACTGCCCTGTTGTGCTTGACATCACTAAATTGGAACTCTGACATATTTCTGGTATAATTTTTCTAAGACATTTTAATGTAAAGTTCCCTTTGTAATCTTGCATATTATTGGGGCGCCAAAAGAACTTTTATTTATGTGACTCTTATAACTGCTTCCATGTTAGAAAATAAAACAAATAATGTAAAATATTTGTTTACTTATTGTAAATTAGCAACAATTCAGTTAGTTTTTACATGATTGACACATTTATAAAAATTTATAAAGCAAAATATTGAGGAGAGAGGCATTCTTCTTAATGTCCAGTTTAATAGAAGAAAAGTGGATTTTCATATCAGCTTTGCATTTTTGTCTTTCCTATAACACATGTTTTTTAGCTCCTGAAATTCCACTATGCTCATGAAAGACTGAGCACACAAAAGGCAGGTGACATTATTATTATCAAAGTAGTTTTTTCCCTCACAGCCTCCCTTAAAGGATCCAGGGGCACAGTAAGTATAATCAGATCATCATTTCAGAACTCCTGCTCTATAGAATAAACTTCCTTTCTTCTACTGAGTAGTGGAGAGGTAATTACCTAGGCATTTGTGGTTGGACAGGGGGTCATTGCTTTAACTTCTCTACACAGAATATCAGTAAATTCTGACACTTTTTAAAAACTCCATCCACTCACTCTTTCTATATAAAAATAAGACTATTATGTGGTATATCCCTGGAAATGCTATTGCAGATTTAAGACTATTGGCCATCAGCTACCACCAGGATCCTGTTTTCAAAATAGCTTGGCTAACATTGTTACCTTCCCAGAAGAGGAAAAGGGAACAAAGAGAGGAAGAGAATCCTCTTGTAAGAAATGGGAGAACTTATGACTCTACCTCCACAGTCATCTCCCTGCCAAATCTCTCCATATCAGACCTTTGTGATAAGCATCGACTAATTTGTAATCACTTCTGTTGCTGTTCTTTTTTGTGCTTTTTGGATTTTATCTTTTAAAGTTTAGATTTTTTTTGTTTCAATGGGTGTTTTTTATCAATAAAAATTATTAATGAAATATTTTTATTACATCATAAGTTCAATATTATTGAATATCTTATTGGAGTCAACAAATTGTGGTAAGACATTAAAAGGTGGCATGAGATGAATCTTCTTTCATCTGATTTATGAGTCATTACACATATGAAAAGATTGTTCAGTCTCCACTCATCCATGGCAGTGAGGTGGGCAAACAGATAAAGCTTCAATAATTCAATTGATTCAACCTGGTATAAGGTTTATTTTTTATGCTTTTATGAGTGCATTGTAGTTATTCATAATAGTTTGGCTCATTTTGACAAAATCATACATGCAAGGAATTGAATTTACTCCATTTCAGTCCCCAGTGTCACCCTTTCTCTCCCCTCCTCCCTCTCCCCTCCTCCCTCTCCCCTCCTCCCTCTCCCATTCTTCTTTTACTATGTAGGTCTTCCTTCCACTCATTTACTTATTTTTTAAATTTTTTTAGTTGTAGATGGACACAGTACCCTTATTTTGTTTATTTATTTTCATGTGGTGCTAAGGATCAAATCCAGTGCCTCACACATGTGAGGCAAGTGCTCTACTGCTGAGCTACAACCCCAGCCCCTCATTTACTTATTTTTAATTGGATATATATATATGTGTATAT
>NW_025999977.1:45196117-45211461 GCF_001458135.2 Marmota marmota marmota | reverse complement strand
TGTGTATATATATATATATATATATTTTTTTTTTTTTTTTTCTTTATCCATTCTTCTGTTGATGAGCACTATTCTTGGCTATATTATGACTTGTGCTGCAATAAACATTGATGTGCCTCCATCACTGTGGTATGCTGATTTCAGTTGTTTTAGACAAATACCAAGGAGTGGGATAGTTGAGTCATATGGTGGTTCCATTCCTAGTTTATTGAGGAATTTCCAGAGTAATTTTACTAATTTACAGTCCCATCAAAAATGTGTAAGTGTACATTTCCACCACATCCTCACCAGCCTTTATTTGTATTCTTAATAATTGCCATTCTAACTGGAGTGAGATGAAATTGCACTGTAGTTTTGATTTGCATTTCCTTAATTGCTAAATATATTGCTCATTTTTTTCCTTTTATTTGTTGGCTGTCTGTGTTTTGTTTTTTGGAAAATGTTTAGGTATTTTTTTAATCATTTATTTACTGTTTGTCGTTAGTGTTAAGCTTTTTAAGTTCTTTATGTATGTAATAGGGGTAGCCGGTAAAGATTTTATCCTATTCTGTAGGCCTTCTTCATGATCTTAATCATTTCCTTAGCTGTGCAGAGGGTTTTTAATTTGATGCTGTTATACTTATTGATTCTTATTTTTATTTCTTGAACTTTATGGTTTTTGTTGAGGAACATAGTGCCTGCATCAATTTTTTGAATGTTAAACCTATGTTTTCTTCTTGAAGTTGCAAAATTTCTCATTTAATTCCTAAGACTTTGATCCACTTCAAGTTTACTTTTATACAGGGTGAAAAATCAATTTTTATCCTTTTACATATGGATATGTTTAAAAGGCTGTCTTTTCTCCAACATGTTTTGTGCACCTTTGTCAAGTATCAGACGACTGTTTCTATAAGGGTTTGTCTCTCTATTTTATGTTTTATTTCATTGCTCTTCTTTCATGTCTTTTTCAGTGCCAATAACCATGCTGTTTTGTTGTTCCATCTCTGAGGTATAATTTGAGATCAGGAATTATGAACCCTCATCATTGCTCTGCTTTCTCAGTATCACTTTGGCTATTCTAAGTATTTTATTCTTTCAAATAAATTTTAGGACTGTTTTTTCTAATTGTTGAAGAATACCATATTTGCATGTGGACTGCATTGAATTTGTATAATGCTTTTGGTAGTATAGCCATTTTGACAATATTAATTCTGCCTGTTTACGAACATAGGAAGTTATTTCCATCTTCTAAGGCTGTCTTTCATTTATTTCTCCAGTGTTCTGTAGTTTTCATTGTAAAGGTCTTTCATCTCCTTGTTTAGATTAATTCCAAGTGTTTTATTTATTTTTGAGGTTATTGTAAATGAGATAGTTTTTTAATTTCTTTCTCAGAGATTATTGGAGTATAGAAAAGCTATTGATTTTTGAATATTGATTTTGTATCCTGCTACTATTCTGAATTTGTTTATCAACTTTAAAAGTCTTCTGATGGAGTTCTTTGGCTCTTCTAGATATAGGATCATGTCATCAGAAAACAGATAATTTGACTTCTTCTTTTCCTCTTTGTATCCCTTAGTTTCCTTCTCTTGCCTGATTGAAAGAACTATAGAATATAGAAGAACTATATTAAATAGGAAGGATGAGAGTAGATATCCGTATCTTGTTCCTAAGATTATAGGAAATGCTTCCATGTGCTTTCTCCATTCAGTATGACGTTGGCTTTGGTTTTATCATATATAGCCCTTATAATGTTGAGATAAGTTCTTCCTTCTCTCATTTCTCCAGTTTTTTTTTTTTAATATGAGTGTGTGCTGGGTTTTATCAAGGGCCTTTTCTGCATCTATTGAGATGATCATGTGATTCTCCTGCTTAATTCTATTTATGTGGTAATTATATTTATTCATTTGCATATGTTGCACAAACCTTGCATATCTGGGTGAAACCCATTTGATCATGGTATGCTATCTTCTTGATGTGTTTTGAATAAATTTTTCTAATATTTTATTATGGATTTTGTATTTGTGTTCATCAGGGATATTGATTTTTAGCTTTCTTTCCTTGATGTGTCTATGTCTGGTTTTGGTATCAGGGTTATACTGGCTTCACAGAATGTATTGAGGAGTGTTCCCTCCCTTTCAAATTCATGGAATAATTTGAAGAAGACTGGTGTTAGCTCTACTTTAACAGTGGTGTAGAACTCAGCTAAGGATCTGTCTGAGCTTTTCTTTGTTGGAAGGCTTTTAATAGCTGTTTCAGTTTTATCGCTTGATATTGGTATGTTTAGATTTTCTATATTCCTGGTTTTTGCAGGTTGTATAAGTCTAGAAATTTGCCAGTGTCTCCTATATTTTCCAGTTATTGGAGTATAAATTTTCAAAATCGTTTGTAATGATCCTCTGGATTTCAGAATTATCTGTGGTGCTAGCTCCTTTTTCAGCTCTAATTTTGTTAATTTGGTTCTTTTTAATCTTTCTTTTGGTTAGTTCAACTGGGTTTATAAATCTTTAGCTTTTTGTTTTTTATAGAACTAATTCTTTGTTTTATTGATGCTTTGTATTTTTTTTTATTCTCAGTTTCATTGGTTTCGACTGTGACATTATTTTCGGTTTTCTATTGATATTGGAATTAGTTTGCTCTTTTTTTTGTCCTAAGAATTTGAGGTGGAACTTTATATTATTTGGAAACTTTTTTAAAAAAATGTAGGCAATAAATGTCTCTACAGTCTGCTTTCCTTACTGTTCCAAATATTTTGATATGTTATGTCTCTGTTCTCATTTGTTTCTAAGAATTTCTTGATTTTTTAAAATATTTAAGAGATTTATTAAAGCATCTTATCACAAAGATAGAAACATACAAATTAGAAACATGCAACCATCATCTTCCATGGTTTGGCTAAATGTTATATATTTTTCCTGTTTTTGTAGCTGAAAACTTCATATCTTATACCCAATTCATTCATCCTGAATACTGAATTCAATCTTCCTGAAATTATCCAGGGCAGCAAATAACCAAGATACAAACCATTATATTATAAGGAAAGTGCAAAGTTAAAAAAGAAAATATGTAGAGAATACTCCCTCCCCACCCCCGTTAAAGGCATACAACGGCACTTTGTTCTTTTTATGCTAGATTGTCTTTGAAAAGAATTAAATTGTAATAGACTTAACAGAAAACAAAAAGATTTACTGAATGTCCAAAAAGCTCCTTAGTGTTTGAAAATAAATGCTTAGACAAAAGACAGAGTATTTTATATCAAACAAAAGAGCCCTGTAATGCAGCATTCTGTAAAATAAACAAGACAAGAAGCTGGTATAGGGTTTATTGACAGAGGCAGAGCGTCTTCGGGCAGGTAAGTAAGGAGACGGTGGTTCCTTCTCAGGCATATTCACTGCCATTTCATTTCGTAGGTTGGCAAAACATACTGTGGAAGTGCTTCAAAGGCAGGGTATGCGGCAATCTCTGGCACGTTTCTGTTGTTGATATATTTGTAGCAGTTCCAAACACAGTTAATTAGATAAGCTTTAAAAATGATAAATACCACAAAGAACACAAGAGCAATGAATAGCAGGCAGCTGGAGTCCAATGCCAGGAGGTCATCTTTGTAGGGAAAATCAGGTAATTGATCCAGATATTCTTTGATTCTTGGCAAATAAGTGAGAGAACTGATAGCAACCAGACAACTGAGAACTAAGTCAAAAAGCCAGGAACAGAAGAATGGAATCAGCCAACCCAGCTGATGAGAAATTGCTCCATATACCAACCAGCTTTGAACTGACGATAAACGTAACAACTGAGACGGCAGAAAGTACACAGGCATCATCGGCCCCGCAGCTGAACCCAGGGAGCTCAGTCACAGTCTCCAAAGGCAAAGGACGCGTCTTCAAGCCGGCCCCTGGTCCGGGCCCTCGAATTGCTTATTTCTTCTATGATCTATTCCTCATATAAATTTCCATGTGCTTATGTGTTTTCTATAATTAATTTGCTTCTGATTTCTAATTTCATTATGATTTGATAGTATGTATAGGACTATATCAGGTTGGTTTTTTAATTTTTTTATTTTTTTGGTGCTTGTTAATACTTACATTTTGACCTAGAATATGATCTGTTTTGAGAAAGTTTTTTTGAGCTGCTAAGAAGAAGGTGAATTCAGCTGTTTTTGAACAAAATTATTTCATGGATATCAGTTTGGCCCATTTGGTTTATAGTATCATGCAGGTTAGAATATATATTTATTGATTTTATGTTTGGATGATCCTGTCTATTGGTGATAGGGGTGTATTGAAATCACCCAGTTTTATTGTATTGGGATATAGCTGGAATTTAACATCAAGAAGTAGATTTGGGTCTACTCTTTCCTCTATTAGGCACAGGGTCTCTGGACTATTTCCTAGGTCCTTGATCCACTTTGAGTTGAGTTTTATGCATGGTGAGAGATAGACATTTATTTTCATTTTGCTGCATATGAATTTCCAGTTCTCCCAGCACCATTTGTTGAAGATGCAATCTTTCCTCCAATATATGTTTTTTGGCGCCTTTGCCTAGTATGAGATAACTGTATTTATGTGGGTTTTTCTCTGTGTCTTTTATTCTATACCATTGGTCTACGTGTCTATTTTGGTGCCAATATCATGCCATTTTTGTTAGAATAGCTTTGTAGTGTAGTTTAAGGTTTTGTATTGTGATGCCTCCTACTTCATTCTTCTTGCTAAGGATTGCTTTGGCTATTCTGGGTCTCTTATTTTTCCAAATGAATTTCATGATTGCTTTTTCTATTTCTATGAGGAATAACATTGGGATTTTAATTGGAATCACATTGAATCTGTATAGTGCTTTGGGTAGTATGGTCATTTTGACAATATTAATTTTGCCTAGATTTAAAAAAAGATTCCAAATGAATTTCATGATTGCTTTTTCTAGTTTTATGAAGCATGTTATTGGTATTTTAATAAGAATTGCATTAATTCTGTATAACACTTTTGGTAGTATTGCCATTTTGACAATATTAGTTCTGCCTATCCAAGAGCATGGGAGATCTTTCCATCATCTAAGGTCTTCTTCGGTTTCTTTCTTTAGTGTTCTGTAGTTTTCCTTGTAGAGGCCTTTCACCTCTTTTGTTGATTCTCAAGTATTTTTTTTGAAGCTATTATGAATTTTTTCCTAATTTCTCTTTCAGAAGATTCATCAGTGATGTTTAGAAATGCATTTGAGTTATGGGTATTGATTTTGTATTCTGCTATTTTGCTGAACTCATTTATTAATTCTAGAACTTTTCTGTTGGAAATTTTTGGATACTCTAAATGGATGCTGATTCAAAACAGGGAGGGGGAGGCATGGGAAAAATGGAGGAACTTTGATAGGGCAAAGGGGAGGGAGGGAGGGTGCAGGGGTGCAGGAAAGATGGTAGAATGAGATGGACATGATTACCTAGGTACATGTAAGACTGCATATAGGGTGTGACACTATATCGTGTACACCAGAGAAATGAAAAGTTGTGCCGCAGTTGTGTACAATGAATAAAAATGAATTTTGCTGTCACATATACCTAACTCAAATAAATTTTTAAAAGAAGTATTTATTTTTCATGTAATTAGATGCATTGACATTTGGGGCATAAATATTTACTATCATTTTATCTTCTTGTTGGATTGTGCCTTTTACCAGTATGTAGTAGTTTTCTTTGTCTCTTCTGATTATTTGTTTTAAAATATGCTTTATCATATAGGAGAATGACCATTCCTGCTTATTTCTGGACTCCATTTGGATGGAGTGCTTTTTTTCCTTCATTTTACTTTCAGTCTATGGGTGTCTGCCTATGAGAAGTTTTTTGCAAATAGAATATAGTTGAATCTTTTTTTTTTTAATTCATTCTGTCAGTCTTTCATTGGGGAGTTGAGTCCATTTATATTCAATGTTATTATGGATAGATGTTTGTTATTTCCTTTCATTTGTTTGTTTATTTTTGCTATATTTAATTTGATCTTAATTTTCATTTAATTAGTTGCTTTTCTAGTGTGCTTCATCTATTTGGATGTTTGGGGTTGTTTTTTGGTTGTTCTGTGTGCAGTATATCTTCATTCTTTGTAGTGCTTGCTTAGTGGACAAAAAGGTTTTCCTTGGGCTGGGTATCTATAGCTCAATTGGTAGAGTGCTTGCCTTGCATGTACAAGGCCCTGGTTTCAATCCCCAGACCTGTATCCCCACCCCACACAAATTTCTTTTCCTTTTTCCTCATCCTGGAAATGTTTTATTTTCACATCAGTTCTGACACATAGCTTCTTTTTGGGATATAGCAATCTTGACTGGCAGTTGTTTTCTTTTAGATCTTGGAATATCTCATTCCAGGAGGCCCTACTAGAGTGAGCCTATTCCTTTATCTCTAAACATGACCTGACATTTTTCTCTTGCAACTTTTAATATTCTTTCCTTATTTTCTATGTTGGAAATTTTGATTATAATGTATCTTAGAGAGGTTCTTTTTTGATCTTGTCTATTTCTTGTTGGGTACATACATCCTGTATGTGGATGTCTTATCTCACTTCTAATGTTAGGAACATTTTCTGCTTTTATTTCATTGAAGAGGTTCTTAATGCCTTTAGCCTATATCTCTATGTTCACTTATGCCAATGACTCTCTTGATGTTGTCTCAGAATTATTGTAAATTCTGAGGTCCCCCTCTAGCTGTTTTTATGTGGGGTATGTTTGTTGGTTTGGGTTTTTTCTCTCCCCTCTTCTATGTGTTGATGTATTGTTGAGGTTCAAGTGGGGTTTGTTCATGTGTGGATCTCTGCTATACATCTGGGTCTCAGGGTCCTCCCATAAATTCCACTTTTAAGGTGAGGAGTCTAAACCACCACAGGCTTTCCATAGTCCTCCAGCATGGGTGTGAATTACCAAGGATCAGACCTTGAATACAGATGAATCTGTCTGACTGGTTACGTGTATCTTCCCAGTTGCTTATATGGGATGCCAGCAACAAAGGGGGAATCTCCTCAGTTTTCCCAGCCTACATTACCCTAGGTACAGTCCTTTCTACACCTGTTTCAATTACTCCGGAAGAGGCACCCTTGACTCCACAGTAGGCAACTGCTGGGTCTAGCTGGAAACTTCCTTCATGAGTTCTCAATCTCTAGCTTCTGCTAGTTGCCCTGTGGCCTCCTGTAAATGGTTCCTGCTGCTGCAGCTGTGGTTCCTGGCCGACTCTGCTTGTTGGCTGAGTGAATTTGCTCACTTATCACTTCCCCACACCATCTCTGGGTCAGTTAAGATCAGCCTCCATCTATATTCCTCAGGTTCTCGCAAGCCAATTTTATTTGCCACACTTTCCTCTATCTCTGCCTTTACTCCCCTCCCCTCAGTAGTGGGCTGGTAACTAAGCTGGTCCATCTCTAATACATTATTTCTTATATTGTGTTCAAAGTTTCCAACTTTCTGTGTCTCCACAATTGTTCTACTGCTCAGTGTTGAATGTCGGTGAACTCCCTTAGTCACTCACTTTGCAGAGGAGCAGTCGTCCTGCTTTTTAAATCTTGAGCTGAGAACTGATGAGGAGTGTGCGCTTCCTCTCATCTGCTGACTTCCCTTTTCCTTGATATGGGTTTGAGAGACAGCAAAGATAAAATGTTGCAGACAGTGGTTCTTCCTTTTGTCATCATGTATGTTGCATTGTTGTCATTATGCGTTTTCATCTCCTTCATTAATTTTCTTGATAAACTGGTGTGGAGGATTTTATCTCCCCCCAAATAACTACAACAGTGTCACCTCTCCACATCCTGTTCTTCAAGGAATATAGAGAAGTGATGCTCTGTGACCGTAAAAGGCTTTGATAAGATTGGGTCATAAGGCTATGAACCTTTGCTTTGTTCACTAGAAAATTTGGGCTTTATCGAGATTGTCATGCTGTGGGGAAATCCATGCCACATGAAGAAGACATAATTAAGGTGCTTTTATGACATATGCATTCTATGCCATTTAATCTTTCTAGATGAGACTCACACATGATAGAGATAAGAAAAGCCAACCTTCTCATGTCCTCTCTGAACTTTTGCCTCACAGAATCTGTGAGTGTAATATTCTTTTTACCATCATGTTTTGCAGTAAGTTATTATGTAGAAATGATAAGTGGAACAGATTTGGGTACCAGAATTGAGATACTACCTCAATTTTTGGTCAGGGAAGTGGGCAGAAATACGAAAAGCCTCAATGAAAGAAACTTGACAGGTCTCCAGAGGCTGTCAGTAAGGGCTTTAAGGAAAGTGAGGAAAATGTCATGGAAAGTGGTGAATGGGATTACTTTATCATAAATAGTAGAAGAAATTTAGCATAATTACTACTATCATAATACATAAAATTGAAGATGTACAAATGAAGTAAGGTGTAAGACTATAAATAGATTTCCAAGTGAAATGTTTCATTTGTTCTTTTTAGTTATACATGACAATAGAGTATATTATGACATATTTATACAAACATAAAGTACATATTATTCTAATTAGGATCCCAGTCTTGTGGTTGTACATCATGTGGATTCACTGTTGTGTATTCACATATGTACATAGGAAAGTTAAGTCAAATTAATTTCACTGTCTTTCCTATTTCAACCCACCCTCACTTCCCTTCATTCCACTTTGTCTAATCCGATGAACTTCTCTGCTTTCCCTACCCCCTTGTTGTGTGTTAGCATCCACATATCAGATAGAACATTTGACCTTTGGTTTTTGAAATTGGCTTATTTCACATTGCACCATAGTTTCCAGATCCATTATTTACTATCAAATGTCATAAAATCATTTGTTTTTATGGCTGAGTAATATTCTATTGTGTATATATACCACATTTTCTTTATTTATTCATCTGTTGAAGATCACCTAGGTTGTTTCCAAGGCTTAGGTTTTGTGAATTGAGCTGCTATAAACATTAATGTGGCTGATTACTATAGTATGCTGATTTTAACTCTTTTGGATATGTACTGAGGAGTGGTGTAACTGGGTCAAATGGTGGTTCCATTCCAAGTTTTCTGAGTAATCTCCATACTGCTTTCCAGAGTGGTGCACCAATTTGCAATCCCATCAGCAACATATGAGAAAACCCTGTTTCCCATATCCTTGCCAGCATTTACTGTTACTTGTATTCTTGATTGTTGCCATTCTTACTGGAGTGAGATGACATCTCAGTGTAGTTTTAATTTGCATTTATCTAATTACTAGAGATGTTGAACATTATTTTATGTATTTTTTAACCATTCATATTTCTACTTCTGTAAAGTGCCTGTTTAGTTCCTTTGCCCATTTATTAATTGGATTGTTTGATTTTTTGAGTTCTTTATATATCCTAGAGATTAATGCTCTATCTAAGGTGCAGGTGCAAAGATTTTCTCCCATTCTGTAGTGTATCTCTTCAGGCCCTTGATTGTTTCCTTTGCTATGAAGAAGGTTTTTAGTTTCATGCTATCCAATTTATTGATTCTTGACTTTATTTCTTGCACTTTAGGAGTCTTGTTGAGGAAGTCACTTCCTAAGCTGACATGGTGTAGAGTTGGGCCTATATTTTCTTCTAGTAGGTGCAGGGTCTCTGGTCTAATGCCTAGGTCCTTGATCCACTTTGAGTTGAGTTTTGTTCAGGGTGAGCGAGAGGGGTTAAATTTCACTCTGGCACGTATGGATTTCCAGTTTTCCCAGCACTATTTCCAACAGGTTTTCTTAAGATAACATAGAGGAAAGGAAGCTTATGATTTGTTAGTTTATAGAAAAAATTAGAGAGACATATATGAATCAGAAATTTTTTGATTTAAAAAACAAAATTGATCTTCATTCATATCTTTTCCAGATGACAGAATATTCTTATTTTAAAAGGGCCCTAAAGCAAAGATCAACACATAGTGTTGATAGGAAAACACCTCTAGATAAAGATAAGATCTGGATGTGACTATAAAACCCTGTTAACACATCAGAAATGTCTTAGGTGTTTTCTCATGGACCCTTTAATGAGCTTGAAGGCATGCTTATAGCTCTTATTGGTAAGCCTATGGGAAAGAAGTATTTACTTCAGAGATTGCGCCTATGAACTTTAACTTTATATACTATAAATTGATCCACTGGAAGATTAGTAAAAGTTATTAAAGAATTTAAATGGAATTGGTCAAATTTTACAGAAAAAAAAATAAAGAGAAGCCTTTTGATGTCCAAAGTCCTGTGACCATGAAGGTAGAGAATCTAACTCAGATGCAAATATAGTGATGTAGAATTAATGAGAGGATGAAACCAAAAATTTAAGGAATGGATCCAAGAGCCATGGAGAACCATTTCCAGGAGCTATGACTAAGACAATACAGGAACTGAGAGTAATACTGTTGTGTATCAGTGATTGCTCTCTGCCTGGTGGTATTTTTCCTCTTCTTCTCCCTCTCCTGCTACCCTACCCATGAGATTACTTGTAGAAATTATTCTGTGCTTATAACACAGTTGTGTGTTGGATGTTTAGGGGCTAACTTGCCACTTTGTTTCATAGGTCTTCAGATCAAGAGGACATATCCTTGAGGAACAGCTTCTGCAACTGGACGTGATTTAGATAATAAGATTCAAGACTTTGTTTGATGTCAAAATGAAATGAGACTTTGGATGTCTTGGAAGAGGGTTTAAAGTACTGTGCATATAGGAAGGATATGAATTTTTCTGGCCAGTAGGCAAACTGTGTCATATTTTCCAAAGATTGTCACAATAATATTTCGCATTTTACCTGTTTTATTCAATGTGACCTTGCCACTCCCAACAAAAGATAAGAGTATGGCTTCCCTTCTCCTGGATCTGGGAAGGCTTGTGACTGCTATAACCAGTATCATATATTAGAAGTCATAGCATATCATATAAGTAATACCATATGACATAGGCTGGGTCATAAGGATGATGCAGTTTAGCCTTATTATCTCAGACACTTGCCTCTGGTACTATGTGTCATTATTTGAGAAATCCATCTACATGATAAAGCCAATCTCTGAGAATCCAAATCATTTAGGGAGGCTTGGGTACATGCACTAGCCAGTTGAACTGTCCTTGCTGAGACAGTGAGCATGACAGTGAGATAAGCCTACTCCATCACGCCCTATCCAAACTCCCAAGATATAGGACTCATGAACTTAATAAAATAGTTGTTTTGTTTATTAGTCATTGAGGTAGTAACCGTAACAACTGGATAGTTTAAAAATCACATAAAATTCATTAGAACTGTTTGGTACCACACAAGTAGCAACTTGGTAATGAATTAGCTGATTTCACTGAATAAGTAGATGACAAAAATTTTAGTTGTCTGGTGGCTTGTTTACATATTTATTTAGATTTGAGGTGCTAAGTCACATGGCTATGTCTGAGTTCTAGATGATGTGCCACTGTACCTTAGTTTACTTGTAACATTCCATTTGATTTACATTTTGTTTGACTTCATTAAAAACTTCCATAAATGTGATTTCAATTTGTCTCCATATTTTACACATATTAGATAAGAGATAAATGAATAATGATTAACTGAATATTATGTTTTTTAAAATCTTTTTAGAGAGAGTACTTAATGGGTTTTAAAAATCCTATAAATGTTTTAGTAAACAGGGATTACATATACCAATATTAACCTCTATATTTATTAGGCTTATTGTCTATCTTTTAAGGATCATTATTTAATCTTCTGTTAATCTGTATATTTAATTTGAATATAGTACAATTCAAATATTCTAAGAGGTAAATATTGTAGATAAAAGCAAATTTTTCCATCAGTTAAGAATGCTTCTATAATTTTTTGGGGGGTTTTACTGACACCTAGTGGCATTCAGTCTGGTATGTAAAAAATTCCTTTTAGCTCACTTCATTCTATTATTCTCTCTATAAGTGTCTTCTCTTATTTTTTAATTTTTTTCTTCTCTTATTTTTTAAAACTTAATAAAGCAAACAAAAGGAAATTTCAGGTGTCTCAATGTGACCAGCATTTTTTGAGGATACATGAGACTATACAAATACACACACACACTCACATATAATTTGACATAAACAAACAAGTAGGATTATGTTATTCATTTTGACTCTAGGTTTTTACTGTACTTATTAATTTCCTTTATTTACTTGAATTCTCTTCCTCCTTTATACATTCATATAATTCCTCCACCTGTTTTAAGGTAGGTCATAATAACATTCTAGATTTTTCTCCATGTGCCTGTAATAAAACATATGAGTGAATATTCTTCTATAAACATACAAGTACAATGTACACATTTTGTTATACTTTAGAAAAATAAAATTGTGCCTATTTTTCTGCACTTTGCTCTTCTTAGGATACCTCTTAGAAATAGTTCTAAGATAAGTATGTAGTCCAAATTATTTTTTTAAGTACATGCATGCTATTTACAACTGCAGTTTTTCTACTGCAGCCATTCACCCTTTCAGTATTTTTGCCACCTTGAATATAGCAATGCACACCCATGTGTGTATATCCTTATAAAGGCTAACTTTATTTATCCAAGATAACTTTTTGTAAGTTAAATTGCTGGATAAAAGAATGCATTAATTTCAATAGGCATTACCACTTTGCTTTCAAAAATAGTTAAAATGTGTATGATTAATATGTGAGAAAAATATGTTTCTACATAGCCACTAGTATATCTTATAGGATTGTAAATATATTTGCCAGTGTGACAGGTATAAAATGATTTATTTTGAGTTTTCTGGTGACTAGGGAATTTGAACAACAACTTAGTTCTTAGTTTGTTCACTCTGAATTTATTCTATGGATTTTCTGATTTTAACTTTTGCTCTTCATATATTATAAGATGTTAACCCCTTGTTTCTCAGCCAGTTTATAGGTAATTTTATGGCAAAGATTATAACATAGTTTCAAGTCTTTATGTAATTAATCATGTCCATCTTTTGTTTTTATGACTATGGATTTTCAGATATAATAAAGTCTCCCTTACACAGGATCTTATTCTTCTAGGTTCCCTGCCCTTGCTTTTAAAAATTATTTTTGCAAAGTTTTTATTATGAGTTTAAATTCAAAAAATAAAAATAATAAACAATTGAAGTCTTAATTCATCTATAATTTAATTATTTTAATAACATTTAAAAAAGTGAAGTAAAACATACATAGTACAGTATTAAAGAATTACCAGGAAGTGAACACACCTGTGTAATCACCAACCAGTCACTAAATTTCTATTCCTTCTTAATTGCTAATTTTGAAATTCTCTGGATTAGTGACTAGTATCTATGATGATAGCCTTCCTGCCTCTCTTCATATTTTTGCTGCTTGAACCTGATCCTTGAACAATTAGTTATGTTTAGTCATCATTGACCTTCATGTAAATAAATTTGTATTTGTTTTTAAATATTTAATATTATCCTTTTTTTGAGTATAGAAGTTCATTATCCTTCCTGTATAGCATTACATTGTATGAATATGTGGCTTCTATCCATTCTGCTGCTGGTGGATTTTTGAATTTTTTTCAGTTTATGACCATGTGGAACAATGCAGTTATGAACATTCTTGTGCATTAACACTTTCAGTTGAACATATACTCCACAGAGAAATTGATGAGTCACAGGGCCCAAATATGTTCAACTTTGGTAGATTAGCAATTATTGCCAACAGTTCAACAGTTTTCCAAGTAGGCATACCAGTTTACACTTCCACTCGTGGATTAAGAGTTTTAGAACTCTACTTTTTCACCAGCACTAAAAATTTTCTTTTTCATCTGAAGTCATTCTGATGGATTCAGTGGGTATTAGTATCTCATTTTGGTTTAAATTAGCATGTCTCTAGTAGCCAATGAAGTCAAATTACTTTTTATATGTGTATAGAGAATTATTTCCTCTTGTGAATTATTCCTTCTTGGCCATTTTCCCATGAGGTAGAATTTTCTTATTGATTTGTTGGAGGTCTGTGTATTTTAGGAGTCTAGGACCCTTGTTGCAAATATCTTCCTTTAGTGGCATTTTTTTTCTATTTTCTTTAGGATAGTCTATTAATTATTTTTGATTAACAGAAATTCTTAGTTTAATGTATGGATTTTTTTGTTCATGTTTAGTGCATTTGTTTTCTGTTGAAAAAATCTTCCTATACTCTTAAATTTGTGATTTTTTTTCCTATTCTAGAATTTTGAGTTTGATGTAAAACTTAATTAACTTTTTTTGTAGGAAATAAAGAGTGGGTCAACTCTCATTTTTTACACATAGTATTGTGGAGCAGTACTTACTTGGTCCACAAGCATTTATTGAAAAGGGTAATGTTTAAACCCACAGCACTGATGTATGCTCATGGACATTAATAAGATGTTCATCTGCATTGGCAGGTTTTATTTTTTGACAGTGTCATGTAGAAAGTGAGTAAACACCATACTATCTTAAATACTGTGGCATCACACTAAGCCTTGATATTTGCCAGTGTAAATTTACTGCCTTTTTTTGTCGTTTCTTTTTTTTATTATTAGTTGTTCAAAACATTACAAAGCTCTTGACATATCATATTTCATACATTTGATTCAAGCAGGTTATGAACTCCCATTTTTACCCCGTATACAGATTGCAGATTCACATCGGTTCCTCATCCTCTTTTTTACATACTGCCATACTAGTGTCTGTTGTATTCTGCTGCCTTTCCTATCCTCTACTATCCCCCCTCCCCTCCCCTCCCCTCTTCTCTCTCTACCCCCTCTACTGTCATTCATTTCTCCCCCTTGTATTATTTTTCTCTTTCCCCTCACTTCCTCTTGTATGTAATTTTGTATAACAGTGAGGGTCTCCTTCTATTTCCATGCAATTTCCCTTCTCTCTCCCTTTCCCTCCCACCTCTCATCCCCCCTGTTTAATGTTAATCTTCTTCTCATGCTCTTCCTCCCTATTCTGTTCTTAGTTGCTCTCCTTATATCAAAGATGACATTTGGCATTTGTTTTTTAGGGATTGGCTAGCTTCACTTAGCATAATCTGCTCTAGTGCCACCCATTTCCCTGCAAAGTCCATGATTTTGTCATTTTTTAGTGCAGAGTAATACTCCATTGTGTATAAATGCCACATTTTTTTATCCATTCATCTATTGAAGGGCATCTAGGTTGGTTCCACAGTCTAGCTATTGCGAATTGTGCTGCTACAAACATCGATGTAGCAGTATCCCTATAGTACACTCTTTTAAGGTCTTCAGGGAATAATCCGAGAAGGGCAATAGCTGGGTCAAATGGTGGTTCCATTCCCAGCTTTTCCAGGAATCTCCATACTGCTTTCCAAATTGGCCGCACCAATTTGCAGTCCCACCAGCAATGTACAAGTGTACCCTTTTCCCTACATCCTCACCAGCACTTGTTGTTGTTTGACTTCATAATGGCTGCCAATCTTACTGG
>NW_025999977.1:45158519-45195363 GCF_001458135.2 Marmota marmota marmota | reverse complement strand
AATTTATTTGATGCTTGGGAGGAAAGGTATTAGAAGGGAAGGGAAGAAGTCACTAAGGAGAATGAGAGTAAGCAGGTAGAATTCAAGGAAGGGGGAATAAGGAAATTGAAAAGAAATGAAAAGACAAAAGAAAAAATAGAAAATAAAAAAAATTTAAAAATAAATAAAAAAACAAAAATAAATAATGAAAAAAAATTAAAAAATATTAAAAAAAATAAAAAATAAAAAAAAATAAAAAAAATCAAAATGAAAAGAAACCCAAATAATAGTAAAAAAAATTTAATAAATGCAGTCTTAGAGTTTGATTAACTTCTCTTCCAGTCTGTGGAGCTGTGCCCACCAGGCCAAACTTCTCCTCTCAATACGCGGGAACCAATCACTGTGCAGCAGCTTCTCCTCCCAGACTGGGCGGTCTCCAATCCTGAGTGCCTAGGGCCTTTTCTTGTGTCTAGTCACTTCCCCACTTTTCCTCAAGCTAGGCCCCGCTCACCAGTGACGCTCACCACAATACTGGCTACACGCCAGGTCTGTTGCTCCTGGGAGCCCTATTTTCTTGAACGACTGGGCACACTCTCCCTGTTTGCCATTCCCTCAGACCCTAAGTTTGTGGAGCTTGGGGCTGAGAACCCTCAGCGTATTTTGCTTGCCCTCCGGTAGCCACGCCCCCGGTAGCTGATGCAAGAGACCTCAGTTGTTAGCACTAGTGGGAGCGTAGCCGGGGGTTCCTGCACCGCGGGAGAGCTGGGAGGGGCCCTTAAGGTTTCCCCACTGTGTCGAGAAGGAGGGCTAGGGGGTTACACACCTGTTGCCTCCAGTTTCAATGAAGTTATCTCCTCCGCCGCATTCTGGTGACATCAGTTCTCTGCCATGGTGGTATCCCATGCAAATGGCGACAGTTCTTTCCCTTTGCCGGGTGAGCAATGCAACGGGTGGGTCCTGACTGGCTCCCCCAAGCCCTGTCTCACTCCTGTGGCCACTGCCTATGAAGGCTTGGTTGGTATTAACCTCCGCAGATTCAGAAAGGCCGACCAGTTGTTTCAGCGGGATCGTTTAGTGCTCAGTCACAGCGGTTTGTCTGCGAGATGCAGGCGAACGGGAGCTTGAATTCAGCCGATCCGGGCTCCGTGTGTGTTCTGAGAGGCCCAGACTGTTTGCCCCAGATCCACGTCAGCTCAGCATTGCCTAGTGATCCTGAGCAAACAGCATTTAGAGGGTTTAAGACTCCCTAAGCCTGTGCAGCTGAAGAGGTCAGAGACTTGATCTCTCCGCGCCCACCGCCATGTTGGATCCCCCAATTTACTGCCTTTTTTTATCCATTTAAAAAGATTATCTTGCCTGTACTTTGCTTTTATATTTTTATAACTTTATAATTAGGTTTAAATTTTCATATAGAAATATGCTATTCTGATTTTCATTTGGATTTGATTGCATCTGTAGATCATTTAGGGATATACAGCTCTGTAATACTGATTTTTCTGGTCTATGAATATGATAAATAACTTAGTTCCTTTAAATTTTCTTTTAAAAATAATTCATAATTTAAAAAATAGCAATCTTATAGATATTTTGCTAGGATTTAATAATTTATATACTCTCATTTATGTTATACTTTTTTAAAAATTTAGTTAACTCACATAAAAAAATACAATTTGATTTTTGTATATCAAAATATAAATGTATCTAGTGACCCTAAGTACATTTATTAATATTTGCATTTCTAATAGTGTCACTTATGAAAAATGAATTTTTTTTTCATCTTGTATTTTTTAATTTTTCTTTTGCCTAGATGTACTCAAGTTCTGTGTGATCTGGAATAAAACAAAGAGGTTGTGAGGGTTCTTGTGTCATTCTAGATTTTGAAAAGAACTTTTAATCTTCTAACATTAAATATGTTATATGTGAAAGTGATCATTATATATTTTATATGATCTTTATATACTAGATTAAAGAGGTTTCTATATCTTCTTTGCTAAGAGTTAGTATGAGAACTTATTGAATTTTATCAAATTTCTTATATTGATATGATGTTTATTGTGGGTTATTTCATTATTCCATTTTAAATCAATCTTGTGTTCATGGACTAAAATATACTTAGTCATGATATTTTATCATGTTAAAATTTCTTTGGGTTTAATTTGGTAGCTTTGACTTAATCATTAGAGAGATGCCTTCATAATTCTTTTTTTCTAATTAAATTGGTCCTATAAATAGAATTGAAAAGTATTTGTTTTCTTTTTTTTTTGAAAGATTTTGTATAAGTTTTCTGTTACCTCATCTTTACGTGTTGTGGCTGGAGGAGGTGAGCACTGGGGGCATACATTTAAGGTATATATTTTGTGTCTGGTGAGTGGAATCTCTCTGTGCTTTCTGGTCCTCATGTGAGCCTCTTCTGTACCACATACTCTTCTGTCATGATGTTTAGCCTTACCTCGAACCCTGAGGAATGGAGCCAGACCTCTGAAACTGTGGGCCCCCAAATAAACTTTTCCTCCATTAAAATTACTCTTGTCACATCTTTTAGACACAGTGGGGAAAAAGCTGACTGAAACAGAAATTGATACCAGAAGTGGGGTCATTTCTGTGACTAACTTGACTGTGTAAGTTCATAAGCTTTTTGAGCTTTTTGGAATTGCAGGAGGAATTTTGAGATGCTTAGCAATGCAAGCTGGAAATGATTTCAGATTGTTGTAAGTGGAGCTGAATGACCGATTCTGGAGGGAGCTCAGAAAACAGGAATGCCAGTAAGACCATGGCAGTGAAGACAGGACTCAAGATGGTTCAGAGAAGGAGGACTCTGTTGGAATTTGGAGTAGAGGCCATTTGTGTCATGTTCTGGCCGAGAAGTTGTCTGCATTTTGCCTGTGGCCTGAGACTTTCTGTGAGGCTGATTTTAAAAGCAATGGACTTCTTAATCTGGCAGAAAAAAAATTTCTAGGCAGCATAACATTCAGGCAGTTGTGTAGATATTGCTAGAGGCTTTTAGCCAAATTAATTGTGATAATCAGGAAGAGAAAGCAAAGCAGAAAGATCTGAAAAACTTGGACTTGAAAGGTGGGAGTAAAACTGGGTCTAAGAAAGTTAGAGTTGTTAAAGACATTACTTCCATTAAGGCAATGCTGAAGACATTGCCCAGAGACAATGAGAAAGATGGATTGAGGGCATCTGAGGAATTGGCAAGAGCATATCCATCTCAGACTCAAGGAAGTAAAAAAAAAAAAATCTCTTGACAAGAGACCGACCAGTAGGCATTCTTCTTGCACTAGGGAGCCTAGAAAGTTTTTCCAACATGCTCAGCTACCCAGCCACTCAGAGGCTGCTGCAACCAGGGTTCATGGAGACTAGGCTATTTCTTGATTTGTTGGCAGACTTTGTCATTAACCATGTGGTGCTGGTTCTTCAGGATTGCAGGATGCTGGAGTTATGGGTTCATGGAAATTTCCAGTGAGATTTGAAAGGAAGCTCTGGGAGGCTAGACCAAATGCAGTAGGGTTGGAGTCCCTATGGGCTGCCCCTGAGAGGGAAGTATGCATGGAAATGTGAGTAGGAAGCTAAAGCTGAAGTAGAGGCCCCTACGATTAAGAAATGCCAGTAACATGGAATGTCTGCCAAGAAAACCTGTAGGAATTGAGCAGAGACAAACCATGAGAGATGCCTTGTGGGCTTAAATCAGCAAAGCCCATGGGCAGAGCTATACAAGCGCTTTGGAGAGGACAACATGATGTCATGTGCTTCAGATGCCAGATATAGAACTACAGGACTTGTGTGCCCAGCTGGATTTTAGTCTTGCTTTTTGTCCTGTCCCTTATTTCTGTGTCCCTGTTTTTCTGAATGGAAATGTTTACTCTATACATTTATATATTGGATACTTATAAATTGTTTTTTATTTTTATAGGACCTCACCATGTGAGTTTGCCCTGAGTCTCAGAGGAGACTTTGTACTTGAACTTTTGGGCAATCTTGGAACTGTTGAGACTATGGGGACTCTTGGGACTGGAGTAAATGCATTTTACATTGTGAGATGGTCATAAGCTTTTAGGCTTATGACCAGTAAGACCATGGCAGTGAAGACAGGACTTCCAGGCGTCAGGGGCAGAATGTTATGGTTTGGATGTGAGGTGTCTCCCCAAATGCTCATGTGGGAGACAATGCAAAAAGGTTTTAGAGAAAAAAATGATTGGGTATGAGAGCCTTAACCCAATCAGTGAGTTAATCCCCTCTTGGGATTAGCTGAATGGTAACTGAAGGTGGGCAGGGTATAGCTGGAGGAGATGGGCATTGAGGGTGTGCCTTTGGGGTATATATATTTTGTATCTGGTGAATGGAGTCGCTTTCTGCTTTCTGATCATCATGTGAGCCTCAAGCCCCAAGGTAGAGAGTTAGCTGTCAGTGGACAGAGACCTCTGAAACCATGGGCCCCAAATAATCTTTTCCTCCTCTAAAATTGTTCTTGTCAGGTCTTTTAGTCACAGTAGCAAAAAGGTGACTAAAATACATGTTTAGAAGAATTTACCAGTGAAGTTTTTAATGAGTCAGAAAATTTCTTGGTAACAGAGTTTTAAGATTTTACTTTTAAAAAATATGATCATTCAGCTTTTTCATTTTCTTATGTCAAATTTGATAAACCACGTTTTAATCATTAGCTAGACTTTTTGAAGGACAGTTTTGGTAAATCTTTAGGTCAGGTTATCATCAAATATTTTTCTGCTTTATCTCTCTTTCCTGTCTGAGATTTCAACTATATTATATTTGAGGTTTCACTGTGTCACTTGTATTCTATGTTATTTTATTTCCCATCCTTTTCACTCTCAGTGCTTCCATCTGCATATCTTCTAGTTCATTAATCTTTAGCCAGATCCTATTCAATATTACACCCATGTATTTTGTATTAAATTTAGTACTGCATTTTCAGTTCTATGATTTCTATGTGAGTTATTTCATTGTTTTCTATTCTCTACTAAAATCCTTTATTTTATCTTTTGATTCCTTGAACAATGTTAATTGTTGACTTTGGAGTATATATTCAGTGACTCTATTATGAGAATTGGCTCTGAGTCTGTTTCTATGTTTTTTTCTTTTTCTTTTCTTTTTTCTTTTTTTTTCCTGTTGGTTTTCTGTAAATGTTGTTTGCTTTACATTGACTACAAAATATTGTACTGTATATGGAAATGGTAGATCTTTTGGGGATAATTCACTTTTGCATCTAGTAAACAGTGTGGCTGGTGGCAAATCACCTTAATTAAATCAGGAACTACTGCATTCTGGCTTTTTAAACAAAGCACACATACAGGTTTTAGGTTTTTTTCCTGAAAGCCTTGGATATTTTCCAGGGTTCTGCCTTCTTGGAGGACAGTGTGCTTTTTGTATATCTCCCAGATTTTAGACTGTCAGTCATAGCTTTTTGCAATTCACTGTTCCCTTTATGCAAAGCTGTAGGAAGTACAAGGTTCTTGTTCTTTCTATCTTCTTAGATTTTTAACTCCAGAAGTTTCACTGCATTCATTGCTCTCTGATAACTTCACACAGATGCATTTTACATTTTGTTTAGCTGTTCTAGATTTTGTTAGCATTAGTCTTGGTCCAGTTGAACCTGGAATGTTACTGCCAGCTATGTTTACTTATGGTGTAAATCAGAGATGCAGTTTTAATTTTTGCAGATCAATAGCAATTTTGCCAGAACCATTTATTAAGTCACCCATTCTTTCCCTATAAAATTCAATATCAACCATTGCAAGATATTAAATAATATATATCCTGGAATCTATTTCTGAATATTCAGTTTAATACCGATTTTATTAGGTTGTATCTATAAATAAGATATCAACCTTATTATTATGTAGATTCTAGCCTTTCTAGTTGACTTTATTTTGCTATTGAAATGGAAATTTAAAAAAAAATTTCTGCTTCCAAGTGACTGTTGCTATATTTAAGATAATCTTCTGTTTTTTTGTATATGCATATTTTTATTTTATCAGTATGTTACATTATTTTACTTCTGGTTCTTAATTTTCTGATTAGGAAATAATATCTCCAATAAAAATAAATATTTAAATATAAAATTTCCAATGAAATGAGGAATAACATTGATTTTGAATACCACTCTAGTTACTTATTTATAAATAGAATAGGATTTAATTTTAATGTATAGGATATTTTCCATTTTTTTTCTCTTTCCATATTTTGTTTTTTTAAAATAGTTTTTGTTTGTATTTAACTAGTTTCATCTACTTCTGTTATAGAATTTTTGTTACAAGGGGTTGCTGAATAATATTAAATACTTCATCAGTTCTATTGATAAATTCATGCCATTTACCCTTTTGTTTGTTAATATAATCATTTATTTGGATAGATTTACTGAATTTAAATAATTCTTACATTTTTGGAGTAAATTCTTCTTGATCATATTATATAGATAACAGTTATTCCATATACTCCAGCCTTTTAGTAAAAAGTTTTAAACAAAGCATATTGATTTTTTTTCAATATTTATGTACGACTTATCAACTAATATGTAATGGAATGAATAAGGAGGCATCAACTAATTAAGGCCAAAAGCTAGCATATTATTGTGCCACAGAATACTCCTGGGTGACTGTCCCCCTGCAACATAACCATTTTTTCTGACTTTGTACTTATGAGTCATTGCATTTAAAAAATATTTTTACCACTCATGGTCACATATTCTAACAATGCATTTAAAATTTTTATTTTGTTTTCCTTATAAAATAAAACTCTACTTTTTATGGCTTATTTAGTTATTATTAGGTCTTTGAGGTTAATCTACTTTGATGCCATAGAGTTACAGTCCATTAATTTTCATTGCAGTAAATATTATACTCTATGAATATACCACAGTGCACTTCATTGTGTTTGATGGACATTTGTCTTATTTCTAGCTATGTTGTTCTACAACTAATGGTGCCATAACACATTTTTGTACATTCTCCAGTGAACATGTACAAGACATAGGTTGCAGCCATATATAATTTTTACTAGTGACTATGACTATTTTGTTAGATTTTTTTTCAAATTATCACACCAGCAATTTATGAAAATTACCATTTCTCCGACTCCTTCTCCTCATTTAATATTGTTTGACATTCATTAATTTGGGTATGAAATGAATCTTATAATTTTTACAGCTTTTTTTGAAACAGTTTAAAAATTACAGTAATGTTATAAAAGTAAAATGATTCCTCTTCACTCTTTACTCATTTCCCTCAGTTTACCATATTTACCCCATATTTTCATTTTGTGTATTTATGCATGTGTATATATTAAGCTGTATATTAATGTATGTATGTGTATAATATATAGGGTGTATGTATATATGCGCATTTATATGTATATATTCTTCTTTTGGAGGGGAGGATTGAACTGAGGGTCACTTAACCACTGAGCCACACCCCCAATTCCTTTTATTTTTCTTGAGATATATATTCTTATATATACATGTGCCTATATATATATTTTTTTTTCCTTAGCTGAGAGTAAGTTGCATATACTGTTTCTATAATGCTACAGAGTTTCCTACAAAATGATGCTGCATCCATCAAAATCAGTAAATAAATATAGATCAAATCATACCATCCAATCTGTTAGACCTTATTAACATTTGCCAATCCCAGGAATGTCTTTTATAATTACTCTTTCCTTGATGATCTTGGACCTAATGTAAGTCATGTACTATTAATTGTTGTGTATCTTTAGTCTTTTTCCGTTTGGAGCAGTTATCAATTTTCTTCATGAATTTTGAGGCATATAAGACATTTTACAGTTACTTCATAGAATGACCCTTTAATTTGGGTTTGCTATCTTCTCAGGATTAGATTCTGGTTATGGATTTTTACAGAAATTTATAGACATAATGGCCTGTTAATTTTTATCAGCACACAATATTGCTTTACCCCATGACTGGTGATGTTGCCCTTTATCATTTCCCCTAAGATGATTCTTCCAAATTTCTCTATAGGAAATTTATACTTACTGATTAATGAGTAATTAAACATTATTCTATGAATCTGTATAAATAGCCTCTTCATCAAGCTTTCACCTACTCATTTGACATCCTTGATAAATTCTTGTCTAATCAATTATTTCTATGATAGTTACCAAATGATTTTCTAATTCATTCTTTCTTGCCTTCTCTTCCATACTTATATACATAATAATGTTGCAGGAAATGAGGGTCAGGACACCAAGATCTGGAAGAAGTACTTTATTAGTAGTGCCATGGTTCAGAAGGAGAATTCCCAAAGTCTGAGCCCAGAGTGCAACAGGGCATGTTTTGAGTACATCAAGGCAAGGGAGTTTTATTGGAGGCAATCCTATTGGAGGGTGCATTCTGTATTCTTTATATGGGATAAGTTTTCAACAGCCTGTGGGCTTTAAGCTCATACAACTTGGAAACTTTCATTGCATTAACCCTAAAGGGGGGGTTCTTCTGTCCCAGTTATTTTGTTTCCTGCTTCTGCTCCTAGGGTCATCTTGTCACAGCAACCTGTCAGCCACTGCAAACTTCTATGGTTAAATGTTAGTAAAAAGAGCTGCTGTATGTCACATGTGCAAAACCACAGTCTTTCAGCTCTTAAACTGCTAGACTTTCCATTCTGTGCTACCACATTAACGAATGGATTTTTATTTTATTTAATAGACAATAATCCATTATTATTATTATTATTATGCATTTTTATTCATTAATTTTTACAGAATTGGCCAATGCCAATCCCTTCAAACTTATCCTTCTAGTATTTTAACATGTCCCCTTTATTTTTTTTAATACTCTTTCTTACTTTAGAGTATCATAGTTTTGGAATTGGCCATTTCTCCAAGGAGCTTAGATATCTTTTAGTGAAGAATGACATTTATAAATTGAGACTGGATCTTGTCAAGATTTTTTTGTGGGGCTGGGGATGTGGCTCAAGCGGTAGTGTGCTCACCTGGCATGCGTGTGGCCCGGGTTCGATCCTCAGCACCACATACAAACAAAGATGTTGTGTCTGCCGATAACTAAAAAATAAATACTAAAATTATCTCTCTCACCTCTCTCTCTCTCTCTTTAAAAAACATTTTTTTTCTTATATTGTTTCTATAAACTTTTAGTAGACAGAATTAGATATTATGTAAGTGTGTATACACATGCATATACATATATATATATATATATATATATATATATATATATATACATATATATACACACACACACACTTAATTTATATACACATACGTGTATCCACATCCATTCATTTCAATATAACAAAACTGTTTGTACTGAACTCCAATTTAGCCTTCCTCATTTTCATATTGGTAACTCATCTCTGACAGAAACCTGGCCTCCATATCCTCAATATATTTACCTATTCAGTCCCCTTTTAAGTAGCTGATCACTCAACCACCAGACCATCACCATTATTCCAGTTCTTCCCACTTGGTGGCCACAAGGACTAAGTCTCCTTTCTTCTTACCATGGTTGTATTCCAACTACAGTTTTTATGGGCATTTCTTAGATTACAAATTAGAAGCAGCTTTAATTTACTGGCCATTTTCAACCTGTTTTGTAAAATTCCTGTTTTTTTCTTTCCTTCCTTTTTATTGATTGTCATCTTTTTTATTTCAATGTCAGATACTTGCAGATGTTTTCTAGATTAGTTGATTTTCTTGAATCTATGGATTGAGGTCATTTCTAAGTCTGGAAAATTCTTCCCATAATCTCTTTGAATATTTCCTCTGTCCTATTTGCTTTTCTTTGGTGAACTACAAATAAATGTGAATTAGATGTCCTCATTCTAACTTATTTTATTTTATTTTGTTTCCTGCTTCTTTGTTTATTTTATTTATTTGGTGGTGCCGGGGATTGAACCCAGGGCCTTGTGCATGCTAGCACTCTACCAACTGAGCTATATCCAGAGCCCCTGTATCTTATTTTAAATTGCATTCTATATTTTTCATTTATTTATTTCTGTATTGGATTCTGGATAATTTCTATTAGATCTGTTTTTGTGTTTCCAAATTCTTTCTTCAAATGTTAAACCAAGCCATTTAGATTTTTTCTTTTTTAAATTGGTTTTATTTTTTAAATACATGACAGAAGAATGCATCACAATTTTTATTACACATATAGAAAAATTTTTTTCATATCTCTGTATATAAAGTATGTTCACACCCATTCATGTCTTCATACATGTACTTTGGATAATGATGTCCATCACATTCCTCCATCATTGCTAACCCCCTGCCCACTCCCTTCCCCTCCCACCCCTCTGCCCTATCTAGAGTTTGTCAATTCCTCCCATGCTCCCTCTCCCTACCCCACTATGAGTCAGTCACCTTATATCAGAGAAAACATTCGCTATTTGTTCTTTTGGGATTGGCTAACTTCACTTAGCATTATCTTCTCCAACTGCATTCATTTACCTGCAAATGCTATAATTTTATTCTCTTTTATTGCTAAGTAAAATTCCATTGTGTATATATGCCACATTTTTAAAATCCATTCATCTACTGAAGGGCATTTAGGTTGGCTCCACAGTTTAGCTATTGTGAAGTGTGCTGCTATAAACATTGATGTGGCTGTGTTCCTATAGTACGCTGTTTTTAAGATTATTTAAAGAAATATTTAACTATGTCCACAAAGATAATCTAGAGGGTTTTTTCTCTAAAATATTTATTGTATTATGTTTCACATTTATATGTGAAATAAAAATTTTAGCTTTCTGTGAGGTAGGCATAAAGATGCATATTTGAGGGTATAGATAGCCAGTTGACCACTACACTTTATCAAAAACACACACATCGTTTTCATTAGTTTACAAGTAAATTTCAGTTAACTGACTATATATGTGTGGGTCTATAGCTGAACTCTATTCTCTTCCATTGAGTAATTTGTCTTTTTTGCACATAGCAGATTGATTTAGCTACTCTAGCTTTTTAAGAGATCTTAGTAACTTGTATAATAGCCCTCTAATTTTGTTCTTTGGGATTGGTTTGGCTATTTTTTGATTTGTTGTTATTGTTATTTCTAGAGTGAATAGATGGTTATTTTTCAAACTTGCTAACTATTCTTATTTTCAAGGTTCTCTTTTCTTCCTTTTATCCTGTCACACCTGTCTCCATTCCTCACATTTCATTTCACTACCTGCCTCTTTATCTCTTCCTGTCTTCTCTTCAGTATCTCCACCTCTTTTTCCTCATTTGCTCTTTCTTTTCTGCTTTGCCCAGAAATAATGCCATAGTGAATATTTTCTGACATGTTCCAGGGATGGATCCCTGTAGAAAATTTAAAATATGTATCAATGAATGGGATTTCTGATCAAAAAGAATGCATGCATTTGTTGAGAAGTATTAGATTACTTTTCAGGATGACTTGACTTGTCTATACTCCTCTCAACACTGAATGAACATTCCTGCATTTTCACTTAACATTGCTCAACTGCCATTTTGCTATTATTAAAGGCATAAAAATTTAAATTTAAACATTTTTGATATAATAAATAGATTTTTCTTTATAGTTTATGCTTTGAAATTTTTATCATATATGTCTCTTTTACTATTTATCATTGAGAATCTCCACTCTGTATTCCCATGAGTGGAGTTGCTGATCTACAGAGTATGAGCAAACTTAATATTGGTAAACTTCAGACTACTCTCTAAATGACTGTCCCAGTTTATACTCATGAGTATATACTTATTCCCTGAGAATATATCCCTGTATTCTTGCTAGTCAGTTATATTATTTAACTTCTTAAATTTTGCTTGTAAACATCCTCTGGATTTTCTCTTTTTATATAGAACACAGTAATGTGTATTTGCAATGATAGTTCAAAATCTTTTTTAAAATTACATTTTTCCTTATATTCCATTTTAGATAATTTTTTGTTGGGAAACTGAATTTATTTGGAACTTTTTTGGCAGGCAAGATTAGTTTTATTTGGAGAATTTGAGTCCTTGAGTTTTCATATGAGTATTTCTAGACTGGCCAAATCAGGACTGCAAGAAAAAATATATATTGGACTGTCTGATTCCTCTGTCTTTGTTCTCCAGACTAAATCTGTGATAGCAAGATTCTGTCATTTCAGTCTATATTATCTACTCACTTAAAACCCCTCACCTTTGTGTTCTGATATATTATCTTAGACTGAAGGGAGAGGCTCTATTCTTTATATGACACTAGTAATCTTTTCATGTTAGCCAAAATATTATTCATCATTCAGAAAACTAGATCTAAGATCAGATCAACTTTGCTTGATATTATCTCACTGTGCTTAGATTCTTAGTGCATAGAATAGCCATTATCATGTATTAACTGATGATATTTTATAAGTCGACAAAGTTTCTCCTATGGGAGTAATGACAGCTAACCAGAACAACAAATATAGTCAAGTCCAGAAATATCAATCTCAAGTCATTAAAAAATTTGCTTATCTGGAACATTTTTGCTTATTGATTTTATATAATTGAAATATTAATAATATGATTTAAATTTAGATACAATTCCTAAATGTGAAGTGAAATTATTAAATCAGTTTTTTTTAAAAAATAACATTAACTTTTGTTCTTTTGTGCTTTAACTATCAGGTCATGTGTCTGCCATTATCCTTCTTGCTTACATCATTTTACATACCTCCTGGTTTTCACGGATTCTCTTTTTCCTGTGATCCTGTTCATTCACACATATTGAGTTAATGCTTATTTCCTGCAATTTTTAGAAATTTCATTTACTTATCACTATGAAAACTGCAAACTTCTCTGCAGTGACCAAACCTTTTATTTTCTTTGTATATCATAGTGCCTGAGATAGATGGTCAGCACAAAGGAAGAGTTGGAAAGTGCTTAGTAGTAAAATTTGTTCACAAGCTCTGAATTATTCTGTCATCAGTGATGTACTTGAGCCATTCTGGTGGATTGTATTGAGGCAGCCATCCACGTTTTCCCATTGACCAACCACAGGAGTTACAGAGCAGTTTGGGGTTTACAACCCCATTTCTTAACATTTCCCTAGAACTGCAACCCCTGTATTTTATTACATTCTTGACATTTTCACATTAACAGGTAATTCAAATTTATGTCACAGATTAAATTCTTGTTTTCCTCCCCCAAACCTACTCTTTTCCCCAGCATTCTCCATCTTAGTAACTGCCTAAGTTATGGTTGTGATGAGAAAAATTTTAGTGTCATTCTTTTTAAAAAATATTTTTTATTTATAGATGGACACCTTTATTTTATCTATCTATATCTATCTATCTATCTATCTATCTATCTATCTATCTATCTATCTATCTATCTTTATTCATTTATTATGTGGTACAGAGGATTGAGCCCAGTGCCTCATGCTAGCTAGTTAGGTGCTCTACCATGAGCTCCAGCCGTGGCCCATTAGTGTCATTCTTGATTGCTCTGTTTCTCGTACCTCACAGACATTCCTTTGGGCACTACTTATACAATTTCCCTCTTAACTTTTTACCCCTTCCACTGATGCCACCAGTGTAAGTTACTACCCTTTCTTGCCTGAATTACTGCAGTAGAGTTCTGATTAGTTTCCCTTCCACTCCTTTTTTCCCTTGCCACACACCAGGTCACATCTAGTGTCTTCTTCACATAAGTATCAAGAGTGAACCTATTAAAACCTAAATTTCATCAATGATTTCCATTCAAATTAGTTAGTAGTCCTTATTGTGGCCTACAATGCAATTTCCATGATCTGACTTCCTACCTCTTCGGGCACTCTTCCTATTACTCTCTATTTTCTAGCACACTGTTCTGCCTATACTTTTTTTTTTTTTTTGTACCAGGGATTGAAACCAGGGCTACTTAACCACGGGGTCACATCCCCAGCCCTTTTTTAGATTTTATTTAGAGACAGGGTCTAACTAAGTTGCTGAGGTGGGCTTTGAACTCATGATCCTCCTGCCTCAGCCTCTGGAGCTGTTGGGATATAGGTGTGTGCCACCATGCCTGGCCACCTACTCCTCTTTAAACATGTTTGCACTTTATGTCCTTCATGCATACCTGTTTCTGTGGCCTGAAACATTTTCCCTCATGAATACATACATTTCTCATTTAAATCTATTGTTTAAATATTGTCTTCTTATAAAGGCCAATCCTGACCATTCTTTATAAAGTAACATATTCTTTCCTCCATAACTCTTATCTCCTACTCTACTCTACTTTACATTGTTGATGAAAAACTGACATTATATTGTGTGTGTGTGTGTGTGTGTGTGTGTGTGTGTGTTAGCTCTCTGAAGGGAAGAAATTTTCTTGTCTTGTTGATCGTAGCCCCTACATTTAGGAAATTTGTTGACATATAGAAATTTGTTGACGTGGGTGTGTGTGTGTGTGTGTGTGTGTGTGTGTATGTATATAAAATATAATTTCTGACTGTGACCAAATTTCTTTTTATACTCAATTCAGAATATATCAACTTTTAACATTTTTTCTGCATGAAATTAAGCTATTTTAAGAATGCTGGACTTTGTTTTGTAAATATTAGTGCACTGTCAAATTTATGATGTTCTGATTAGTGATTAAATGAGTTTGTGCATTACTTTTAGGATAATTCTTGATTTTTTAAAATAATATTCACTCTTAGGAAGGAAAATTCTGATCCATTAGAATTTAAAACTGGAAATTTTGGCCACCAGATGGAGACCTAGTACTTACTTTTAAAATTTTTTTTTTTATAAGTTCATCTAATTATTAGAGAAATAATCATAATAATATAAGTGCTTAAAACAAAATTCTTTAGTTTCTTCTGTTTTGTATATTTCTAATAACTTTTACTCATTAGGAATATTATTACCTAGATTTGAAGTTGTGTAGTAAATTGTACTAAAAAAGAAGCATAGCATATATATCAGGCATCTAGGTCCTCTTTTATTCAGAGATTTTGGGATAGGTGGCTAATTCCCTGGTGAAGCAAGGACAGAGGAGTGTGGACTGTTGATGAAAACCAAAGCATGCAGGTAATGTTGAGTGGCAGGTTTTAGGAGTTGAGGGATTTCTGTTATTGGGGAAGAGAGGCTACAGAGAATTGTTTAGAAGGGAAAGTAACGAGAATAAAACAGGTTTAACCAAAATGTGTTTTCCTGAATGGGGAGTAGAGAGACAATGAAGGTCATCAATAAGGTGGGAGCATCCAGAACTTCATTCATGCCAAGAGGTTTTGAAGGATCTTTTAACTGGTCAGGCAAATTTCTCTGTTTGTACTTTCCTAAATGATAAGAGATGTTGATTGATTTTATTACTTTATGTTTTTCATTTTTGTAATTTTTCCCCACAGTGTCATGTAATTTGGAGAATATATGTACCATGTATGAGACACCTAAATAAAGCAATAAGTGTTTTCTCTGAAGTTCTTAACTTACATAATTTCCTCATGCATGAAAGCAAAAAGAGAAACTTAAAATAATTTTTCTGTCTCCTCACTGGGTTTCATTTACTTCACTTTGAGAAGAAGCAATAAAACAAAACAAAACAAACAAACAAACAAAAACCTGAGGCCCTTTATGTCAATCCTAGGAGAAGAAAAGTAGTTCACAGCTTATATGCTATTTATTTGACCTGAACATTAGAAGAAAATTTTGCCTTTTCTTTTACTGTCACCTCACCAAGGTTGATGATCTCTGCTCTGGTTTTCTTTTATCCCCCAGATAGAAATAACCTTTTAAGCTGATCTTTCTGCTTTCTTATCTGTCTAATTGGCCTTCTATAATCTTGTTAAGCTAATTTACCTAAAACAAAGATGACATGGCTGTGTTTTCTCTTTTTTTCTTTTCTTTTCCCTGACTAAAATCTGTCAAAGACTACATTTCGCACAGGGTAAAATCCAAACTTGTTAGCATAGAGAGGTACCCTCTAACCTGACCCTGCCTGTATTCTTTATTTGATGCTCAGCTCAGGTATAATTTCTTTAATTCTTCTGAATAAAAGTGATATAGCTCCTTCTGAGTTCTCATATTTTTATTTGTGTTTTTTTTAAATATATTTTTAGTTGTTGATGGACTTTATTATCTTTATTTTTATGTGGTGCTAAGGATTGAACCCAGTGCCTCATGCATGCTAGGTGAGCACACTATCACTGAGCCACAACCCCAGCCCCTTTATTTGTGCTATTTTTATATCACTTTTCACCTTATATTATAGTCAAGTGCCACTTAATAATGAGGACACATCACTTCATTAATTTTGATTCTGCATAGATTTCAAATTCCTGAAAGTGGGGATCCTATCTTACTTCCTAGGGTCTCCAGTGCCAGAATTATTGTTAGTTTGAGGGAAGTTAATTTTTTTCTAACATTTTCAATTTTGTTTTTGTAAAAACATACTATAATTTATTTCTGGTCATGACATATTATAGACTTTAGATAATTAAAATCAAATTATTTTTAATATTCTTGAATTTTAATGCTCAAAATCAAAATAGCCAATTGAGCAAAATTGCAAAAAAAGAGACTGTTGTTATTTTAACCTCTTAAAGTGTAAATAATTGATCATATTTATATTACATAATGAACCAACTTCAACAGAACTGATTTCTTTTAAAAATATATAGAAAAGTTGAACATTAATAGAATGAATCAATAGCCTACAGTGTGAACCAATGTCAAATAATTATTTCCTCTGCATCCTCCTTCTCAAAAAACATTCATGGAGAAAGCACTTAAAACAACGGTGTGCAAATTAATTGAAGTATAGTGAATTTTAGTAAATATATTGAGAAAAGATTTAGTATTCATTTATTCACTTTACAAAAGCTTACTGAGCATCTACTGATGTCAGGCACTGTGATTATCTAGAGAATATCTGTAAATAGTCAGCTTTCAGTCCTCATGAAACTTAACATGAATGAGAAAGACAAGAAGCCAATGAAAAAGGAGCAATACGATTTTGGATAATGGTTATTGCTCTTAGGAGAATTAAACAGAGCAATAGTTTATAGAATAGCTGGAATGTCAAGGAGAACCTTTCCTTTTTTCCTCATTTAAAAGATTATGTGGAGCATTGGGTGTGGTGGTGTGTGTCTACAATTCCAGTGGCTCAGGAGGTTGAGGCAGGAAGACCACAAGTTCAAAGCAAGCCTCAGAAACTTAGCATGGCCCTAAGTACCTGGGTGAGACCCTGCCTCAAAATAAAGAATAGAAAGGGCTGGGAAGTGTGGTCATTTTGACAATATTAATTCTACCTATTCAAGAACAAGGTAGATCTTTCCATCTTCTAAGATCTTTAATTTCTTTCTTTAGTGTGTTGTAGTTTTCATTGTAGAGGTCTTTCACCTCTTTCGTTAAGTTTATTTCCAAGTACTTCATTTTTTTTTTGAGGCTGTTGTAAATGGGGTAGTTTTCCTAGTTTCTCTTTCAGAGGATTTGTCTCTGATGTACAGAAATACCTTTGATTTATGGGTGTTGATTTTATATCCAGCTACTTTGCTGAATTCATTTATTAGTTCTAGGAGAACCTTGCATCCCTGGGATGGGCCCTACTTGATCATGGTGCACTATGTTTTTGATATGTTTGATATATTTTTGATATGTATTCAATTTGCCAGATGCTATGCAGATTCAATGCAATCCCAATCAAAATCCTAATGACATTCCTTATAGAAATAGAAAAAGCAATGATGAAATTCATCTGGAAAAATAAAAGACCCAGAATAGCCAAAACAATCCTTAGCAAGAAGTGTGAAGCTGGTGCATTACTATTCCAGACTTTAAACTATAGTATAGAGCAATAGTAACAAAACAGCATGGTATTGGCACCTGCAGACCAATGGTAAAGAATAGAGGACACAGAGTCTACCCCATGTTAAAAAAAAAATAGACAAAGGTACCAAAAACATACATTGGAGAAAAGATAGCCTCTTCAACAAATGGTGATGGGAAAACTAGAAATCCACATTAACAAAATTAAATTAAACCTCAGTCTCTTACCAAGCACAAAAATCAAAGTGGATCAAGGACCTAGGAATTAAGTCAGAGACCTTGTACCTAATGGAAGAAAAAGTAGGCCCAAATCTCCATTGTGTCAGATTAGGCCCCAACTTCCTCATTAAGATTCCTATAGCACAAGAATTGAAATCAAGAATCAATAAATGGGATGGATTAAAACTAAAAAGCTTCTTCTCAGCAAAAGAAACAATCAATGTGGTGAGTAAAGAGCCTACAGAATGGGAGAAAATCTTTACCATAAGCACGTCAGCTAGAGCACTAATCTCTAGGATAGATAAAGCACTCAAAAACCTTAACACCAAAAAAACGCAAATAACCCAATCAATAAATGGGCCAAGGAACTGAACAGACACTTTTCAGAAGAGGATATACAATCAATCAATAAACTGAAAATTTTTTTAACATCTCTAGCAATTGGAGAAATGCAAATCAAAACTAAGATTTTGTCTCACTCCAATCAGAATGGCAGCTATCAAGAATACAACAATAAGTGTTGGCGAGCGTGTGGGGGGAAAGGTACACTCATACATTGCTGGTGGGACTTCAACTTATTGTAGCCAATAGGAAAGCAGTTTAGAGATTTCTTGGAAAACTGGGAATGGAGCCACCATTTGACCCAGCTATCCCTCTCCTCGGTCTATACCCAAAGTACTTAAAAACACCACACTATAGGGACACAGCCACATCAATGTTTATAGCAGCACAATTCACAATAGCTAAACTGTGGAACCAACTTAGATGCCCTTCTGTAGACGAATGGATTTAAAAAATGTGGCATATATACACAATTGAATATTAATCATTAATAAAAGAGAATAAAATCATGGCCTTTGCAGGTGAATGGAGGGAGTTGGGGAATATTATGCTAAGTGAAGCAAACCAATACCAAGAAACTAAAGGCCGAATGTTTTCTTTGATATGAGGAAGCTGACTCATAATGGCGATGGGCGGGGGCGGGATAGGAGAAATGGAGGAACTTCAGATAGGGCAAAGGGGTAGGAATAATGGTGGAATGAGTTAGACATCATTAACCTAAGTACATGTATGAAGACACAAATGATATGAAAATACTTTGTGTACAATCAGTGACTTGAAAAATTGTGTTCTATATGTGTACTATGAAATGAATTGCATTCTGCCATCATCATTCTGCCAAATTAGAATAAATAAATAATTTAATTTTAAAAAGGGGGGCTGGGGATGTGGCTTATTGGTTAAGTGTCTCTGGGTTCAATCCCTGGTACAAAAAAAAAAAAAAACCCAAAGATTATGTGAGGAACAATGTTAGTTTGGATCATAGTGGTAGTGGTGAACATGGAGAAAAGTGTATGTATATGGGGTATATTTTAAAGGTGCAGCCACGTAGACTTGATGATAAGATTAGATGTGAGAGATAAAGAGGAATGAAGAATGACTAAAGGGTTATTTTTTTCTTTTCCTTGAGTACCTACAGATTTTAATAAAACTGATTCTGGAATTCTTGCATTCTTAACCACAAGGATGTAGGGATTGTTTAGTGGACTAGGAGGGTATTCAATAGAGATAGAATGAAAAGGTACTGGATACCCTGCACTCCACAGGCCTAAATATTCTTGTATACTATTCAGAATAGTTTTCTGCTGCTTAATTAAGAAATATAGCAACTTTATGGCATTTTTTTTCAAAAAAATGTGGTAAATCTTAATGAAATCTAAATAACCATTGCTTCATAAACCTAGAAATGAGCCAAAATGGATTGTGAGAAGATGTTTCTGTTGGTAAGATATTTTCTGTTTTTCTTTCCAAATTTACTTTCCATTCCTTTTTAGCTTATATTGGTTCCTATGTGTTGTGTAAGGATTGCATCCATGACTTTCTCACCCTTTGGCTTTAATTTAGGTTTGGGAAATGGGATACAGTGGTGGAATTTTAGAGGGTGGAAAAAGGTGGGAAGTGTACTCGCTTCCCTCCTTTACTCTCAGCTTGCTGTGGGATGGCTGTGACTCTGTTGAAGGCCACGACTCTGACAGGTTTTTCCCTTCTGTAGCTCCTTTGTTTGGCTTTCAGTATCTACTCTGCCCCTTGCTTCTTCAGGGTTGGGGAGTTTTTGTTATTGTTGTGCCTAGTCCCAGAAGACTTCTGCATTCCTTGTTTCATTTTAACTCTTTATAAAAATCTTCTCAAAGATCTCTAACTATTCTGTTGCTTTCTAGAACCCTGACTTAATCAGTGTCTTTCTTTGAAACCCACAGAAACTGACTGGATGAAATTAAGAAATAAAGGAGTTAATTATAAAGGGTATTAGATATCTAATAGAATTATCCAAAATCATATTGCATGATTTTCCTGATGAAAACCTGTCACTGTTATTATCCTCTTGTAACTCTAGATGAAATTGTTGCCACAGTCACTGTTCCCTACCAGTGCCATTTCTGATTAGGAAACATGCTTATCAGCAAGAAATGGCCACTCCTGTCACTTATGCCAACCAAAAAATAGAAGCTTCATGAAAAGCTGGTTTTCTCACATGACTGTATTCCTATTGTCCATGTATGGTATGACCCTGCTGTTCTTTGGTTACCCAATGTCATTACACTCCCATATTCCAGACTCAAACTTAAAAAGGCTACAAAATTTCTAGTTATTAAATAATGCTCCTAATACCCTCAAAGGGAGCAACCCAAAGTCTCCTAAAGTAATTAATCCACTCATTAGTCCTGAGCTGTAGTCTTTTCTTTCTTGGTTGTATTGTAATTCTGTTTTGCCATTCTGTGGTTTATGGACTAAAATGTAAAATTAACCATTATCCCTGATGCCCCAGCTAAAACTAGCAATGGAACTGGAATGGGAAAAATGGTAAAATTTATAAATTTCTCATAAAAAAAGCAAGGAAGAAACTATGGATAGATGCTATAGCTCCAGCTTCTTCAGTTATAAGTCCATGTTGCTATTTTTAAATTTTCTTCTTCATCATGCATTTCCTAGCTTTCTTTTCAGCAGCATATCTCCTGGTCTTGATACTTTGCATAGTGGGGAATGAAGATCTCTGTTTATGAGCTTTTGTGGTCTTAACTGAATGACATCTTTCTAGTCTTCTAAGGTTGGTATCAGGAAACACTCCAAGGATTTTGTTCATTTTCTTCCCTGTCCCAATTTTATAGAAGCACCTTTTTTTTCTTTGTGACAATTAAGATCACTCTAATCAAACCCATAACAACCACTCCAGCGTCCTTTTTTTTTTAAAAAAAATAATCCAATGTTATTAGAAGTTTTAGGATTCATAAGTGGCCAGGCAGTAAGCTTTCTTCATTTCCAATTTAATAGACTTATTCTTGTGTCTCCTAATGAAAGCATTCTCTTAAGTGAGAACTAAATCAAAAGGGCTAAGGGTAGTTGACATGAGATGACAACTGTTTTGCTAGTTATAGAAATGAGATATGACCTCCACCATTTAGTTCCTGAAACTATTTATTTTGGCTACAGAAATATGATACCATATAAGAATGGCTGGGTCAGAGCATATATTAAATTTATTAAGACTACATCATCAAAAGGTATTAGAGGGTGGGTGTGGTGCACACATCTATAATACCAGCAACTTGAGAGGCTGAGGCATGAGGATGGCAAGTTCAAGGCTATCCTTAGCAACTTAGCAAGACCTGTCTCAAAATAAAAAATAAAAAGGAAGGACTGGAGATGTAGCTCAATGGTAAAATGCCCCTGGGTTTAATCCCCAGTACCCTCCCAAAATGTATTAGAATGAGAAATGGTTATTAGAATGAAATGATACAAAAGAGAGGTGGGTTTAAAGTAATAAAAAAAAGAAATTGACCATTGTTTATAAACAAATGCATTTGAGTGATGAGGTACCTGTCAAGACCAATGAGTCACATGGACAACAGCAACTGTTATTTCTTTTTCACTTAAAAAAAAATCTAAATCCAGACATAGTGTCTCTTTGGTAAGGACAAATTACTGGTCTTCATTATGGGAGAATTCAGTGTAATTTACCACCAGGTGACTGACTGCTTGGAATATGAGACCTTCTTGGAAATTCATGCCAGTCTCTGTTGCTTGCAATTTTGTTTCTCAGCAGTGGGATTGTTTCTCAACAATGGGATTGTTCTATTCCTGAAATATTACAAATGTCTGTCATCATTACCATTTTGTTCATAAATTTATTAAGCTCTGGTTTATCCAAGCAGGGAAGTAGGCTGACATTTCCAGGTTGCATTATCTGTTCTGCATTATTATGGGAATCCGTTTTACAGAGGTGGCATTCTGGTAATGCATGAGACATAAATATTTTCACATTCTTGACTTATTCTGAGAGCTCTGTCCACATGCTGTTCTCTCCATAGTCTTCATGTCTAATTCTCTAGGCATAATATTTCAAAGATCTTGATCATCCATGTGGACTTTTGAACTTCTCACTGGTAAAAAGTGACATCCCCATTGTTCTCAGCAGAGCCGATCAAGTTGGATAGTAATGCTGCGGGAATCTGTCTGTCCTCAGTGAGCTGGTACTGGCCACTTTCCATGGGGTTGCAGGTGTGGGGTGAGTGCAGCATACAGTGTATGTTGCCTCTAGAACCCCAGAAATGCTCCCAAGCATTATGGTTGTTTCCCTGCAGTAGACACCAAAGGCATGGCAGTTTTCCTTTGGCTTTGCAGGGAGTGTCCTAATGTGCCTCAGATTACCAGAGCCTTACTCTTTGCCAAGGTTTCAGGCCCCTGTACTTTTATGACATTTATTTCAAATTTACACCATTATAATATTCTGTGGCCTGGGAAACAACCAAGGTCTAAGTAGACCAAGTTGCCTTAGCCTGAGAATTGGCCTACCCTGAGGCAAAGAGGGAAAGTTACTGCTGTCACTGTGAAAAGAGCAAGTTAGGGTGAGTCCTGTTTTGTCTAGTGGATGGCAGAAAAAGAATTTACACATCAGTAGCTGCTCGTCAGGCACGAAGAGTTGGGTTGAGTAGCTGGCCGACTGCTTCAGTTTATAGAATCACTCCATTAGGTTGTCCTTTTCACCAAACCAAGTGTTTTTTGAGTTTCACAAATCATGTAGAGTATTAGAAGGCTGCTCAGTCATTTCAGATATTTATTTCATCAGTTATTTAATATCAAAGGTATTAAATACATTACTTCTCAGAAAACCCAGGATACCACTCTACAATAGTTAGGCTTTCTTGGGTCAGTTGAGTGTATCTCCCAATCTTGTACCATCCTGAGACCTGATCATTCCAGTTGGTCTCATTCTTTCTCATTTGCATCATCATCATCCACATTCTTGCTGTATAGAAGACAGTCACTATGACACTTTTCAAAGGTATTGGCACTCCCCTCAACCAATATATGTCTAAATTATTTGATTACTGAGTGTCTTGTAGGTTTCATCGGGAGACACAGGAGAATGGGTGAAAAGGGGATTCATGATAAATGAACACCAGCACTGTTATCTTCCCAAGTTTTTTTAAATTCTTCTATTATTATACCAAGGATTTTAGGCATTTCAACTTAATTAATATAGTCACATTGAGAACAGGATTCAGTTAACCAAGTTAACAAAAATTTAGAACCACTCTCAGCTGCTCAAGGCAATACACCAAATCTCGAATGTTTGCAAGAAAACTCAGTAACATGTTCTCCTTAGATTAAAATTGTGAAGCCTTTTCTTAGCACAGAACCCTAAGAATTCATTATTCATTCCCAGATATATTCTCTGATATTTTTGTGTGGGAGGGGTACCAGGGATTGAATTCAGGGGCACTCAACCACTGAGCCACATCCCCAGCCATATTTTGCATTTTATTTAGGGACAGGGTCTCACTGAGTTGTTTAGTGCTTTGCTTTTTTTGAGGCTGGCTTTGAACTTGTGTTCCTCCTACTTCAGCCTCCTGAACTTCTGGGATTACAGGCGTGTGCCACCGTGTCTGGCCTATTCTCTGATTTTTTGATGTTAAGCAAAGACTTGCAGGTCTCTCCATGATTGAGTTTTTCCCTGATGGGTTGAATTTTGAAACTGGCTCTCTCTGGAATGCTGTGATTTGATTCTGGTTATAGGTCAAGTGACATTCTGAAGGGGTCTGAGGAGAATTGTCTTTTCCTTACAAAATAGCTGCTATAGAAAAGGTCCTAAAAGATCTTGTTCTTCAAGCAAATTAAAAACAGTTTCATAAATCCAAAGGAAATGGGCTGCTTTTGGCAAGGAATCCTCAGTGGATTTAGGTATTAGAGCAATTTGGGTCATTTTAAACCTCCTACATATCTCCATTCCAGTGTTTAGAGGCATAATCTTTTGCACTTATTGCCCTATCTTTCACATAAGAGACCTGATGAGGCTGTAAAGTCAGTACTTCTGGAGGATGATAACAAGAAATCTGCAAGATAAAATTTTATTTTTAGCTACTTTGGTCCTGTTGCAACATCTGAATAATCTTTTATTCACTGTTATAGAAATTCTGTGATTTTTCAGGCTTTGCTCTGAGGTAAGGCTTCAATCTTTGGATCTGCCTTCATTTAAGCAGTTGAGTAAAATTAAGTAGCAAACAGTTACTTATGGCACTTGAATTCCTCATGTTCTTTAAGTGGTTATGTGGCAGTGGTCCTAGATTTCCCAAAGCATTACCTCCAAGGAGCACTTCATACTCAAGTGACCACAGGGGTAATTAGCAGTATCTCAGTGTATACCTTCAAGTACCAGATTCTATCTTTTGGCAGATCCATCAGCACAAACCAGAAATGAATTCTGATTGATTAATGTAGTTCTGAAAAATGATGTTAGGTAGTTCACAAAAATAGTGGGATGCCTGCAGAACTAGAAAAAAAAATCTTTAAACCATGTCCCTGATCTAACCTGTGGAGTAAAGTACCTACTTCTGTCTTATTGTGCTTCAGAGAAAATTGATGCCATCCATGCTGCCTACCAACTCATTTGCACTAAGAACTTTAACTATCAAACCAGAGAAACCATTCCCCCACATCCACTGCTGCATTGGAAGCCCAGATACCTCTGCTACTACCCACATGTGGAATGGGGATGGAGAGGAACTTGCTTCTGCACAGGTCATATTTTCTCATATAGTTGGTGTCTAATTGTACAGGGAAAATCCAAGTGACCTGCCTGAATACTATAGATTATGTATCCTTATTTATATGTTGCAAAAGTGGAACCTTGAGGTAAGAATTTTCCAAATATAGAAATGCTATTCAAAAGTTTGTGGGTATATATATGATCATCAGCAATATCCACAGAGGACACTGATTATTTTCTTTCTCATTTATTTTACTTTGATTCATAGACAATAGTGTTAAATGACATTTTATATTACTATATTTTATTTTGAGTAAGAGGAAATTCTCAAAAAAAATTAAAATAATTTAATTTATATAAAAAAATCTTAAATGAGTGTTTGTCATTAATATATACCTAGCCATGCATAAAAATAAATTCATTGTCATATAAGTGGCAATAAATTGAATTAGTATGTTATAAAAATATTAGCTATCCTCTCAAAATTGTTAAGAATGTATTTGTGAATGTGTGTTTTAGTTTATCCTGTTACATGTAGACCATTTTTTAAATGAGATAAACATGTTGATATATTAAACAATTTAAATTATTTAAAATTATTTCTTTCTCAAGTGTTTTTTTTAGTTTTAGTTTTTGCTACATTTTCCTCTGTTGTTTTATAGTTGGATTTTTTCATATTGCAATTTTTAGACATTCCTATTATGTCATACTTTTTTTTTTTTACTATTTTTTTGTCTTTTTTCCCCCCTCACTTCGTCTCTAAAGTGGTTCAAATTTCTTTTCTCAGTATTCTGTCCCTACAACTCTGCTCTTATTTCTCTGTGTTTGGGCTGTGGTAATATCATCCATTCTCATTGCTCCAATTTTGGCTTCTATGGGATCTGATTTAAACATCTAGCTCTAATCCTACTAGCATTAAGGTTCCTTATTCTAAAGGCCATAACATTTCCTTCACTGTACTTTCAACTGCAGGGTTTTCCCTGATTGTACCTTTCACTAACTTATGTAATCAGATTGCCATCCTCTCTGCTCAGCTCAAAACACAGTAGCATGCTTCACTCACCCCTCACCTTAACCCTCACAAGGTCAGCCTCTGAGTCCTTTTGGGTTTTTGAATTGCTCTCACATGATCTGTAGCTCTTGCTTTTCCTCATGTTGTCTCCTTCACGTGGCTTAAATCCATTTGTATTTGGGTCTCACCTTGGAAGTTATTTTTTCCTAGAATCCTTTACTGATAAGTGCAAATGTTAAAGATGAGTCAAGATGGAGAGAGATCTACCAATGCAAGTAGATGAGAACTATCTGCAAATAGAGGGTACCCAGAATAATGGGAAAATGAGTGGGGATGGAACAGAAGGTTCCATGCTGGACAAACCAAAACCAACAGCCTGTTTTTTGACTGTCACTTTTCTTTAGATTATATAAAGGAATAAATATTTAAGCAAGCCAAATGGAAACGCTTTGATGACAACCTTTTAAAAAAAATCACTGGATTAGATGAAATATGAGATTTCTTCTAGAGTATTACTGTGAAAAATGATCATAAAAATGAATTATTCAAGTTGATTTGCAGCTCACTCTTTTGACTTAATGTCTCCAGACTTCTTTGCTTGTGGTGCAAGTCAGTGGATGAGGCGGGAGATGGTGGTGCCAAGAGAACCCTGAGGAAAGCTACGCAGAAGGAGAGCTGCTCCTCTACACCTAGAAGCCTGAGATAGTCTTTGGTTCACTTCTGAACTTTGTTTTTCTGACTATGTTTCTATTCTGCTACCCATATTATCTCAATTATTGTAGGATTATGTTTTTCTTTTAAATGTCTTGCAGTACAAGTCTTCTCTCACTTTTTGTAGATTTTTATGCTTCTACCTATTTATGCTTCCAGATTAAATTTAAAATCTGATTCAGCTTAAAAAAATGGAATTCCAATTGGGAGCCCATTGATTTCAGAAATTTTTATAGAGGTAGTTTTTTCATAGTCCCTCTTTTTTTGATCATCAGGTACAAAGAGCTGAATTTATACTTCTTAGTTCATACCATATTATTATTATTGTTAATCCATGTGTTACCTCTGTTTTATTTTGTGCTTTCTTTTTTCTTTGTCCATTCCTTATTGCCCCCTCCACTTCCTTCTCTCAATATGTTTTATATATGTTCTCAATCAAATGCATGCATATCCTTGTGTATTTCTAGAGATTTTGTGGGTGAATGTGTTTTTAATTTACATAGATAGTAGTATGCAATAGATGTTTCTTTTTCCATTTACCGTATTGCCTTGGGGATCTCTTCATGTTGCTGAATGTACGTCTATTTTGCTGTTATTAACTGTAGGATGTGTAGTCTTAACTATTGTATAGTATTTTGTTTTATATATCTAGCACATTTTACTTCTCCATTTTCTTGTTAGTGGACACTCAGGCTCCATTTATCTACTGTTTAAAGTGCATTCAGTGAACAACCATTTATTTGTCCCCTGATGGAACTCTTGAGAAAGTATTCATCTGCAATATACAGGTAGACCCGGAATTGTTGAGTCATAGGGCAGATAGTTAATATAGGTAAATACTGACAGATTGTTTTGAGTGACACTTCTCTGACATGAGGACTTTACTTTTTCTAGTAGCTTTGTCAACCCTTGGTATTTGCCGCCTTCAAACCTTTTGCCAACCCTAATTGCATAAATTGGCATCCCATTGTTTGAGTTTATATTTTCTGGTTATTGATGAGTTTGTCCATCTTTTCATTTATTTGTTAGCCATTCAGGTTTTCTTCTCAGGGAATTGTTTATTACTTTTCAGAAATATATATTTTTTTCTTTTTTTCTGCTTGAGTACAAATATTCCCCATATATCCTCTATGTTAATCCATTATTGGTTTCCAATGTTGCATTTATCTTATCCCAGCCAATGTTGCCTGTGAAGTTCTTTGTTAAATATAGTCAGATCTATCTTTATAACTGTTTGGATTTTTGTTTATAGAATCTCATTTTAGAGACCTTTCTCTATCATTAAGTAACATAGATATTTATTATCACTTCCTTCTAGTATAATATTCATGTTTTACATTTTTATTTTTGTCTTTCACATTTAGATCTTTGATCCATCTGAAGTTCGTCTTTGATTATGATATAACCATGGGATCATTTTATCTATAAAATTTCTTCTTTAATTTTTTTGTGGTTACACCAATTTATATTTTCATTAACACTTTAACCTACATGCTGGTCAGCATTTGGTGTTATTTAAAAAGTGTTTTTATCAGTACACCAGAAGATGAATGATGTCTTGTTGCAAATGAGCATGTTTTATATGCTCATTGAGCATTTCTAATTCTTGAGGATGTATGATTTCCCATTTATTTCTTTTTCCCATTTTTGTTTAAATGTCATGTTTCTCATGGAATGCATCCATAATTGTGAGAAGATGAATTTCTGTTATTGAAACCTCTTGGTTTGTATTCTTTGTCATGTGACCCTAACAAAAGAATGCAGTGCTCACTATATATCATTTGAGTTGAATAATATACTTTTAAAATTGGTATATTTGCTTTCTATTTTTTGGAGCCCTTTATGTCATAAGAATATTTTCTTGTTTTTATGCTGAAATTTAAGTGGCTTTTATTTTGAGTTTTTAAATTTCTGTTCATATTTAATTACTTTTAACTTTGTTTACAGTGGGGTTTTAAAGAACTGGTGCACAAATTTTTAATATCAATGTAGTAAAATCAATCATTTCTTAATATAATAGAGTTATTTCTTTTTTTATTGTGTTCATTTCAGGTGTTTGTTTATTTTGGTTCAGATATCATGATTTTTAATTATTATAAATTTACAGTATGTTTTAGTACTTATTTCCATTATTTTCTTCTTTCTAGTTGCAGTGTTTTCAAATTAGCATGAGAATGATAAGATTTAATAATGTCTTTTCTTTGCTTCAAATATGCTTCACAAAAGTGTGTTTGCTGTTATTCCTGCGTATTGATCATTTTCATTCAAACTATGAAATTCTCTCATATATATATATATATATATATATATATATATGCATATATATGTGTGTGTGTATAAATATGTTGCCTATATATAGGCTGCCTTTTTAAAAATTGCTTATTGTTCATTTAGTCATAGATGGTTGTATTTCAAGTGTATAGAGCATATATTTTGGTCCAGTATTGGAATTTATGTAATTTCTCATAAGGAAGAAAGAAAAATAAAATTACTGTCATTTTATTTAGCATATTAGGTCTGACTGCTTTTGAAGATATAGAGAAAGAGTAGGAAGCAGTCTTTTGGTAGTAATCTCACCTATATTTTGATAAACATTTGATAAACACATTTTCAGAATATTTGTTTTTTTTTTTTAATGTAACTCAAATAGTTGGACACTCTAACTATGAGGGAAGTGGTTAGCTAAGTGGACTTATAGAAACCTGAGACCGTGTTCTTCAGTTATTCACTCAAGGAACTTCTCTTGTCTCACTTAGGGTTCTTCTAAGGGGAGGTGAGGAATGAGTATCAAGGCCCAAGACTGTTGGGCCTTGTGTGGGAGCAATTCCTTCCCTTGGGAGCTGCTGGCAGAAATGGTGTCGACATTTAATGTCACAGTCCACTCTCACCTACAGTCTCTGCCTCCTAGGGTTAGGGATTTGCTAGTTAGGGGTTCTACTTGTGGTATCAGTAATACCCACTTCCAAGTTAGGAAATTTCTTTATTCTGATCTCTTCTGTGATATGTTTTACAAAAATTCCTTGAAATTTCCAACAGGTTTATATTCACCTTCTTCATCTGAAACTGACATGGATGTAAGTTTGTTTATGTTTACTCATTTCAATTTGAAAGAGGGTAAATACATTTTATCATTTTAAAATCCTGAATACTGTAGCTAATACTCTGCTGTATTTTTTCATTCTTTTTGATATATATTTTGAAATAGTTGAAATTAAAATTTTATGCAATTTTCTTCTTCATCTAACATTATATCAGAAAATTTCTCTAATATTTGAAAAATAAAATTTTAATAGCTGTATAATATTTCATTAAAAAGATTTGTTGAGTTTTGCTCTGCCTTTTTACTTATGAAGTAAATCAGAACAATGCCCTATGTCACAAACATAAGATCTTCTGTGGGAGCAATTCCTTCTTATAGACTTATTGACAACTAAATTTGCTGTAAATATGTATCTATTCTAGGTAGCACTATGTTTCTGAACCTAGTAGTAGGGGAGGAGAGATGGATAAGTGGGATTTCAGATTATAAAATATAAAGTATAAAAAATATTCTCAGAATACTGGGGAGAAAATAGTATGTTTGGTCTCGATATTACGCGGTATAGCTTCACTAATGAATGGCATTTGAAATGGCATTGAAGGCTTAGTAGAATTTGCTGTTAGGAAGAATGAACATTCAAGATAGAATATGCAACAGAAATAAAGGCAAGGTGTAGAAAAAATAGGAAATTCAGTCAACTTATTTATCTGTCAGCTGTTGGCAGACTTTATCCTGGCAAATATTTTAACCATACCCCTTTATAATGCCCCTTTCTATCTTTATAGATGCTGATAAAAAATCTGGTGAATTATGTGTAATGTTACATGTTTTCTCTCCCTTTCTTTCTTTGATGGTAGCTGTGAAAAAAACAGGAAGAAACTGGTAAAAAGGGAAGCAAAAGTTTTTTGTGTGTCTTTCATTTTTCTGCATTCTGAGTTAAATTTACTAGTTTTGTAAAAACCATTTTGAGGAGGGATGATGGCCTTACGAAGATAGAGACCAAACAGAAAATGTCCACAGGGTTCTGCGTGGAGGTTAACGGATAGTTTTTCAAGAAATAATCATGGTGTTTGAAATTAGTGTGAAAAACTGCAATATCAATAGAAGAACATAACTTTTTGACTTCTCACCCTTTCCTATATATAGTTCTCCCGACATTGAGAAGATCCAGGCACTGCTGAGAAGGAGGGATTCTAAGAACAAAGGGTTTACATCATATATATTGTCTATTGTGAGTTATTGTGAGTTGCAAGTGTTCCTATATCTCTGTCTCTCTTTTTATATATATATATATATATATATATATATATATNTATATATATATAACAACTCTCTCTTTATATATATATCACCAATTCTGGAGCCATGGATGCTTTTTTTTTTAAATCAAATTAACAAAAGGGCAGTGAGATTTGTTGAGGCTAGAGATGTAACGATTAGATAATATGTCAGTCTGTGGAGAGCACTAATTGCAGCAAGAGATTAAAGTCTCTGTTGAAATCACTTAAAGCTCTGAAGATTTGTTGAAGTAAATCAGAACAATGCCCTATGTCACAAGCACTATCAGCACCCGATGAATGAACATCATGTTCTCCTGCCTTCTGCCTGTTTTCCCGATTGTCCTCAGGACAGTGGGACTACAGTTATCATACCGAGGAAGATTAAGAGCTTTGCACCTCTATTAACAGACCTACAATTACCCAATGGGGGCAGACATAGCAGATTAAGTGCAACAAAAGGGAGATTGGCATCAACTTAATTTATCCAAGCCTCCAACGTATTGTACTTAGTAAAATAATTTTGAACTTTACACAAGATGAAACTTTATGGAAGTCATCCTTTAATTTGAAATTTAGTAAATTAGCATTTCTAGGATACCCATGGCTGTGATTCATATATTCGAAAAGTTAGGCTGGGGATGTGGCTCAAGTGGTAGCGCGCTCGCCTGGCATGCCTGAGGCCTGGGTTCAATTCTCAGCACCACATACAGAAAACAAAGATGTTGTGTCTGACGAAAACTAACATCAATAAATAAATAATTCTTTCTCTCTCTCTCTCTCTCTCTCTCTCTAAAAAAATAAGTAAATAAAAATAAAAGGCACTTATTTAAAAAAAAAAAAAACGAAAAGTTAGATGACCTGTTTTTAGTCTTTTAATGATGACTTCTTCCTTCACTCTATATACATGCACACACATATAAACTTACAAATGTATACTTAAGCATGTAAAAGTCACTTGAGGTATTTTAATGTCTTTGCTTGCTTGTGCTTAATTCAACACTGATAGCCTCTTCAGAAATTATATACAAAGAGTGTTTTTGTTGTTGTTGTTTTTACATAACTCTGTCTAGAAATTTTTTAGTGACAATTATGACTAATATAATACTGTTAGCCTTTAGGCTGAAATCAGCCCACAGATTTTGTTCAGTAAATTTAATGTCTTCTTTAGGATTGCCATTGTCTTAAAATTACTTAACTGATCTAAGTGCAGCACAATAAGAATACACACATGGGGTAAGGTGTGAGAGAGGGAGGAAAAAGGACTTCATTCTCTTACCTTTTCATTTTGAAAACATGAAGATTTTACTTGAAGTGTCCACCTTGTTTCACTGCACTAAATTACTACCAGCAAGTGAAATTTGTTACCTGTGTGAATAGACTACACTTGTCTCAAATATCATGATTTTAAAAAAGATCTTGTTCTTATAGCATTTTCCTTGGGGACTCAGAATTGATTCATTCTACAGATATTTTGGTGTGTCTGCTGGATGCAAATCATTCCATAAATATTTATGCAAGATCTATGTTTGAAACACAAATGAATAATATCATTCCTGACCTCAAGGAGTTTATTTCTGATAGGGGAAATGAGAAAATTACAGTTATCTGTAATAAAAGGTGAGCTAGACTAAATTCTGCATTAATATCCGTTTAATATTTACGGATTAGGGCAGAGTAGGATTTAGTGTCACAAACGTATTTTAATTTTAACTCATACCAACAAAGAGATTTTTTTCATTCTTGTCCATGGGCATATAGCTGAATTATTTCCAGAAAGAACTCTGTCATTTTGCTATTAACAGACAAAGCAATTAGATCAAGAGTATGAATTCTTCTGTGTACTTTGCCATATCAGAAGTTATCTTGCTCTTCCCACTCAAATAATGAAAGCAAACAAAGGAAAACACCTGCTTATTTCACCTCTAATTGTGTTTTCCTTCATCCTGGCCCCCAAGGGCCAGATTTAGTCCACAGCTGTGTGCCATGTGTGCACAGAATCTGTGGAAATGTGTGCCATGATCTGCAGAGCATTCCCTAATTCTCTTTTTTCATGAAATTGTTATGATTGAGGTTTATTTTTTCATATTAGTGTTTATTTTAAGTCATGCATAATAAACAATAATACACAGACACAAATAACTAAGGTTATCCTTTAAGACATAATGGACATACTATCATAGCCGTCTCTTCTTATTTGGCAGCTACAAAGGTATGTGAAGAAGAGTCCTCCCAGTGGCCTACTTTTTCCAAGGAGAGGAAAAGGTCCAGCTGTTTTCACAGTGATTAATCTGCAGACTTACCTAGGGAATCCTATGCAATGGAGTCCTTTGTGATTGTATAGGGAAATAAGAAAACTTCATCTTTGCAATTAGCACATGGCTGAGGAAGATAGCACTATGTGGGGGGTGGGTCACAATTTAATTTTATTTTTCCTGGAAAAATTTGTGCATGCAAGAGCTAGTATTTAGGTATTCCTCATAAAGGATTTTAAAATGTTAATCAGCTTTGTCACTATAAATCTGCTTGTTTCATATGGAGATACAGAGCCAACTAGTCAATTTAACATACAGGAAAAGAGAAACATAACCTCTGTGAAGATTCAGTGGTGACTTCATCCTTATTTGCAATTCTGCCTTGTTGCTGGAGGCTCCCAGTAGTGTTTGGATGCTTGGGGAGAGTGATAGGCAGGGCACTTTTGCTATGTTGTAGATAGGAGTGTGTTTATTTTAAATGTGCTTTGTTTTATGGCAGCCTAAATTTGTTCTTTAAATAATGCCTCCACACCAAATAAATTAAGGTATAAATAAATGAGTGCTCAAGATGATGTCAGTCCAGTTTGTTGAAGTTCTGGTGTTTTGTGGATTAAAAAAAGCAGCCACAATTTATGATGATACATGATAAATTACAAGTAAGTGGCCAGATTGGTTAACTTTATCCCCTTTTAAAATCACCTTTAAATAAATTCATGTGTGGGATAATATCCTCATGGGAGAGTAACAGAACCACTGTGCCACATGGATTCATGTTTTCACCAAGGAAGAACTGACAGTCTTTGGAATTAGTAAGAACATTCTTGGTTTGTTCTATAACAGCATCATAAAACATTTTCTCTTTTTAGTTTCTGTTCTTCATCTTTGCTTTTGACTGATGTTATACAGTCTTTGAGGTAGTTTTTGTAAAGTTAATTTTTGAATTTGTTCTTTAAGTGATGGTTCACGACTATACCGACACTGGTGAAGACTGCAACATCTACCTGTTTTCCTTCTGGACTTGAAACAGAGGCAGCCTGATCAATAAACAAGACATTAGTGTTGCCCTCTGCCTGCTGATCATCTTCCTGCCAGCCAGGCACAGCACAGTAGAGATCTCTATACATGATCATGGGGTTGATGAGGGAGACAGTGGGGTACAAACTCTGTAGATATTTTTCCTGTTATAAATTATGTAAAAAAAAAGATATAATAGATGTGAAGACTACTGGCTCTATTAATCAGATATTTCAAAGTGTCAAAATAAAGTAAATGGATTTGAATTTTGATTAGACTATGGCCTGTTCAATTAAATGTAGTAAGGAAGATTTACAGCAGGAGTAGAAGTCTTTTTGGTAGAGGTTTCTAGATGACTTACATATGAATAATTGATACAACTCCTTCCATTTCTTTGCTAACACATGCATTGTTCAGAAAGCTGTTTTAAACTACCAGGGCAGCCAAAATGTTGGAATATCCTCTAGGTTACTACAGTACCTATGTTTGTGATTTGAACGATTTCATATCTTGATGAGATGGAATTAATAACCATGCAGGTTTAAGGGAATCTGTATCAGTGATATGTCATTACCTGTTCATGTTCCTATTTATAAAGTTTGGTACCAACTAATTGGCATTGATTTGAACTTTATTACTGTTTTCATTTCCATATTAGCATGTTATTTCTTTCAAATTTCAATATATATTATAAAAAGAGTTTTTTTTTTATATATTTTGCTTTATCCTTTTCTAGTTGCTGACATGTCTCTGTTCTCAGGTTAGGGCAACTCTATGCTATGTCTCTTTGTAGTTTCTGCTAAAGGAGTGTCTTCGATAAACAGATTTATCTAGAATCTTTCCCTTGTCAAATTTAGAGAGCAACCTGTTTAGTAGGATACACTTTTGTAGTTGTGGCAAAATGAACATGCTGAGCTCATTTCTCAGATTCTCTTGAAAAACACAGTTATAAAAAGCAAGCCATATTGAACATTTCAACATTTCTTTTTTTTAATTCATGGAATTTTATGACTAATATTAAAATGAAAGTTCAGCCTCTATCATTCAAATATTTGATTTCTCTTATCCCTATTTAGTTTTTCATATTAAGTAGGTGCTTTGGGTTGACAGAAAATAAAAGTGTACCCATACAAAAAGGGATTCTGAATGAACAATATTGCCAGCGCTGAATCTGTCATTCATTTTACAGGTTTCAACATTCACATCTTATTTCAGTGGTGCATTTGGCTAATATGTGTTAGCTCTCACTGCAAGAGAAACAAAAGTATATTTTAAAGTCTGTGCTGTTAGACTATTTATAGGAAAACTTTATGGTATGGCAAGAGAAGGAAAAAAATTCAACTAGCCTTATCCTTGGTTAATTATGGGTATATTTTGGAAGTTTCCCTGAAAGTTATTAAGCTTCTGTTAACAAATTTTGGAATTAGAAAATACAGAGGGCTTGCTAGGCATGGTGGCACACTCCTGTAATCCCAGTGACTTGGGAGGCTGAGAGTAGGTTTTCAAGTTCGAGGACAACCCCAGCAATTTAGCGAGGCCCTCAGCAATTTAGTGAGACCCTGTCCCAAAATAAAAAATAAAAAAAGGCTGGGAATGTGGCTCACTGTTAAAGCACCCTAGGTAAAATCCTCAGTACTAAAAATAGAAATAAATAAATAATCAGGTTTATTTTTGTTTAAATAATTGGGGGAAGGAGATTGATTTCCTCCAAACACTGTGGTTTCAAACTAATAAGAATGAAAAAACTCACTCATGCCATTTATCCAACCTGAGAAACAAAAAAACAATATCTATACCTGTGAAAGCTTTTATGTATGCTTGATCCTAATCACATCATCCATTCTCTTGATTAAGATTAACAAATTCTTGATTTTAGTGATTGTTTTTCAGATGCTTTTCTGTATAGTTTTACTACATGTTTTTTCTATGCTAAAAGCATGTTTATTTTTATGTTTTTCATTTTTTATATAAATGACTTGTTTTTTCCATTAGATAGTATATTGTAGCAGTTGAGCCATTTTGATGAATGTAGCTGTACTTAGTTCATTTCCTAATATTGATCATTTGTGTCTTCTCTGTTTTTCTTTATCAGTCTGCCTAAAGGGCTATCAATTTAATTGATCTTTTCAAACAATCAGCTTTTGATTTTTTTATTTTCTCCATGTTGTTTTTTGTTTTTCAACTTCACTGATTTCTTGCCTTTATTGTTTCGTTTCTTCTGCTAATTTGGGCTTCTTTTGCTTATATTTCTCTAGTCTTTAGAGAGTGAGACAATTAACTTGAAACCTCTTCTTTCTTTCATATGCACATGATATTCTATGTTTTTCTATATAGTTCCTTTCTAAGTCCTATTCTATCTGTACCCCATATATTTTGTTACCTTGTATTTTCATTATAGTTAAATATTTTCTTATTTTCCTTATGATTTCTTTGTTAACTCATTAAGTTCTACATTTTCAATTCTGTGAATATTTCAAAAAATTGACAGAAATGCATTGAAATAAGTTGAAAATCATAATTTAGAGTTTATATATCCCTTATATTTTCATATATATATATATATATATATATATAT
>NW_025999977.1:45125110-45158305 GCF_001458135.2 Marmota marmota marmota | reverse complement strand
CCATTTTCTTAAGAAAATAGTTGGTTTTGTAGGTATTTGTTATTCTGAAAACCATTATATTATACATATTCTTTTGCATCTTGTTTTTTTACACTCAACATTTTGTTTTTGAGATTTAATAAAATTGGTACATGAAGATTTACTTATTTTTAACTAGTTCATAGTATTAATAATATGAATAAACTACAGTTTTATGCATCAGTTCCTATAGTTCTGGACAATTAATTACTACTTTTTTCTATTAAAATTGAGTGAATATTTTTATATAAGTCTTCTTATTACTTTGTTGACTAGAATCACAAGAAGACAATTTCATTCTATAAATATCAACTAGGTCAAGTTGGTTGACTATTGTTCAAGTCTTCAATATCCTACCATCCTGAATACTTACATCCTTAATAACAGTATTTCATAATAAATGAAGCAAAAATCCCTGTTAAACTACAAGGAGAAATAAACCCACAATTGTAATAGGAGATTTGAATACCAGATACCAATGATTAATAGATCATAAACAGAAAATGAGTAGTGTTATAGAAGAGCTGAAGAATATAATCAACCCATTTTATCTAGTTGACACTTATAGAGAACTCTATCCAATAGCAGTAGAATATATATTTTTATCAAGTGCACATGAAAAATTTACCAAAAGAGATTGTATTCTGGCCCATAGAACAGGCTTTTTATATTAACAAGAATTAAAATGCTAAGCTTGTTTTCTTACCTCAGTGGAATTAAAATAGCAATCAATAACAGAAAGACACCTAGAAAAATCTCCCATACATAAAAATTAAACCAAGCTATCCATGAATCAAGAAGGAAGCTGCATTGAATCTTATTTCTTTTAACTTAAAATACAACATATCAAAACTTGTAGGATGCAGTTAATGCAGCTTTTAGAGGGAAATCTATAGCATTAAGTATTTGTATTAAAAAAGGGTTTGGTCCTCAAATCAATGATTTTAGCTTCCACCTTAAAAAACCAAAAAGAGCAAATATAACCAAAGCAACTAGAAGTAAGGAAATAATATAAAAACAGAAATAAATGAAGTTGGTATCAGAAAAATAGTTAAAGAAAAAATCAGTGAAAGTAAAAGCTAATTTTTGAAAGAGCAATAAAAAAAAACTGAGGTAGACTGATAAACAAGATAATAGATAATATATAATTTGCTTGTATCAGGAATGAAAAAAGGGATATCAGACATTTAAAATATTCAAAGAATAATAAAGAAAATTTATGTAAAACTTTATGCCAATAAATTTGACAGTTTTTTATATTTTAGATCAGATTAAATTTGACAGTTTAAGTGAAATTGAGAGATTCCTTGGAAGACACAAACTACAAAAGCACCTTCAAAAATAAAATAGATAACCTATAGATCATCCATTAAATAAATTGAACTCATAATTAATTAAAAACATTATAATTGCATAAAAACTACACACCAGTCAGTTTCATTGGTGAATTATGCCAGACACCTAAGGCAATTCTACATAAATTCCTCTACAGAAAATACAAGAGAATGAAATAATTCCAACTTATTTTATAAAGGCCTATGTTACCATTGATATTAAAACCAAAGGAATTAGAAGGTAATAAAACTATAGACCAATATCCCTCATGTACATTTTCTGAAATTGTCATCCAAGTGTATACTGTCATTTTAGAAAGTGTCTGCTGTCATTCTCACAAAATGTGTACTGTCATCCTAGCAAGAATTTGGGGATGCAAATTTAAACAAGAACATTTTTAGCATCCCACATGTTAAATTTGTTTTGCTCTATTTAAATCCTGTCTCAGATTTTGACATTTGGACTTTCAATTAAAGTCAGACCTTTTGTTGAGTTTGAGTTGATTAACCTTTTGCAGTAGATAACTTTTCTTTCAATAGTGCCAAGAGATCCTCTGAGAAAAGAATCCCATGAATACTTATTTATAGTCATAACATTATAATTCATTAGCCTTTAGTTTTTATATTTTAAATCAGATTAAAGTATTAACTATCAAGAAAAATTAAGCTTGCTTTGAAGATTTTTTAAAAACAAAAATACTAAAAGTTAAATTTACTTGATAAGTTTAGAGAATTTGAGATTATGAGATATTTATCTGAGACAATGTCTACTTAAATTGGGACTGAGGTATAATTTTGTGTTTGACTTTACCCTTAGCTCTGGCAGTACATATAAATATATTCTGTTTTTAGACCTAAAACAAAGTCTGGAGTATAAATGACTTTTCGGTTTTGTCCATAGTCACAATCATATTAGCCATTACTCTAATTAATAAAGTATCTCCATGACCAACCATTTTAGTTTGATTATGCTTGGGGGAGTTTCTAGAATGTGACACTTTCAGTGCTAGATGAGTTGGTCAGCCATATAATGCTAAGTTCTATCATGTCATGGGTTACTTTTTTTATTTTGTTTTGTTTTACGTTGCTTGCAATGATTAATGCATTCTCTTCTATGTGGTAGGTAAGAAACAAATCTTATTTGAATCATTGACATACCTCTGCCCAAGATTTTCAAGTGTAATAGAAAATCACTTTTGTATTGCCAGCAGCATGCCTTTCAGTGGCTGAAACAAACCTTCAGGAAACACTTGTGCATCCATGTGGACACGGCCAAGAATCTGTAGTTGCCCAGGTATAAATACACCGCATGACCTAATTTCTTGAGTAGGAGAAACATAAAGCATATTTATCCTTAAAGTTTTCCCTCATTTTTCTTTTGTTAAATAGAATATACATGTTTCTCTTCCAACAGATACAGTTAGAGTAAACTACCAAAATGTTAAAAATTAAAATCAGGAAAATTATTATAGCAAAAATTTTTCACAATTGAAAAGTAGGAGTAAAGTTGATCTTATAAAGTTGAGCATAGAGTGTGGGTTAGTCAATGAGTACTAAGTTACAGTTGGACAGGAGTAAGAAGATTTGGTGTGGCATTGTGGGGGGGACTATAAATAACGTTTATGTGTTGTATCTCAAAAAGCTAAAAGAAAGGATATGGAATGTTTTCACAATGAAAACAGAAGAAGATTGAGGAAGTAGACATGTATTTAACTTGTTTTGAACATTACACAGTTTACTTATATAAAAACAACACACATATCCCACAGTTATGTACAATTTTTATGTATCAGTGTAAAAATTTTTTTTAAGGTGGTTAACGATTTAGACAAAAGATTTTTCAATAAATTAAGTAAATAAATATGGGTGTCTGTGCTTATTGAACATATTAATGGGAGCTTCATTTTACCATGTACTTATAACAGTGGATGTTATAGAATGATCACTTGATAAATTACCTGTGAATTAAGCTTTGGCCTGGAAGATATTGCTGAAGATGTTACTTTTCTTTTGCCTCCTATGAGAATCTGTACTTTTGGTGTATTTCCCAGAGTTTGTTTTTTCTAGTACTTTTCTACAGTGATGAGTAGAGCAACAGGAATGGGGCTGAAGAGGGAGGGACTGGAATAAGGAAGCATGAGCAAACACAGGAGTTGAGAATAACAGAAAAATAGAACTCAGCCCTCATGAGCCCAGTGTTGACTCCTTTCTCTACTTCCATCTTGAGGCATGTCTAACTGTTTGGAGTGTTATAGAAAAAAAACAGTTTTAACCCTTTAAGAGCTGGCCCATTCTTTGTTATCACAAGAGTGAGCTGTTGCCTCTTCCTAGTTTATGGGCCCTTTCCTACAGTGATATCTATAAGTTTTCTAACAAACGAGACAACATGGACATAAGTTCTTTGCTCTTTACCTCCATTAATCTGACCAGATTCAATCCAGAAGTAGATTCTAGAAGTCTTTAGCAGTTGAAATCTTCTAAAGGGCTCAGACCCAAATTAAATCTTTTATGCCTGACCTCAAACTTTCTCCTTTCAGTTCTTGTTATTTGGTTGTACAGCCCATTCCAAAACATACTCAAACTTTCTATTAACTTGGAGTAAACTAGCCAAAATATTATCCTCCCTTAATCAGTGTTTATATGCATGTAATTTTTCTCATTAAAATGCCATTTTTAATAAGGCAAGCCATTCTATTGCCAGGATAATTTTAAGTAGAATAATACATGTTTCTCTTCCAACAGACAATTTTTTGACAAGTTCCTACTGTGGTCTTGGCTTTCATTCCCTGTGTGGTTTAAAGAGGGCAAAATAAGCCCTCTTGATTGGTATTGTCCACTGCCCTTAGGATACTGTGTAGATGACAGTAAAGCATGATGTCTACCTTCAGTGAACTTAAAAATCTCTTCATGGCTTCAAGAATAACATTTATAGATGAATAAGAACAAAATTAAGAGGCAAACAGTATAATCCTATTTTTAAGCATCATTTATAGTTAATGAAGCTTAGGATGAATATAGGTTGGAACTGGATAGATTTAGGTGGTGTTTGGGTAAGGAAAAGAAATGTTCAATATGCAAATAATTCTGGGAGCAGAAGTGAAGATGAGTCTGTGTTGTTGGTGAGGGAGATTTAATGAATTTTTCCCACCAACAGTGGCAGATGGGAAGGAGCAAGTGAATGGGGGAGGTTGAGAATGCTTGTTAGGGGTGGGGAAGGATCAGGGAATAAGCACCACTTACCAAAGGCCCAGAGTGCCGAGGGCAGGGTTTTGTATTCTATATGATAAATTCAAGGAATAGTTATAGAATTTTTAAAAAGGAAACAACAAGTGGGGAATAATCTTTTGTTATACCGGAGATGGCTTCACAAATAACTTTTCAAGTTTAATGTTTTGTTACAAAACTAAATGATTTCAAATATGAAATTTAAGCTACAGAGACATATCTGATTTTCTTTTTCTTTTTTTAATATTTATTTTTTAGTTGTAGTTGGACACAATATCTTTGCTTTATTTATTTATTTTTATGTGATGCTAAGGATCAAACCCAGGGCCTCACATGCACTAGGCGAGCTCTCTACCGCTAAGCCACGACCTCAGCCCCATATCTGCTTTTCAACACAAATATCTGAAGTTATATACAACTCATTTGTATATCTTCCTCCAGTTTTCCACACTTATACAGGTTCACACGCATGTAGAGTTTAAGCAGAATTGGGATCTTATTAAGGCTGAGAGGATTTTAGTAAATTTTATTCTTCCATATTTTGCTAGAATCTATGACTAGGATTAACAAAGTAAGGGAAGGTACATTGTGGCGCATCAGGAAAGATTGGTTAATGTGATTAAAATTTCCTTAAGATGTTTGAAGAGATAATAAAGACATGCCACATGGAACATTATTTCACTAGGCTACAATATTAAGTCATATTTATTATGGAGGAGAGAAAGAATTGTCAGGGTTGGATGGTAGAAATAAAATGAATTAAGTAAATTAGGAAAAATATTCAGGTTAATGAGACCTCATGGAAAAAAGGCAAATTAAGAATGTTAACATTTTTATTACCTCAAGAGTATAATGAAACAAAGATACTGGTTTTGTTTGACCAAGTGGGTAAAAGAGGATATCACTAAAACCGAACTGTACAGCAGAAGATTAGCTCATAAGGGGAAGAATTTACATTAAATCAAGAAGTGTTGAACTTCTTGGAAATTCTGAGGCCACTGTAGATCTTTTATATCTCCTGATAACATTGTGGTCGGAATAAAAACTGTGAGATTTTATTCTGGTTGCAAGTTAAGACATTAACTTGTTGCTGTTTTATGGATGCTAGCAGAAGGCATGAGATTTCAAGATCAGAGACAGATTTATTTCTTGTGGCACACCAGTCAGCATGAGCACTTCTGTAGTGTTCCTTCTTGTGCACCAAGTCATTCACAGGCAACATGGAGAGTCCAAAATGAATACTATGCATGCAGGTTATTTCATTTCAGGAAGGAATGGCCACATAATTATTAGATCTCATGCAAAATAAAATGTAGTGTGCTTCTTGAAGGCCTCAGGATGAGATGATGGGGTGGGGAGAGCATACGAGTTCAGCTTAACAAAGACAAAATATATACCTGAGTCACACCCCAGGGACTCACCTCCTCAGGCACACCCTACTTGCCTGTAGTTTTATAAATTCCATATGCATATGTATTCATATCAGAGAGTAGAAATATCACACAAAACTGATTCAGTTGTCTTATTTATTGATATAAATGCATGATCAAATTCTCTACCTTTGGCCTATAATGATGAGCAGCAATGACTGAAATGAAAAGGAACTGAGTTTCCCTGTCTTTCTCTTCCCTTCTGTGTCATTATTTTTAGGAGTAATTGGCAGGTTAACCAAGGAAGTAACATGAAAAAGAAAGGGTATGAGCAAAGACAGGATCAAGTTCCTTGTGATTCTTGGAATGCCACTGCCTTTTTCCTGTGGTTCTAAGCAAGTTCTGATATGGTAGAAACTGGTGTCTTGGGAATGTCAGAACCCTTATGTGATGGTTTGGATGTGAGGTGTCCAGCAAAACTCATGTGTGAGACAGTGAAAGATGGTTCAAAGAGAAAAATGATTGGGTTATGAGAGTCTTAACCCACTCAGTGAATTAATCCCCTGATAGGGATTAACTGAATGGTAATTGAAGTGATGGGGTGTGGCTGGAGGAGGTGGGAATTAGGGCATGGCTTTGGTGTATGTATTTGTATCTGGTGAGTGGAGTCTCTCTCTGCTTCTTAATCACCATGATGTGAGCTGCTTTCCTCTGTCACACACTCTGCCATGATGTTCAGCCTCATCTTGAGCCCCAAGAAATGGAGCCAGCCTTCTATGGACTAAGACCTCTGAAACTATGAGCCCTCAAATAAACTCGTCCTCCTTACAGTTGTTCTGGTCAGATCCTTTTAGGAACAGCAGTGAAAAGCTGACCTTACTTATTCAGTTATAGATATGAAATACTTCCTTGGACTTGCTTTGAATTTCATTGAATTTCTAGAATTCACACAGTATGGGAGTGGGACAGCAAGGAATCTTTTGTACCAAACAGGATAATTCTTAAGTCAGGCTGGCACACATGAATAAGAATCTCTAGGAAATCTCTTGACACCAGCCCCTCCAGTTAATTTATGGGTTTGTTCAGTCTTTAAATACTGATATATGCTGTGGTGGGAGCCTTAGAGATTCCATATCTTCCACTACGATGGGAAAGTTCTCCTAAAAGTTAAAGAGAGAGCTACCCCCCAAACCACCATCATAATAAACAAGGAGAGAGACAGAGAATATGCCATAAAGCCACCTGTAAGGAGCATCTACCTACCATAAACATGTAGGGACATGCTGGGACTCACTAAGTTGCTGGCCATAAGGAATAGCAGCCATAGGCATCCTTAGTCATGTGTGGTTGCAATTGATAAGGATCTGTAAGGGGCACTAGCCATAGTCACACTCAACAATGACTAGTTATAATTGATAGGGAACACAGTTCCATGGACATGCACAAAGAACATGTCCTGTTACAATTAGGTCATCTCACTGGACATAACCAATGGACATTGACTTTTACTGGGTATAGCCAATCACCAACATATACCACCAACTTGGAACTATATTTAAATTACTTGTCCTGCCACATCAATGAGGTTGCTCCGATGACATCAGTGAGACTGGTTGCCTTGCTGTCCATGCCCAGATGGACTCCACCATTCCCTGACATCCAGCCGTCAGCTGGAGAGAACCAACAGATAACGACAGAGTCTGCTCTTCAGCTAGTCTCGTAGCATCAGAGGTATTTTGGGACTGGTGGTTGCCCTAGGCTTATGTGATTTTCTTGTAGTGTTAGTGTGCATTAAATGCTAGTTGGGGTGATCCAGCACACCCAACACTTTTTGCATTAATTGTTTATGTTTGATGATTGGTGTGATCGAATATACGCTTGCATTTAAAGACAATCTGCCTCCAAGTAATTATTAATAGCGACTCTTGCGACACTACTACAAAGGATAACCTTGCAATGAAACCAGCACGTGTTTTGTGGAGGGTCCATCTCCTTCTTCAACCCCTTCCTTCTCTCTCAGTTACCATGCTCGAGCCATACTGACTATTGAGCAAATCTCAGGAAAGGAAAAGCTCCTTCCTAATTGGGATCATTGCACCTGCTGTTGACCTTTGCCTGGAGTGCTCCTCCCTTGGCTTTTATCTTTCAGGTGTAGGCACATTATCTTCCTAGAAATTCTTGTTCTTTGGTAACATGCACATAAAGCTATTTCAAAGCTTTGACATGTGTTTCAGCCTGACTTAAAATTCCCTATGGTTTTAAAGTGACAAGAAAGGAGAGAGTTAATTGCAAATGAACAGAATGGTAGGAAATATATAAAAGTAATTGGCAAGAAAATGTGTTCTTGGTCAACATAACCCAATATTATAAGAAGATAACTGGGAGAACAATTCCATGAGAAGATTAGTAAGGAATTATTTTGTTTGATGCAAAAGGTGATATTTTTTTTGTAAGAAGTATAATCTAGATGGGATAATTTTTTTGCAGTAGTTTTGTAATATGGTTCTGTCATGTTCTCTCCTGATCCTATATTTCTATTTTTGAATTTTTCTCCTTCTTGGAATCATTTATCTTGTCTATTGACCTAATTTTACGGTCAATCGCCACTTTGAACCTGTAGTTTAGAAAGGTGCTGCTGTTGGATTTGAAGTGCTACAGTGAAAACTCCCAATCACTTCATGTAAAAACATTGGCTTTCCTCTGCAAGTTGGGGTGTACAGAAAATCTAGGACAACCTCCATGAGTGAAAGAGGTGAGGAAAGGATGCTGGAAAGAGAGGAGACTGCATCCTTACCACCACCTTCATGCTCCTGGAAGTATTTATGACTTCTGCATGTGTGAAACTCAGGTTTTCCAGATGGTGGAGTTATCTTGTCCTGAGAACTCAGACCAGTTTTGGGGAATAGTTTTCTTTGTCAGTTTTTTTTGCATTTATGTAGTAGCCACTGGTTTGACTTCAAGGGGTGCCTGACTATGAGCATTAGCTTCCTCATCTGTGGACTTATGAATCGTATCTACCAAGATTATAGAATGAACTAACTTGAAAACCGTGAAAATCCTTGATGAAAGTGCATATTTGACTTGAACCTCTTATATTTATTGAGCATTTCTTGTGGGCCCGAATATAGTCAATGTTCTGGGGGCACTCAAAAAGAATGTATTCTGCTGTCACTGGGGGAGAGTGTTCTATTAATGTCAGTTAGGGCAAGTTGGTTGATTGTGTTTCTCAGATCTTCTGTATCATTCATGTTTTCTATCTCCCTGTTCTAGCAATTTTTGAGACAATACATTGAAATCTCCAGTTAACTTTTGCATCATACATTTTGAAGCAATGCTACTATGTACATAAAAATTATTATGTCCTTTTGATAAGTTGATCCCTCTATAATTATGAAATTATGTTTTTATATCTGGTAACAATCTTTTTTTTCTGATACACGTCTGCTAATATTAATATAGCCACTTTCTCTTTCTTTTGCCTCATGTTTTCAAGGTATACAGAATTTTAGCCTTTTGCTTTTAACCTGTGTCTTTATACTAAATATGCATTTTTGTGGTTGGCATGTAGTTTGGTACTGCTTTTATATCCAATCTGACAACCTCTGGTTTCTAATTTGGATTATCAGAACATTTATAATTTTTTTTTTGATACTGGGAATTGAACCCATAGGCATTTTACCACAAAGCTGTATCCCCAGCCCTTTTTATTTTTTATTTTGAATCAGGGTCTCACTAACTTGCTTAGGGCCTCACTAAATTGCTGAGGCTGGCCTCAACTTGCAGTCCTCCTGCCTCAGCTTCTTGATTACAGGCATATGCCATCATGATGGCCAGACCATTGACATTTAATATGGTTATCAAATGTGGATAACTTTAACATGATTATCTTATGTTTATTTTTTGTCCCATTTTTCTTTGTTCCCCTTCTCACTTCTTTTGCCTTCTTTTTTTATTCTATTTTATCCCTTTTGTTGATTTATTAGCTGCAACTCTTAGTTTTATTAATTTAATGGTTGCCTTAAGGCTTATAATTACATAGTTAGCTTATGTATTTTGTATTAAGACATATTTAATGTACACATACTTAGCTTTTATATGGACTTACATATTTAACTTGATTTCAAGTGATATTTTACTTTTTCATATGCAGCTGTGTATATTTTCTTTCCTTTAGCATATTGCTTTTGTACGCTTATTTATTTGGTATAAACCCCACATTGAATTGTTACTATTTTTATTTAAACAGTCAGTTATATTTTAGGTAGATGTAAATAATAAGAAAGACATCGTATGTTTACCCATTTCCAGTGTTCTTCCTTCCCATATATGAACCCATAGTTCTATCTGTTATCATTTTTCTTCTGCCCAATGCCTGTCTTTTCTTTCTTCTTCCTTTATCATTTCTTGTAGTGTGGGTCCGCTGGTGATGAATTCTTTCACCTTTCCTATGTTTGAGAAATTCATAATTTAATCTTTATATTTGAAATATGTTTTTGATGGACACACAATAATAGGCTGATGGATTATTTTCTGATTTCAGTACTCAAACATATTGCTCCATTGTCTATTCATTCATAGTGTTTCCAATGAGAAATCTGCTATTACCACGATCTTTGTTCCTTTCTACTTAGTGTGCTCTCCCAGGTGTTTTTAAGATTTCCTTTTTATCACTGTTTTTGAGCAAGTTGTTAATAAAATTTGTGGTATAACTTTCTTCATATGTTTTTAGGCATGTGAATGCACACTTGAGATTAGTTGGAGTTGTTGGATCTATTTGTAGCTTTACAGTTTTCATTAAATTTGAAAGTTCCTGTCCATTATTTCTTTAGCATTTTTTTCCTGCTCTAGTTATTTCCTCACTGACTCTGGCTGAAATACACATTGGGTCGTGAACCTACCACTGCTCTGGTCCTTGAGCTCTGATCTAAGACTCCCATGTCCATTTTGTTAAATTAAAGCATTTTTAAAGTTGGAGATCTTTTGTCAATGCCACCAAATTTGCAGTGCTTTTGCAACTTTCTCTCTCATTCTGAGATTTCTTGTGCATTTTGGTAAGTAGATCAAGGGTAGATGAATTAAATGCTGCTACGAGACTTAAATTTTAACTCTCTGGTCATTTTTTTTTCTCATGCTCTGATATTGTTTACTTAAAATTAGAACTGTCCATTTAATTTGAATTTTGTTGACCCAACTCACGTGGAGCTAAATTTAGAAGAAGGCCAGAGTAGAGAAAGCTGGATAGACATGCTAGCCAGTGGATTTTAACACTGTAAAGTATGGCTTGATTTTTTTCTAATTCAAAATACCTGATTAAAATCAAATAATCATCTTTACCTTCCAAATTATGTGATAAAATTAAACTAAGTTCCAGGAAACATCATCCCCTCAACTGGAACAGAAAGAGGGTATCAGTTACTTAGGAGTGGGAGTCACTACTATGTACATGGTGATTTCTCATTAACACCAACAACATCAGAGATGCTTTCACATTTGGTTAAAATAGTAATTTTGCTGCTTAGGAAATAATTAAATGCAAAGAGTGTTATATAGTCTGCTGACTAGGAATTGGTAAATGTTGCCAATTACCAATGATTCATTTCCTCAATAATGCAGGAAGTACCAGGCCATACATTTCCGATAACGAGATTGTGTCCAGTCTGGACGCATGGTCGGTGCAGAGGCAGCTCACTCAGTGGGAAGAACGTTGGCGTGTGCAGGCCTAGTTTTGGATCCTGGCTCTGCTTCTTAGTACTTAGGTAACTGTGAGAAAATTAGCCTCCCTAAATGTTGGCTTTCCTTCTATAAAGGGGCCCAGTTTAGTAGAATCACTGTGAGTAAGTAATAACATAAAACTACATTGAATCTTCCTGTAGTATTATTAGGGGCTGTTCTGGCATGTGCCTGGACATTGGTTTCTGTTGTGCCTAAGATGGTATTTTTCTTAAGAAACGATACTCTGTAATAAGACTGGAAAAGAAAAACCAGTGAGTTTGAATCCATCCCATTTATTGATTCTTGATTTTACTTCTTGTGTTTTAGGAGTCTTGTTAAGGAAGTCAGATCCTAAGCCGACATGGTGAGATTTGGGCCTACTTTTTCTTCTATTAGGTGCAGGGTCTCTGTTCTAGGGTCTGAGTCTTTGATCCACTTTGAGTTGATTTTTGTGCAGGGTGAGAGAGAAGGATTTAATTTCATTTTGCTACATGTGGATTTTCAATTTTGCCAGCACCATTTGTTGACTAGGCTACTTTCTCTCCAGAGAATGTTTTTGGCGCCTTTGTCAGGCTTCTTGTCACCAAAGGAAACAATCAAGAATGGGAAAAAAATCAGGGCTGGGGATGTGGCTGGGTTCGATCCTCAACACCACATAAAAATAAAATAAAGATGTTGTGTCCACCGAAAACTAAAAAATAAATATTAAAAAAATTCTCTCTCTCTCTCTCTCTCTCTCTGTCTCTTTTAAAAAAAGTGGGAAAAAGTCTTTACCACATGCACTTTAGATATAGCATTAATGTCCAGGATATATGAAAAACTCAAAAAACTTAAAACCAAAAAAAACAAATAAGTAGGCAAAGAAACTGAACAGACACTTCACAGAAGAAGAAATATGAATGGTCAACAAATATATGAAAAAATGTTCAACATCTCTAGCAATTAGAGAAATACAAATCAAAACTACTCTAAGATTTCATCTCACTCCAGTCAGAAAGGCAATTATCAAGAATACAAGCAACAATAAATGTTGGTGTGGATGTGGGGAACAGGGTTCACTCACACATTGCTGGTAGGACTGCAAATTGGTGCAACAATTATAGCAGCCCGATTCACAATAGCTAAACTATGGAACCAATGTAGGTGTCCTTCAGCAGATGAATGGATAAAGAAAATGTGGTACATATACACAATGAAATATAACTCAGCCTTAAAGAAGAATGAAACTATAGCATCTGCCAAAACATAGATGGAGCTGGAGAATATCATGCTAAGTTCTCCCCCCCAAAAAACCAAAACCAAAACACCAAAAAAAACAAAGGCCAAATGTTTTCTCTGATATATGGATGCTAATTTACAATAAGGTGGGGGGGGGTAGGGAAGAATATAGTTACTTTGCATAGGTAAAGGGTTGTAAAGGGAGGGCAGTAGTATGGAGGTAGGAAGGATAGTAGAATGAATCTGATATTCTACATCATAAATAACCAGAAGAATGAGACATTACACTTTATTTATATATGATGTGTCAAAATGCTTTCTACTGTCATGTATAACTAATTAGAACAACAACAACAACAAACCCAGTGAGCATTTTCTTGTTGCAGGATTTTCTTTTCTTTTCGTGCTGAAACAGAATTTTTATTTAATTCTTTTATTGACTAGAAGTATGTTTGGGGGGATTTTAGTGCTCCTGTCAGGGTGGGGTTAGAGAAGGACATACTGAAATAACAACATAAATATGTTCGTAAATTCCTTAACCCATTGTAAATTCTCTCTTTTAAAATTTATTTATTTATTTATTTATTTTTATGTGGTGCTGAGGATCAAACCCAGTGCCTCACGCATGTGAGGCAAGTGCTCCACCACTGAGCTACAACCCCAGGCCAAGTGGTGAATGTTTTTTTTTTTTTTTAAATAATTTTTATTGTTGGTTGTTCAAAACATTACATAGTTCTTGATATATCATATTTCACATTTTGATTCAAGTGGGTTATGAACTCCCATTTTTACCCCTTATACAGATTGCAGAATCACATCAGTTACACATCCACTGATTTACATATTGCCATACTAGTGTCTGCTGTATTCTGCTGCCTTTCCTATCCTCTACTATCCCCCCTCCCCTCCCCTCCCCTCTTCTCTCTCTACCCCCTCTACTGTNAAAAATGTTACAATTTTATAGTTATTTTATAGATAATATGGGGGAACAGTACTAATTGAAAATGATTAAAGATACTGGCCATAATAGTCCTCTATCAGGCCTACAGATGATATTGGCCAGAGTATTCCTTTACAGTGAAAGATCAAATAATAAGAAATAGTAAAAACAGCAATTCTGAATATCCATCCTTTCATGGCTTATAATACTAACTATTCTCTGATGATCCCTTCAGAGCATTTTGTTTTATAATATTCCACACATACAGATTTTTCTTCTACTTCTCAATCAAGTGGATCACATATATTGGGATACTATGTAGCTGTTTTGACCTACCATAGAGGTTCCTCAACCATTCTGCGCTATTGAGCATTGGGTTGCTGTATTATTTAGCACAGTACAAGCTGTTTGGTTAAGCTCAAAAATTTTCAGTGTCTTAAATAATCTAATGAAAATCTATTCCTAGTTCATTTAAAGGTCCAGTGCATGTATTCAGGTGTTTCCAGTTGCTTCCTTTCATGAGAGGTTTTAGGGCCCCAGACTTTGTGGGAAACTCTGCCATCCTGTAAGTTCTCAGTTCTCTTCAGACAGAAGAGAGAAGAGAGGAAAGACAGTATTTCGCTGGACATCCACTTTTTCTTCTGTGGAGAGAAAGAACTTACTTTTTGTGTGTGAATAGGGAACTGATCTTGTTCATTCAACAACCAATTTTTGTCATTTACCAGAAGTAGTAATTTTAACTAGTTCTATTTGATATTAACTTAATTTGAATATGTTTCTAGAAATAAGTTTGCTGGATGGGTTAATCATAAAATAGTGAATTATGTTTTATTTAATAAACACATTGAAATAGTAATTTGTATGCTATAAAGTTACTCGATATAAACCTTCAACTCATTATTGTTCAGGCTTGGATGAAGAATACATGTATTCCTATATCTAGGATCATGAATACAATGGACATAGAATCTCCAACTCAAAATGACTTGACTTACAAATTTTTGACTTTACAAAGGTTTGAAAGTGATACGCATTTAATATAAACCATACTTTTGGTTTTGAATCTTGATCTTTCTTGGGCAAGTACTATGTTACCAGTCTGAGACTTATGATGCTGGGTGGAGGCAGCAGAAGATGCAGGTCCCATCAGCCACATGATCACTCTGATCAACAATCAGCATTTACAGTGCACTTGTTGCAGCATTTTTTGGATGTTGTATTTTGTGTTTTCACATTTCATCTGTCTACAAAATACCCATTTATGTGTGTACATGAGATATTCAACATTTGATTGCAAAATAGGTTTTGTGCTAGATGATTTTGACAAGTCATAAGCTAGTATAAGTGTTCTGAGCATGGTCAAAGCAGGCTCGGCTAACCAATAATGTCCAGTGTGTTAGATTCATTAAATGCATTTTTTTAAACTTATAGTACCTTCAATTTGCAATGGGTTTATCAGGATACAATCCCACTGTAAGTCAAGGAGCATCTGTATTAATATTGTTATGTTTTAAGAAAACCATTGCTGTTATTTATTTCACACAAAAACATGAGTTAAATAATTTCACAAGACAGATACGTGTACTATTATACTAAAATTGTTTTAACAATACAGGTGTTTTGGAAAAAAATGCATGACTAATAGTTTTAAATTATTTTTTAGCTTATTTATAGATAGGAAAACAAAGATGTTGACTTCAAACTTTTAATTTGGAATGAATCTGTCCAAAATCAGGAAATTGTCTTTCTGTGCATACTCTAGAAGTTACTACTTTGAAAAGGTAATCATTGTGTAACTTCAGATAAAAAGACATATGTCAGTGAAATTGAGCAGGTCATCAATATGATAATTTGGGGGGCTTTTCTTTGTTTTAATATCTACAGCACAATTGAAACCAGATTGAAGACTGATAATGGCTTCTATCTTACGTAAACTAAAATAATAAAGGAAAAACTGCATTGTACTTTAGTGAAAATTAACAGGTTTATATACGGAAGGATGGTGGAAGTAAAACTGCCACCAACATCACAGATATTTGCAGAACTAATTCTAATTTATAAATTTCCTTCTCTATCTCTATAAACTTTATGATTTCAGGATTACAAGTGGAAAGTTTGTGGGAAATATTTTCATTTATTTATAAAATATTGCATTTCACTGAATTAGCAAAACTCAACAAAGTTGGTAAAACGCAGAGAATTGTGAAACCCTCTTGAAGTGTTGGTGTGTTGCAAAGTAATACTGAAGATGTTCCCACCACCTGGCTGAGTGCCTGTGAACTGTGGGATCTCATCCCACATTGTTTGCAGGGGTCCTGAGGGAATTGAGAGTCCATCGTGACTGCTTTCTGCATGACATGACATGACATGACCCATGGTGCAGTTGAGCCCTGGCAAGCTTCTTCACTCTGCTCTGATGGCTGCACGTCGGCGGAGTTTGCTTGAATTAGGACTCCCACTCTTCTTCAGTCTCTGGGGTCTCCTATTCTTACTCATCCTCCTTCCCTGCAGTTACTCTTTTTCAAAGTACACTTGAATGTTACAGTAGTCTTTTTTCAAGTTACAGCATCTTTTATGGACATTACATGGTTGTGTTTTGCTTCAATACTCCTTCTTGATTAAGAAGCTTTTATTTTTCTCCTAGTCCTGGCATTTGCTTGAAGCCAGGTTGAATGGTTTCTCCTTGTTTTTATCACTTACTTGTTTTCTTTAAAACTGTTTTTAAAAATTAATTTCTCTTTCAAAATTGAAAAATTAATTCATGCACATAGCAAATAATTAAAGAAGAACAGGAAGATAAATGAGGATGATTGTCAGGGAAAGACCAGGGATCTGAAGTAATACATGGTTGATGCCCAAGTCTACCACTTACTAGTTGCATAAACCTTAGAAAATCACTTAACTTTCTGAATCTTAGTTTTTCAGTCTCGAAGATAGAACTAGGTTTTGAGGATCAGCATTGAATTATAAAGGGTAAATTACTGGATAGATGTTAATTATTATTAACTATCACTAATGGAAAAGATTTTAGCAGTTTGTCCCACCATATTTGGGGATGGAGTGTGGGGAGAGAGTTTCAGCCACTTGACTATCTGTCTATCTATCTACCTACCTACCTTCCTATCTAACTTCAAGGCAGATTTTTTTTCTGAGAACTGTAGAAAGCTTGGTTACATGGTTGAGAGGAAACATTTGGACCTAGTCATGAAAAATCAGGACTGTGGCAGAGAAATAAGTGAAGTTCTTATTTTTAAGTAATTAGTCTTTCAAGTCTTAATTACTGTTCCTTGTGTAACCTTCTAAAACTATGCTGTCCAAAAATTGTGTACATCCCTTTTAAGAGAAGGTTACACAAATGCTGAGTAAGTGCTGGCTGAGTAAAGCCACGTAGAGGATATATATGCCACATTTTCTTTATCCATTCATGGGTTAGCAGACATCTAGGCTGGTTGCATAACTTGGCTATTGTGAATTGTATCACCATAAATATGGGTATGAAAGTATCACTATATTATGCCGACTTTAATTCTTTAAGATAAATACTGAGGAGTGGTATAGCTAGGTCATGTAGTAGTTCCATTCCTGAATGTTTGAGGAAAATACATATTGATTCCTACAGTGGTTGTAGTAGTAGTAGTTGTTGTAGTCCCACCAACAGTGTAAAAGTGTTTCTTTATCCCAACATTCTCACCAATAATAATAATAATTATTGTTGTTGTTATTATTATTATTAATCTCAGTGTAGCTTTGATTTGCATTTCCCTGATTGCAAAATATGTTGAACATTTCTTCATATATTTGTTGGATTTTTGTATTTCTAAACTTCCTAACGTCACCTAGAAGGCCTTCAGTGTCTGGTCTCCAGATTCATTTTGGCATCTTAATCTCTTTCCTCTTCCTCTACACCAGCAAATACTCATGTTTTCTGACCTCTTGGCCAGTCTGGGTTAAGGTACCCTCTCTGTTTCCTTCTTTCCTTTTTAATAGCATCCATCATGTGGCATTATAATTGTTTGCATGACTGTATCCCCCAACTAGACTACAAGCTGCCTGAAGTCTGAGACTACCTTGTTTACACCTAGTCCTAACCAAGTATGGTGGTTGGTGCATTGTATGTACTCAGTAAACATTTATTTACTTTCCTTTTTTATCCCTGAGCCTAATATATTTTAAAATCGTGCATATAGTCATTTGCCTTTATTTGAAATCTGTAATGGAAAGATCAGACGATTCAGTCATGTAGAAAACAAGAAAAACTCTCTATTTAGCAGTAATTGTCTCCTGTTTCTTACATTCCCTTAGTGAAATATAGGTGGTATGATAAAAATCATTATTAATTCATATAAAGTACAGCATTTATCTCACTTTTGCCATACTTCAATCTTGAAATTTCTTTCAGATCAGTCTTCATTTTGTATTAAGGAAAAATAAAAAATTAAGAACAAGTGAGTTATTTAAACTGAAGAGATTGATTTCAAAGAAACAGTATCATAAATTTACAAGAACTAAAGCATCTGATTACTTGTCAATTTACCTTAACTGAATAAAATAGGCACAGGGTATGACTTCTCAATATAAAGTTCAAGTATTAAAGAGGAGTTTGCAGAGTGTTCATGAGAAATATGACCAGAACTTAAAGTCACCTTTTTCAAATAGAAAAGTATACAATGTGACTGTGGGGCAAAGGATTGGAACTACCAGTCTTGTACAAGTGTTGTGAGCATCTGTTTGTGGAGAGGGGCGGAACACAGTGCAAAGGTCAACCATGTTTTCTGGACCCAGGAAGAAACCTCATAAATGAATGATGCCTCAGTTTTTCTTTTTCTATCTCAGACTTATTATAACCATAAATGAAAGCACAGTGGGTAGAAAGGTTCACAGCCTTAATTAATTAATCAGGAATGTTGATGAAAGGAACCCAGGAAGATATTATCCAGTTTCATACATGGCTAGATTGGAAAGTAGTTGTAACATCAGCACCTTCGTTATAGTGCTTTTAAAGTAAAAATCAGCATATTCGATTGTTTCCACCTAATTCCAAAGAACCTCCTTGTGAGGTAAAGTAACTGAGTAGAACGAGGTGGGAATGTGCTGTGAGATGCAGCAGCTGAATCTCAGAACTTGTGGGGGAATGATGTCGAGTGAGAAGGGTTGGGGAACAGGCCACTGACAGGGAAATCCGGAGCAGTGGCCTGCGTGGTAATGAGGACTTTGTCTTGAGCCAGGTGGAAAGGATGGGGTGGAGTGAGCTGGAGGAGAGGGAGCAGGGGGAAGGGAGATGGAGTGTGAGAAGGTGTCTTGCTCATGGAGGAAAATGGAGTAGCCTTCACCTTCCCTGTCCTCTCTCCCCCTGTCTCATTGTCCTCTTCTTGGCTCCCACCACACAGGCAGCATGCACTGGTATAGAACCTTTGCCTTTTCCCAGAGACAGCAATATTTTGAAACCCCTTCCCCTACTTATCTAAACTTTGGAAGCCCTGTGTAATTTATTCCAGTATCATTACACCACTTTGACAGAGGAAGAGAAGGGTTCAGGGAGACTAATATGTCACTTAAAGCTTTATGTCAGAATAGGGGTGGCTATCAAATCGTGAAGCAACACTCTCATGGAACGTGTGAACAGTGTGTACTAGATGTTTGTAGGGATTGGTGCTGTCCTCATAAAACTGGGATCCCAGCCCGGGTTGTAGACAGCTTTTAATCAGGTAGAACACTAGAAGGAAGATCTAAACATTTTGTTTGTCTTTATCTTCTAATATTATTGGAAGAAATGTTGTTTTGCTACCCAAGGAACCTGTTTTCCATCATAAATGGTACTGCTAACAATAAGACTAAAAACTTTATTAAGCTAAAAAAAATAGAAGAAAAGGAAACAAAATAGCTAACATATTAGTATTTCATGGAAGCAGTTGTAAAGAATACCTTAAAGTTAATGAGCATTAGGCTGCTTAAATAATCTACAAGCCTTCATAGTCTTTACTGTGTCATCTGGAAGTGTAAGTTGGCTCCTTTCCTCATTCTGGTCAGTCTTCTGACCATGGGATGGCTGCCCGTCTTCTCTGGACCCCCACATCCAGGGTCTAGAGGAGCTATCTGAATGGGTTAGGCTTTGGTTAAATGAATGTGCTCTAGAACCATCCCAGATGACCACATGGAGGTTTAGACTTGCCTTTTGCCATATTTTACATCTCTTTTCTCCTAGAAGTCACTAGTTCTGGATCATTCTAAACTCACACTGAGAACACAAGTTCTCATACTTCCTAGAGGTATCTTTCTCTTTTAACGAATTCAATGGGGAGGGCAAGACAAAGTCAAAAGATTGATTCTCTAATGGTGAAATTCAAGGCAAACTCCTGTCTGGGCAAAGCAGTTGCAGCCAAGTCACAAAAAATGATATTCACTTCGGCCAAATTATCTTAGTACACTTACTCTAGGAATGTAGCCATCATGCCACCAAGAAGCCCAAGCAAGCTGTAGAGAGGCTTAGATGAGAAAGGGAGGCACCTAGTGCATGGCTCCAGCCTGAGTTGCCATTTGACAGCACTGATTTGCCAGCCATGTGAGTGGAACATTTTGAAAGGGAGTCTTTACTCTCAGCTGTTGGCACCAGATGTGGAAAGGAGAGAAGCCATGCCCACCAAGCTCTACCAACTTGCGGATTGTTGAGCATTATAAGCTATTAAGTTTTAGGGTGATTTATTAAACAGTAATAAATGATTAGTATGATCAGACATTCCAGTCTTATCCTTTACTATTTGTATGCATGTGTGTGTGTTCATTAATGTGTGTTCTTAAATAATTTTTTCTTCCTGAAGGCCATGAAGGTATGGATCTATCTTTTCATCTAGAGTTCTGCTATCACATTTTTAATTAATCTGAGACTGATATATATGCATAGAGTCAAGTGGGGCTCTATTTTCCCCCAGGTGAATAAAAAGTTTGACACAATTTATTGGCTAATCTGTCTATAGATTTTAGTGCCACTTCTACCCTTTCCACATTTCCTTGTACTTGGGGGTCTGTTTCCAAGTTCTTCTTGCTTTTCTGTGGTTTGTCTGCTTATTCCCAAGTGATATCAGATAGTCCTATTTGGTGTGGTGCTAGAGTCAGTCTTTACCTTTGTCAGAAAGGTTCCCTGATTTGGTTTTTTTATTCAGAGTTATGTTACTTTCTGGCTTTTTATTCATCAATATAAATTTTAATATTAACATATCAAGTTCTACAAAATACTTTGTTGATAGTATTTATAGATTAACTTTGGGAGAATTATTTACAGGTACACCACTTATAATTTTGTGTTATAAATAGCATATTTAAAACTTAAATTTGAAAAATATGAAAAAAACTTACATTTGAATTGTTGATATAAAGGAGTACATTGATTCTAGGTGCAGTTCACATAACTAAAGAAAACTCACTTTAAATGTGCAGTTTGTTGAGTTTTGATGAAAATATATATATATTTATATATCTTTATATATATATTTATATATTACAGGGATATATATATATATCCCTGTAATGCATACCACAATCAGGGTATTACTCTCATCCTAGAGTGTTCCCTCATATTTTTTTTCCAAACAATGCTTTCCTCCACAAAGACAGCACTGGTTAGTGTATATGTATAGACAAAAGTGAGGATCTATTTTTCCTCATATAGATGAAAAGGTTTTCTGATACAATTTGCTGTCTGTTCTGTCTATAGACAGCACTAGTGCTTTCTCTGTCCTATACACATTTCCTTATACCTGTGAGTCTTTTTTCAAGTTCTGTGCTTTTCTCTGATTTATTGGCTTATTCCAATGCTGATATCATGTTATTTATTTGGTGTTTTTTTTCCCTTGCTCTTATTTTTCATGTAAAATAAATAATTCAGACAAGTTTGGGGGCATTCAGGTTGGTATGGCCATAAACATTGATTCAATACAATATTTGTTTTTAGTCTACTTTCCTTTATATACTGTATTTATTGTTTATATTGTAGACAGAAAAGACTTTTCCATTTAATTACTGAATACTATTGCATGGTATAAATAAATATACCACTATTTACCCATCTTCTTGATGGCAAATATTTGATTTATTTCCAATTTTTAACTATTAGAAAGATACTAAGAATATTCCTATAATGTCTTTATGTGGGCATATGTTCTCATTTTTCTTGAGTAAATGCCATGAGTGATATTGATGGGATATCTGGATGGGTGTTTATTTATCTTTTAAGAAGCAGCCAAATTGTTTTCAAAGATAGTTTTGCTATTTAAAATCATCAGCAGTTGAGATGAGTTTCAGTTGCTCCAGATCTTCACCAACATTATTGTTAACCTATTTAATTTTCACCATTCTATTAAGTGCGTGGTAGCTTTAATTTAGTTTTAATTACATTTTTTATCACTGGTTGCATTGAGCATCTTTTCATGTGCTTGGTCACCATTCCTACATGTGGTTTTGTGAAGCATCTCTTTTCATGTTTGTCCATTTTTAGACTTTGTATTTTGCTTTCTTATGCTTGAATTATAGGTTTTTAAGAAAACATTAATACCAGTGTTTATTAGATGTGTTTATTGCAATACTTTTTCATTTTTTACCCGCTTCCCTACTTTTTCTGGTATTTGGGATCAAGCCCAGGGCTTTATGCATGCTAGGCAAGTGGTCTAGTAATGAACTGCATCCTTAGCCCCTCATTTTGTTGTCTTGATTATGCTTTTCAAAGAGCAGATATTAAATAGTTGATGAAATCCAACCCAGTTTATCTCTTTTTTTTGTCTCTTATAGTTCAAGACTTTGGCATCATTTTTAAGAAATCCTTGCCGACTCCGACATTATTAATGATTTTTTTCCTCCATATTGTCTTCAGTAAGCTTTAAAATCTTACCTTTTACATTTAGGCCTATAATCCATTTCTGGTTATTTATTGTGTATGAGGTGAGGTAAGACTCAAAGTTTTTACTTTTATATGTTCCAAATGAATATCCAGTTGGTCCAGAATGATTTGTTGAAAAGATTGTCCTTTCAAATTGACTTACTTGGCATTTTTGTTAAAAATCAATTGAGCATATATCTATAAATATATTATGGACTCTATTCTGTTTGATCGATTTGTGTGTGCATCCTTAACGCCACTACCACTCTATCAGAATTCCTGTAGCTTTATGTTGAGACTCGATAGAAGGCAGTGTCAGTTTTCAACTGAGCTCTTCCTTTTTATGCACATAGGAACTGGCGATCATAAGTCCTTTGTGTTTTGATATAAATCTAAGAATTGGCTTGTCCATTTCTGCTCCCATCCAAAATACAAAACCAGCTGTTTAATTTTTGTCAAGTGTTCTACTTGACTATAATGAGAATACAAGTCATGTGCCAGCCCCAGAATGAAGGTGTGCTAGTTACATCTTACAGGTCAACCTGGCTAAGCTGTGGTACCCAGCTGCTTTGTCAGACACTGACTTAAATGTTGTTCCAAAGGTATTTTGTACATATAATCAACACCTTCAATCAACTGATTTTACACAAAGGAGATTACATTAATAATGTGGGTGGGCTTCATTTAATAAGTCGAAGGCGTTAAAAGGAAAAAGTGAAGTTTCCTTTGAGAAGAAGGAATTCTGCCTCGAGACTTTAATATAGAACTCCTGCTTGACTTCTCAGAATGCTGACCTAGTATACAGATTTGGGGCTCAAAAACATATAGGGCCAGGTGTGGTGGAGCATACCTTAGTCCCAGTGGCTTGGTAGACTGAGGCAGAAGGATCGCAAGTTCAAAGCCAACCTCAGCAAGTTAGTGAGGCCCTGAGCAACTCAGCGAGACTGTGTCTCTAAATAAAATACAAAAAAGGTTGAAGGATGTTGCTCAGTGATCGAGTGCCTCTGGGTTCAATCTTTGATAACCGCCCCCAAAAGAAGTATATGTATGTCTGTCTGAGTTACAGTCTACCTGTTTGCTCTATAGATATTGGACTTCAGAAGGACTGATGCAGAAGGATAAGAAAACTTTTAATCATTGATATCTCCCAGTAAATTTTTCCCATTGAACTCAAGTGTGGCATGAGTCTGAGGCTTTTATAAAGGATAAAAGTAAGAAAACTTAATAGAAACTCCCCAGAAAGGGCAGTTCCTCGGTGTAGGAAGCTATGTTTAAGAACAATTGGAAGTGCAACATTTCGGCAGCGTGCCTTTTGCTAAGCATTTTCACATAACTGATTATGTCTTCTCTTCATGCAGTGATGCCAATTCTGCAGGAGGCTCCCATCCTTGGAACACAGATTCCCTCAAGGAACTCCTGGTTTAATGAGACAGTTCTACAAACAGATAGCATGTAATGAGTATACGACAAGGATGAGTAAAGGTTGCTGTGGGACTACTTGAGAAGCATGGACTGTCCTTTAATTAATCAAACACATGAAGTGTGTTATTAGAGTCCGGAGATACTCGAAGGTGCAGGGAGCTGAGAAGAATGTGGGAAGCCTCAGCTTTTCTCCTGCCCAAGGCTGACAGGACCAGGCTGTGTGTGTGCATGGAGGCTCTTGGGAGGGTGAGCCATGTGTTAGGGGAAGGCTCCACTGCTGCTCTTTCACATTGTAGAATCTTCTTGGCTGTGAATAGTGTCACAGTTAAAAAGGTCCCAAGGTATTTATTTCCCTTGGGGAAAACCTCTTGCTTTTGTGTGGACCTGTTAAAAAGCATATACCGCCATACACCTGTAAATACATCTCATAGCAGACCGATCTGATCTGCCATAGCCAGGAAATTCCACTGAGAAAAATCTTGTGATTAGGATGTTACCATTTACATCTTTACCTGGTAGCAGTTCCCGAAAGGTGAGTAACTGGGCTTTGGAGGCTGCATTCTTATGTTCTGGGGATGCAATGTATGCTCTGAGATCTGTGCTTGTATGTGCCTCATTATTCACCTTTTTCTTAGTTTAAAATGGTGCATTTATAAAAGAAAATGAAAACCTGGTACTGTATTCCTAAAATCTTCGAATGAATTTCAAACTTGGCTATCACCCATGATAGAGAGATGATAACCATCCTCACTTAAGGATTTTGCATATGAGAAGTAGATTCTTTCATTGAACCTCAGGTGGCTCGGTTTCGGTTTCTGAATTTCAAATTTTTAAATGAGTAAGAAATAACAATGAAAATACCTATGACTTCTAGGTCCAGAAGTATAAAGGGTGTGGGAAAGTAAATAATTATCACATAATGGGCTGTAGGGAGAGTGTCCTTCAGGGACAAGACAGACTTCCGTTAGGGAAAGAAGGTCTAGGGAACGTGCACCGAAAAGGTGGAGGAATGATATCAGGGGTTCTGTCAGCGATGGAATGTGAGGTCCAGAGGGACTGGTGTAAGGGGACTGATAAGGGGTGGAAGATAAGATTAAAGTGCTTGAAAAGCCTTGGAGACATAAGGGACAACACTTGAGATCTGGGTCATTTCCCCAGTTGCTCAACCCAAGGCTTGGATGTTTGCTGTCCATCAGCAAATACTGTTCATTGAATTTAAAAATAGATCACAAATCCTATTTATTACTTGCACTTTTCCTCTTTAGGTTCCTTTTTACCCCTTCACTGGACTTCAAACTGGTCTCCCTTTGTTATGGTTTGACGGTGAGGTGTCTCCCAAAATCTCCCTGTGAGGCAATGCAAGAAGTTTTGGAGGAAAAACGATTGGGTTCTAGCCTTAACCTAATCAGTGAATTAACCCCTGATGTGGTAACAGGACGCAGCTGGGTGTGGCTGGAGGAAGTGGTTCATTGGGGGCGTGGCTGTGGGGTATATATTCTGTATCAGGAGCGTGGAGTCTCTCTCTCTGCTTCCTAATAACCGTGGTGTGAGCTGCTTCCCTCCGAGACACTCTTCTGCCATGATGTTCAGGCCGCCCTAGAGCCCAGAGGATGGAGCTGACCTCATGTGGACTAAGACCTCTGAAACTGTTGAGTCCTCAAACAAACCTTTCCTCCTCTACAATTGTTCTGGTTGTGCCTTTAGTCTCAGCAGTGAAAAAGCTGACTTAAACACCTTTCTTGCCACCCTTCCTTCCACTCTCCACATAGCAGTGGTTAAGTAGTTTTTTTTTTTTTTTTTTCCTGAAAGCCTCCAGGGGATTCTCATCATGTTTGGAACCATTTAAATTCTTACCAGAACTTACACAGACCGAGGCCATAGCTACTTGGGTTGCCTCATTTCCTACTACTTCTATTCAATCAATTACTCTTTCCATCAGCGGTCCTACACACTGTGCACTCCCTTCTCTGGGGGTTTTGCCTTTATTGGTACCTCCATCTGGAGTGCTTTTTCCTCCAGATACTCACACAGCTCCTCTTTCATTCTGTTCAGCTCTGTTCAGAGGCTGTCTTGTCTAAGAAGCTAATAGCATCTTCTGGTCATTGTCCTTCCCCTATCTTGTTGACTCCTCATTGTAGGTCTTAACATGGCAAATACTATATCATATATTTGCCTATATACCATCTTTTTACCCTGGCAATTTCTTCACCTCATGAAAGTTATCTTCAGGAGTTTGGTCACTGCTGAATTCTTGTCCAATAAATATTTTTTTTTCTCTGTTCACATAACAATTTAATTATTGTTCATAGATAAGCCATAATGAAGTCCATGATTACCTTGTTTCACATGTTTTTGTTTTTCCTAAAGTTAATAACTGCCTTACATCCAAATTTTGCTTAATTTTCCTTGTCCCAAATACAAAGGTGTAATTACAGGACATCTTAATATGTCTAAAGGCATCAGATCCACTTTATTTTTTCTTTTTTCGAGATGCTTCTCCAAGGGATTTCATCTTAATTGGTTTCTTTAAAATTCAAAGCTTTCCTTATCCATTTTCTTTCCTGGAATTTCCTGTGACCTGTATTCTGTGAGTCCGTTTGCCTCTTTGAGCTCCTCTATTCCTGGATCTTATATCTTACTTTCTGATTTATTCCCTCAGTACATCCTCAGTGTCTTTCTGAGAAATGCTACAGGGACAGTAAAAGTTTTGAGAACTTGCACACAATAACTATTTCTTGAGTAAGTGAATGACTGACTCTATACTGGCTGATGTTTCCCAACATTTTATTTTTATTCAATTTGCATCTTCTTCCATGTCAAGGAGCTCTGGATGAAGTCGTTATTTCTTTGCTTGAGAGATCATTTATTACTTCATTATTTGAGATTCAAGTTTATCTATCTATAATTGGGCATACCTTGTGTGAATTACTCCCCATTCAAAAGACACTGATCCCATATTTCCTTGTTATTATTGCTAAAAGTTTGCATGTCTGTTGCCTACTTGCAAAATCTTTCTGCAACCTCCTAATCTCTTAGTCTTTCTTATCCTAAAACCGTGTAGAGCTTGAAAGCTGTGTCATGCATCTTGATACTTGGTCACACAGTCCTACCTATGTGTTGCAGATAGAAGATAGTCAATAGGGAGGTTGTTGGATACTTCATGAGAATCTTAAATTGAGAACATTACAGACCTCTTAATTATAGTACCCGAGTCTAGACTTTCTGCTAGGATTTTTAACTAAGTCAGGTACAGATTTTTAAGTGGCAGGAATTTCTAGAGTAAAAATCACCTGGGTTCAATTTGAATTTTAGAAATTTTCTCCCATTTTGCTCAATTAATGCACATTAAAATAGGGGCAGAGAAAAGGACTAGCTTTAGACCATACTGAACAGCAAAAGCTCAATATTGATCTCTTACATATTGACAATGCTTCTCATAAGCATCATTTTTCTAGGACTGAGCAAGCTAATTAGATCATAGTAAAATTTTTGCCTATTATAAATCTGCACAAATTCTATACTATTAATGATAATCATGGTACTATAGGTACCTGAAAGTATAGCTCTCAACATGGTCTTGCTTTCATGGGGAAGAGTTTTGTACATTTGCAGGAAGTCACAAATATTTTTTTAATTATTAAGGGAACATGTCTTCAGTCAGGTGTCATATTTTAACAAAGCTGTCATCCAGTAACCTGAAACAAATGTCAATGCAGAATTAATTTGTTTTATAATTAACATTCAATCTTTGGTGTCAAATGGATATAATAATTTAATGGTAATAATTAGACTTTATTGTAATTAGCTTAAAATGAAGAGTGTATTCAGAGCCATGCAAAGCAATGCTGGAGTTGATTTTTGATTTATGTTATTCTGTAGTATTAAATTTTAAAAACATTGACAAGTTGATTCTTTCTTCTTGAAGAATTTGGGTAATAAATGGCAGGAAATATGAGGGGAAATAATTGGGGGATATGGCCTGCCATAAACTGAAATACATTATGAAGTAAGCATAATGGCCATGATATGGTACTGACATAGGAATAGGAAGCTAAATCAAAGATAAGAGAAAATTCATAAAGAGTCTAATTTATGTTGAGTCTTATTTTGATGGAGTTTGCACTTCTAATCAATGTAGAAAATGTTGATTATTTAGTCAATGATCTTAGAAGAACTAGCCTGAATTAGCAAGAAATCTATTTTACACATTCATCAGACTCAGGTGGATTAAAGATAAGGTTTTTAAAAACCTATTTTGAGAAGAACATTTTATTCTAATCTTTCAGAAGGAAAGACATTTCATTTTTTGGTACAAATACCAGAAGTCATCAAGGGAAAGAGAACCAACTTGATGTCTTAAAGCTTGTAGTATAGCAAACTACAACATTCATTCATTCTTTCAGTTAACCAATATTTATTGTGTAGCCAATATGTGCAAAGCAAAACTATAACAATATATGTTAATATGGAATACAATCAGTTAATACTTTAAGTGCATAAAGAATTCCTAAAAATCAATAGCAAAAAGATTAACAACTTGAGAGAAAATGAGAAAAATACATGTAAAGGTAATTCATTAAAGTACAAAAAGCCAATAAACAAATGAAAAAATGCTCCATAATCAAAGATGTAATTTAAAACAACAATGATATATAACTTTGCATTTATTGTATTGATAAAGATTTAAAAGCTCGATAATAGTGTAAAAATTGACATTTTAACTTCTGTTGTAAAGATGCAAATTGCAGTTTCTGAGGGCAATTTTGTAGTGTATAACATTAAAAATGTATATAACATTTCACCTAGTAATTCTGTTTTTAGAAATCCTAAAGAGAACTACTATACAAGTGTGCCAGGATTTATGCTAATAAAAGGTTTTCATTTGTAACTGTGTTTGTACTAAAGAAGTGAAAAATCACCTGAACATCTGTCTATAGGGATGGGTTAAAATTGATTGTCCATATGGTGAAAGTCTATGAAATGTCAAAAAATAAAGTAATTGTTTGTGTACTTACATAAAAACATGCCTGCAATAGATTATATTAAGAAAGTCATCTTTACAGTATAGAGAGTAATCTCATTTTAAGAGTATATATGTGTATATATTTAAAAATATATATGCTAATGCATAGAGCAAAATGTGTTAATTCTGATTATCTCTGAAGGATAGGATTCCATGGGATTTAACATTTTTCTCATTATATATGTCAATATCTTTGTCTTTTCTCAACAATCATTTTGGTAAATGTTTCCTTAGGGTCAGACACTGACATTCACAAAAATAACGGGGAACTTGCTATCCATTCCTAAGGAACTTGACACATTATATGGTCAGCTTGATGTAAAGGTTGATGGGCAATAGCACTTACATGGTCCCTAAGAAATATATTTCAGCTGGGCAAGGTGGTACATGCTTGTAATTCCAGCAGTTCAGGAGGCTGAGGCAAGAGGATCAAGAAGAGTTCAAAACCAGCTGCAGAAAAGTGAGGTGCTAAGTAACTCAGTGAGACCTGTCTCTAAATAAAATACAAAATAGCGCTGATGTGGCTCAGTGGTTGAGTGCTTCAGAGTTCAATCCCTGGTACCCCTCCAAAAGGAAATGTATTTGAGGGGATCCTAGAGATTGATAATAAAATATTCACAACAAAGGCGCTTGAGTTCAGTACACTGCCTTCCTGTGGCCACCTTGGACTAGAAGAATGCCCTTTCCCCAAATTCACTGGTTGCTAGGGGCTCCATTGGTTCTGTGTGTCCAGAGCATCTCTTAAATCCCTGCTTCTGGCCTCACCTTATTCTTTTACTCTTTCATTCTTTAGAATATGAAAGGTTGCCTTTAAAACAATGGATAGTGGCAGGCCGGTTTTCCTGGGTGATAGGAAAGTGAACAATTTATCTGAGCATCCATTTCCTATAGGGGCAAGCTAGCATTATTGCTGTGTACATTGACAGAGTTCTGATTCGCAGACCCATGCTACCAATCCTGCTTGTGATTCCTGTGGGCTTGGAAATTCTTCTGTCTCCTTACATCATTTGATCATATAAAATTCATCCGGTTTCCCATGATGAGAAGAGGCGTTCATATTAAGATAGAGCACTGACATTAGTTGTTAAAATTATCATGGGCAAGGGCACAAAGGTGTCAACTAGATGTGACTACCCAGAGTCCAACCTTCTGGTCTCCCTATATCCTGTGTAGAGGAAGAGGCTCAGCCATTCCCACATACAACTGATTGTGTGGTGCAGAATGTGAAGAGGAAGCAGAGGGCTACGGAGATTCAAAAAGAGAAGAGTCATGTCCTATTAGACCAAAGGAGGCTTAAAGGAGCAGGCAGCTTATAGAACGTGTGAGATTCAAATAAACAAGAGAGATAGAGAAAATAGAGTAAATGCCTCAGATGTCCCTTTTCTATAGGGGTCATGTGTCACCTGGGATGAAAGACCTACATCTTAAAGTACTTGAGATTAATATGTTGCCAGAATATAATTTAAAACATATGATTTTTGGACAGATTTTTTTTTGGCGGGGGGTTAGTGGTTAAAAAACATGAATGTAGTATATAGAACATGGGGATCATCGCCTGTTTTCGACAGATCGCAGCTCATTCAGCTATAGAACAGGTAATTTCAGGCTGCCATTCGCCTGCGTCTCGCAGACAAACTGCTCTGGCTCAGGGCTAAAGAACCCACGGAAACTGCTTCTCCGTCCGGGTCCTGCTGAATACTGTGGAGGTAAATACCAACCGAGCCTTCATAGGCAGTGGCAACAAGATCGGGACGGGGCTTGAGAGGGCCAGTCAGGACCCACCCGTTGCTTTGGTCACCCGGCAAAGGGAACGAAATACTGCCATTCGCATGGGATACCAACATGGCAGAGATCTGACGTCATCAGAAAGCGGCGGAGGAGATAACTTCATTGATTCCAGTGGCAACAGGTGTGTAATCCCCTAGCCCCGCCCTCCACACAGCGGGGAGACCTCAAGGGCCCCTCCCAGCTCTCCCGTGAGCGGTATAATCAGACTGAGGGATCCAGGAGTGGCGCGGACCCGCGGCCCGGGACCCCCGGGCTACCACTCCCACCAGCGCAGACAACTGAGGTCTCTTGCACCAGCTCCTGGGGGCGTGGCTACTGGAGGGCAAGCAAAATACGCTGAGGGCTCTCAGCCCCAACCTCCACAATCTTAGGGGCTGAGGGATTGGCAAGCAGGGAGAGTGTGCCCAGTTGTTCAAGAAGATAGGGCTCCCGTGAGCAGCAGAACTGGTGTGTAGCCAGCACTGTGGTGAGCGTCACCTGTGAAAGGGGCCAGTGGCGAGGTGACTAGACACAAGAAACGGCCCGAGACACTCAGGAGTGGAGACCCGCCCAGTCGGGGAGGAGGAGCTGCTGCACAGTGATTGGTTCCCGCGCACTGAGAGGAGAAGCTTGGCCCGGTGGGCACAGCTCCACCTACTGGAAGAGAAGTTAATCGAACTCTAAGACTGCATTTTTTAATTTTTTTTTAATTTTTAATTTTAATTTTTTTCTTTCTTTTTTAAATTTTTTAAAATTTTTTTATTATGTATTTATTTTTTACTATCACTTTTTTGATTTTTTTAAAAATTTTTTCTTTTTTTATTCTCTATTTTTTTTCTTTTGTCTTTTCATTTTTTACAAATTCCCTTATACCCCTTTCCTTGAATTCTATCTATTTACTCTCATTCTCTTTAGTGACTTCTTCCCTTCCCTTCTAACATCTTTCCTCCCAAGCAATACGATGCTGTTTATGTGTAATTTACTAAATATGTATAGGTCAATGTTCTGAGGAGTTATATAGTGCTACCAAGACCTTAACTTCCCCCAAATACTCCAGACCATTCTCCTGTTAATATCTCTCGTCAGTAGAGCAACCTTCCAAGGTTGCCAAGAGATACTAACCTCAATACCATCACATCATTCGACCTAAATATAAGTCCCAAGACCAAACTGCAGACTGCTAAATGCCATCAGAATCCATACACAGTTTAGGAAACGAATGAATCTACATTAAAGGGCAACAAAACTCATCATCTCTAGTCATAGTCTTCCATCACAAAAGAGAGACCCCACAGTCACACAAAACCAAATAAATTTATAGGAGTAAACAGTAACTTAGCAGTCAAACAGAGCAAGAAGTAACATAAACAGCATGAAGAAGCAAGGAAGAAAAGGAGTACAAACAATGAAGGACAGCCTAAATATATGGGAGGACCTAGAGACATCAGAAAAATGGCCAAATAAAGAACTCAAGGAATACCTTAGACAGATGGAATGGAATCTTAGAGAGGATATGAGACAGCAAATTCAAACAATGAAAGAACTTATTGAAAATGAAATACACAAGCAAATAAAAGAAGCAAATAAGCATCTTTATCAGGAGATAGAGATTATAAAAAAAATCAAACAATAATTTTAGAAATGAAGGAAACTATAACCCAAATTAAAAACTCAATTGAGAGTATCACCAACAGAGTGGAGCAAGTAGAAGCCAGAACGTCAGATAATGAAGACAAAATATATCATCTTGAAAAGAGTCTAGCCAACTCAGGAAGGCTGGTAAAAGATCATGAGAAAAACATCCAAGAGATATGGGATAACATAAAAAAAACAAACTTGAGAGTCATCAGGATAGAGGAAGGCATAGAGGTTCAAACCAAGGGAATGGACAACCTGTTTTATGAAATAATTATAGAAAACTTTCCAGACATAAAAAAGGAAATGGATGTACAAATTGTAGATGCATACAGGACACCGAGCATACAAAATCACAGTAGACCAACGCCAAGACACATTGTTATGAAGATATCCAATATACAGAACAAAGAGAAAATATTAAAAGCTTCAAGAGAAAGGAGGCAGATTACATTTAGGGGTAAAGCAATAAGGTTAACAATGGATTTTTCATCACAGACGCTGAAAGCGAGAAGATCCTGGAACAACATATTTGAAACTCTGAAAGACAATGGATGCCAACCAAGAAATTTGTATCCAGCAAAATTAAGCTTCAGGATGACAACGAAATAAAAATCTTTCATGATAAACAAAAGTTAAAAGAATTTGCAGCCAGAAAACCAGCA
>NW_025999977.1:45080089-45121940 GCF_001458135.2 Marmota marmota marmota | reverse complement strand
GAGAGGGGGGAGGGAAAGAGAGAGAGAAGGGAAATTGCATGGTAAAGGAAGGAGACCCTCATTGTTACACAAAATTACATATAAGAGGAAGTGAGGGGAAAGGGGGAAAAACAAAGGAGAGAAATGAATTACAGTAGATGGGGTAGGGAGAGAAGACGGGAAGCGAGGGGATGGGAGGGGAGGGAAGGGGAGGGGAGGGGGGATTGTAGAGGTTAGGAAAGGCAGCAGAATACAACATACACTAGTATGGCAGTAGGTAAAAAAGTGGATGTGTAACCGATGTGAATCTGCATTATGTATATAGGGTAAAAATGGGAGTTCATAATCCGCTTGAATCAAATGTATGAAATATGATATGTCAAGAGCTTTGTAATGTTTTGAACAACTAATAATAAAAAAAAGAACATGAGAAGTGTGCATCATTGGGATTTGAAAGATATGCAGGTTTATAATGCCTTCTTGTCTTTAGTAATAAGAAAAGAGAAGCCCATGGAACTTTTGGGGACCTTCAACAGAAAATTAGAAGCAACTGGTCTTTGCCTGAGAAACCTGAGATTTTCACTGTATTTCTCCCAAACATACCTTAAACATTTTAAAAAACCTTTAACCACTTCCTCTTCCTGGAATGTCCTTCACTGTCTCCTCCTGGTTTTATGCAGCCCGTTGTTCACTGCCTGAGACAGCCCTTCACTGGTATCTTCACTGTTGCCCCTCAAGAAATGATGTGCTCATCCAAGGAGCTCTTGTAATTTTTTTATGCTTGAACAAATAGAATCATACAGCAAAATTCCATGATGGCATGAACTTTGAAAAGACTTTAAAAAATACCCAATAATATTTGCCTCATTTTTTTCCCTAGAGAAGTATTAATTCTATAGTTTAATTTCAATTAAAATGGACTCCAGAGAGAAGAAGGGTACAAAGAAGGCATTGTGCTGAGAAATAAAAGGCCTACCCATGTGATAGCTAATGCAGTCAAAATAATCGGCCACATTAGTGTAAATACCTGGGAATTCTAATTTTTTGTATTTTCACACCAACTCCTGGAACTTTTATGTATGTCATTATTTATGCGTTGTCATGTAGTCTCTTGATTTTTGTACATGGTCCGTGTCCCCGGATAGAATATAGACTCTGATCCCGTCACTCAGCAAGTACCTTGCTGGAAACATCTCACTGATGTAAGTTGCTGGATAAGTGGCCTGTGAATATTCAAATGCATTTTTGTTTAAATAAGCAGTTATATTGCTATTTCCCAAGTGGTGTTTTGGAAATTTAAGGAACGACATTTTGATTATCAAAATGATTGGTCAGGGTCACTGGCATTTACTCAGCACAAACTAGGCATGCCTCATGCCCTGCTCTATATTGCACTGTCCTTAACAATAAGTAATCCTGTGGCTCACATGATCTTTGAATAACACCCCAGATATTCAGGTAGAGTTTTAAAAGTTCACAGTTATCTGAGCCTGGAACCGAACTTCATTCTGAACATAAAACAAAGTTTATTTTGCCACACACTGAATTTTCCAGGCATGTGATTTTCTTTGTGTACATTGAGGGAAATTTTGATTGTTTTTTTGTTTGTTTAGAATTTTACCAAGTGATGTTCAGCATTTTAGAAAATCTCATCACTGACAGCAGCACTTCTGATGATAAACAATTACCAGCAAAATACCTCCATATCAACTTGTATGTATAGAGGTTTCCTTCTTGCCTTAGCGATCTAGCTGTTTTATCTACTCTTGGGTAGGCATGCCCAAGCATTCACTTACTAAAATTCATCTTATTATATATTTTATGATCAATTATCTTATTTTTCTTTTAAATTATTCTTAGGAAATTTTATTAAATTGTGCACCTTTTAGGATATTAAAGGTGTGTGGGGTCATATAAGATTGAAGACTACTGATCCAGGTTGTGAGGTTTTGTATCTACTCACCTGGGAAACTTGAATGTCCTGTGGTATTTCCAGAAATGTGATCTAAATTATTCTCAATTAAAATAAACCCAGTTCACACCAAGTCTCCATTTAAAAGCTGACATTTCAACACAACTTGATGGATCAGTGGGAAGCCACTTGTAATATAATTATTGAAAAACATATGATAAATTGAAGTTTTCAGAGTGCTTCCAAGGTGATCCAACTCCTCTAATCCAGGCTTGGTCCTCCCTACCCACCCTCATGGCGAAGGCCTTCCTCATGATTCCTGAAGAGCTAGAAAGTTGTCACTTGTTTAGACAGAGGTTCTCACACTTTGGCCTGCATCAGAATCAATGGAAGGCTTATTAAGATAAAGATTACTGGGTCCTGTCCCCAGAGTTTCTGATTCATTATGTCCAAGGTGAAACTTGATATTTTGCAATTTTAAGTTCCCTGGTGCTTCTGATATTGCTGTTCACGGTCTCACACACTGAGAACCTCTTAGGAGATTTAGAAAGTAATATATATATTATTTGTCCCTGCCTTGTACCAATACGGATTTAAATAAAGTGATATAGTTCTGAAGACAGAGTGAAAAAGAAGAGAAATTTAACAAGCAATGAATATTTTAAAAAATGCAGATCCTGGAATCTCATTGTGGAGGGGACAGAGTGGGCAAGAATATAGTGTTAAGGATTTTGAAAGTCTTTACCCCTATAAATAGTTCTTTTATAGAAATCAACTAAAGTACCTGAAAAAGAGCTACAAGCCTATTTGCAGCTTTTCCTTGTGACAGATTTCCCATGGCCAGTTGATTGAGGGACATGTCTGCTGTTTCCTTATAGCATCTTTTTAAACCATTAGCACACAAATGTGTATGCATAATGTTAACACACTTATAGGCTGAATTGAGTGAGTCATGTGCTTCAATTTGGTCACTTGTGTCAAGCCATTTTATTCTGATGATTATAATTAGAGTCCCTTACACTATTTTATTGTCTTTATTGTCTCATATAGTTTATTTTTCATCGACACATACTTAATTGGAAAACAAACTGGATAATCAATGGAGGAGACTACCAGCCTAAGCTTTCTTTTTTTTTTTAAATTTTTTATTGTGGGTTGTTCAAAACATTACAAATTTCTTGACATATCATATTCCACACTTTGATTCAAGTGGGTTATGAACTCCCACCTTCACCCCATACACAGATTGCAGAATCACATCAGTTACACATCCATTGATTTACATATTGCCATACTAGTGTCTGTTGTTCTCCGCTGCCTTTCCCATCCTCCACCCTCCACCCTCCCCACCTCTCCCCTCCCCTCCCCTCCTCTCTCTCTACCCCCTCCACTGTATAACCCTGAGGGTCTCCTTCCATTACCATGCAATTTCCCTTCTCTCTCCCTTTCCCTCCCACCTCTCATCCCTGTTAAATGTTAATCTTCTTCTCCTGCTCTTCGTCCCTACTCTGTTCTTAGTTACTCTCCTTATATCAAAGAAGACATTTGGCATTTGTTTTTTAGGGATTGGCTAGCTTCACTTAGCATAATCTGCTCTAATGCCATCCATTTCCCTGTAAATTCTATGATTTTGTCATTTTTTAATGCAGAGTAATACTCCATTGTGTATAAATGCCACATTTTTTTTATCCATTCGTCTATTGAAGGGCATCTAGGTTGGTTCCACAGTCTTGCTATTGTGAATTGTGCTGCTATGAACATCGATGTAGCAGTGTCCCTGTAGCATGCTCTTTTTAGGTCTTTAGGGAATAGACCAAGAAGGGGAATAGCTGGGTCAAATGGTGGCTCCATTCCCAGCTTTCCAAGAAATCTCCATACTGCTTTCCAAATTGGCTGCACCAATTTGCAGTCCCACCAGCAATGTACAAGTGTACCCTTTTCCCCACATCCTCGCCAGCACTTGTTGTTGTTTGACTTCATAATGGCTGCCAATCTTACTGGAGTGAGATGGTATCTTAGGGTGGTTTTGATTTGCATTTCTCTGACAGCTAGAGATGGTGAGCATTTTTTCATGTACTTGTTGATTGACTGTATGTCCTCCTCTGAGAAGTGTCTGTTCAGGTCCTTGGCCCATTTGTTGATTGGGTTGTTTGTTCTCTTATTGTCTAATTTTTTGAGTTCTTTGTATACTCTGGATATTAGGGCTCTATCTGAAGTGTGAGGAGTAAAGATTTGTTCCCAGGGTGTAGGCTCCCTATTTACCTCTCTTATTGTTTCTTTTGCTGAGAAAAAACTTTTTAGTTTGAGTAAGTCCCATTTGTTGATTCTAGTTATTAACTTTTGTGCTATGGGTGTCCTATTGAGGAATTTGGAGCCCGACCCCACAGTATGTAGATCGTAGCCAACTTTTTCTTCTATCAGACGGCGTGTCTCTGATTTGATATCAAGCTCCTTGATCCATTTTGAATTAACTTTTGTGCATGGCGAGAGAAAGGGATTCAGTTTCATTTTGTTGCATATGGATTTCCAGTTTTCCCAGCACCATTTGTTGAAGATGCTATCCTTCCTCCATTGCATGCTTTTAGCCCCTTTATCAAATATAAGATAGTTGTAGTTTTGTGGATTGGTTTCTGTGTCCTCTATTCTGTACCATTGGTCCACCCGCCTGTTTTGGTACCAGTACCATGCTGTTTTTGTTACTATTGCTCTGTAGTATAGTTTGAAGTCTGGTATCGCTATACCGCCTGATTCACACTTCCTGCTTAGCATTGTTTTTGCTATTCTGGGTCTTTTATTTTTCCATATGAATTTCATGATTGCTTTCTCTATTTCTACAAGAAATGCCGTTGGGATTTTGATTGGCATTGCATTAAACCTATAGAGAACTTTTGGTAATATCGCCATTTTGATGATGTTAGTTCTGCCTATCCATGAACAGGGTATATTTTTCCATCTTCTAAGATCTTCTTCTATTTCTCTCTTTAGGGTTCTGTAGTTTTCATTGTATAAGTCTTTCACCTCTTTTGTTAGGTTGATTCCCAAGTATTTTATTTTTTTTGAAGATATTGTGAATGGAGTGGTTGTCCTCATTTCCATTTCAGAGGATTTGTCGCTGATATACAGGAATGCCTTTGATTTATGCGTGTTGATTTTATATCCTGCCACTTTGCTGAATTCATTTATTAGCTCTAATAGTTTCTTTGTAGAGCCTTTTGGGTCTGCTAGGTATAGAATCATATCATCTGCAAATAGTGATAATTTAAGTTCTTCTTTTCCTATTTTGATGCCTTTAATTTCTTTCGTCTGTCTAATTGCTCTGGCCAGTGTTTCGAGAACTATGTTGAACAGAAGTGGAGAGAGAGGGCATCCCTGTCTTGTTCCAGATTTTAGAGGGAATGCCTTCAGTTTTTCTCCATTCAGAATGATGCTAGCCTGAGGCTTAGCATAGATTGCTTTTACAATATTGAGGTATGTTCCTGTTATCCCTAGTTTTTCTAGAGTTTTGAACATAAAGGGATGCTGTACTTTGTCGAATGCTTTTTCCGCATCTATCGAGATGATCATATGGTTCTTATTTTTAAGTCTATTGATGTGGTGAATAACATTTATTGATTTCCGTATATTGAACCAGCCTTGCATCCCAGGGATGAATCCTACTTGATCATGGTGTACAATTTTTTTGATATGTTTTTGTATCCGATTCGCCAGAATTTTATTGAGGATTTTTGCATCTAGGTTCATTAGAGATATTGGTCTGTAGTTTTCTTTCTTTGAAGTGTCTTTGTCTGGTTTAGGTATCAGGGTGATGTTGGCCTCGTAGAATGAATTTGGAAGTTCTCCCTCTTTTTCTATTTCCTGAAGTAGCTTGAAAAGTATTGGTATTAGTTCCTCTTTAAAGGTTTTGTAAAACTCTGCTGTATACCCATCCGGTCCTGGGCTTTTCTTAGTTGGTAGTCTTTTGATGGTTTCTTCTATTTCCTCAATTGATATTGGTCTGTTTAGGTTGTCTATATCCTCCTGACTCAATCTGGGCAGATCATATGACTTAAGAAATTTATCTATGCCTTCACTATCTTCTAATTTATTGGAGTATAAGGATTCAAAATAGTTTTTGATTATCTTCTGTATTTCTGAAGTGTCTGTTGTGATATTGCCTTTTTCATCCCGTATGCTAGTAATTTGAGTTCTCTCTCTTCTTCTCTTCGCTAGCATCGCTAAGGGTCTGTCGATTTTGTTTATTTTTTCAAAGAACCAACTTTTAGTTTTGTCAATTTTTTCAATTGTTTCTTTTGTTTCGATTTCATTAATTTCAGCTCTGATTTTAATTATTTCTTGCCTTCTACTTCTTTTGCTGTTGTTTTGCTCTTCTTTTTCAAGGATTTTGAGATGAAGTATGAGATCATTTATTTGTTGGTTTTTTCTTTTTTTAAGGAATGAACTCCAAGCAATGAATTTTCCTCTTAGAACTGCTTTCAATGTGTCCCATAGATTCCGATATGTTGTGTCTGTGTTTTCATTTATCTCTAAGAATTTTTTAATTTCCTCCTTGATGTCTTCTATAACCCATTGATCATTCAGTAACCTATTGTTCATTCTCCAAGTGATGTATGCTTTTTCCTTCCTTCTTTTATCGTTGATTTTCAGTTTCATTCCATTATGATCAGATAAGATGCATGGTATTATCTCTACTCCTTTATATTGTCTAAGAGTTGCCCTGTGACATAATATATGATCTATTTTTGAGAAGGATCCATGTGCTGCTGAGAAAAAAGTGTAACTGCTTGATGTTGGGTGGTATACTCTATATATGTCAATTAGGTCTAGGTTATTAATAGTGTTATTGAGTTCTATAGTTTCCTTATTCAACTTTTGTTTGGAAGATCTGTCCAGTGGCGAGAGAGGTGTGTTGAAGTCTCCCATGATTATGGTATGGTGGTCTATTAGACTCTTGAACTTGAGAAGAGTTTGTTTGACGAACATAGCTGCACCATTGTTTGGGGCATAAATATTTATGATTGTTATGTCTTGTTGGTGTATGGTTCCCTTAAGCAGTATGTAGTGTCCCTCTTTATCCCTTTTGATTAACTTTGGCTTGAAATCTATTTTATTTGATATGAGTATGGACACTCCTGCTTGTTTCCGAAGTCCATATGAGTGATATGATTTTTCCCAACCTTTCACCTTCAGCCTATGTATGTCTTTTCCTATCAAATGCGTCTCCTGTAGGCAGCATATTGTTGGGTCTTGTTTTGTGATCCATTCTACTAGCCTGTGTCTCTTAATTGGTGAGTTTAAGCCATTAACATTTAGGGTTATTATTGAGATATGGGTTGTTCTTCCAGCCATATTTGTTTATTTCTGTTACTAAACATGGTTTGTTTTCCTCTTTGATTATTTCCCCCCCCTTTACTGTCCTACCTCCCACTGTTGGTTTTCATTGTTATTTTCCATTTCCTCTTCCTGTAATGCTTTGGCGAGGATGTTTTGAAGAGATGGTTTTCTAGCTGCGAATTCTTTAAACTTTTGTTTATCGTGGAAGGTTTTAATTTCATCTTCCATCCTGAAGCTTAATTTCGCTGGATACACAATTCTTGGTTGGAACCCATTTTCTTTCAGTGTTTGAAATATGTTATTCCAGGATCTTCTAGCTTTCAGAGTCTGTGTTGAAAGATCAGCTGTTATCCTGATTGGCTTACCCCTAAATGTAATCTGCTTCCTTTCTCTTGTAGCTTTTAAAATTCTCTCCTTATTCTGTATGTTGGGCATCTTCATTATAATGTGTCTAGGTGTGGATCTCTTATGATTTTGCACATTCGGCGTCCTGTAGGCTTCTAGGATTTGGGATTCTGTCTCATTCTTCAAGTCTGGGAAGTTTTCTCGTATTATTTCATTGAATAGACTGCTCATTCCTTTGGTTTGGAGCTCTGTACCTTCCTGTATCCCAATGACTCTTAAGTTTGGTCTCTTAATGTTATCCCATATTTCTTGGATGTTCTGCTCATGGTTTCTTAACAGTCTTGCTGAGCTGTCTATGTTCTTTTCCAGTTGAAATACTTTGTCTTCATTGTCTGATGTTCTATCTTCTAAGTGTTCTACTCTGCTGGTAGTATTCTCCATTGAGTTTTTAAGTTGGTTTATTGCTTCCTGCATTTCTAGGATTTCTGTTTGTTTGTTTTTTATAACCTCTATCTCCCTGTATAGTTGATCCTTTGCTTCCTGGATTTGTTTGCGTAATTCATTGTCGAAGTGATCTTTCATTGTCTGATTTTGCTGTTTAATGTCTTCCTTGATACTCCAGATCATCTGAAGCATGTATATCCTGAATTCTTTATCTGACATTCCATCTGCTGCAGCTGTTACCTCTTCTAAAGTTGCGTTGACCTGCATTGCTTGTGGTCCTTTCTTTCCTTGTCTTTTCATACTGCTTGCGTATCTTTCCTGCAGGCGCGGGCGGCGGCTCTGCTCTCTCCTTATTCCAATTGGGGTGTCGTGGCTACCACGCCGGCAGGTCACTGGGCCTGTTCTGGGCGCTGGCGGCGGCTCTGTTCTGCCCCTACTCCAATTGGGGTGACGAGTGTACCACGCCGGCAGGCCACCGGGCCTGATCCGCCAGTCGGTTGCAGGTTTGCCTACCCTGCAGACGCGGGCGGCGGTTCTACTCTGCCCCTACTCCAAATGGGGTGTCGTGACTACCCCGCCTGCAGGACGCTGGGCCTGTTCCTGGCACGGGCGGCGACTCTGCTCTGCCCCTACTCCAATTAGGGTGGTGTGTGTACCACGCCGGCAGGCTCCTGGGCCTGATCCGCCGGTCTGTTGCAGGTCTGCCTACCTTGGAGGCGCGGGCGGCGGATCTGCCCTGCCCCTCCTACCACGCCTGCGGACCCCTGGGCCTGATCTGCAGGTTGGTCACAGGTCTGCTCACCCTGCGGGCACGGGTGGCGGTTCCGCTCCGCCCCCACTCCAATTGGGGTCACGTGACCACCACACCGGCAGGGCCTGATCCGGGCGTGGGAGAAGGATCTGCTCTGCCCCTACTCCAGTTGGGGTGACGTGTGTACCACACTGGCAGGCCACTGGGCCTGACCCGCCAGGCTGTCACAGGTCTGTTTACCTTGCAAGCGCGAACGGCGGCTCTGCCCTGCCCCTCCTACCACGCCCATGTACCACTGGGTCGCGGGTCTGCCCACCTTGCGGGTGCGGGTGGCGGCTCCGCTCCGCCCCCTCTCCAATTGGGGTCACGCGGTCACCACGCTGGCGAGCCGCTGGGCCTGCTCCGGGCGCTGGCGGCGGCCCGGCTCCTCCCCTCTGGCTCGACGACAAATTGAGGAGACTCGGGTGTCTGTGCCTCACCCCCCCTACCAGGAGACCAACTGTTTCTGTCGCCGCTGGTATTGATGAAGTTCTCTCCTCCGCCGCTTTCTGATGACATCAGATCTCTGCCATGTTGGTATCCTATGCGAATGGCAGCATTTCGTTCCCCTTGCCGGGCAACCAAAGCAACGGGTGAGTCCTGACCGGCCCTCAGCAGGACCCGGACCGAGAAGCAGTTTCCGCGGGCTCCTAGCCCCGGGCCAGGGAAGTTCCGGGAGCCGGAACTCGGCCGCTCCGTGCTCGGTGTAAGCTCCTATAAGGGTAGGCTCCAAGAAGCAGTCCCCGCGGGCTCAGTTCTGGGAGCCGGAATTCGGCCGCTTAGTTCTTGGTGTATGCTCTGATAGGAGCAGGGTCCAAGAAGCAGCCTCCGCAGGCTCCGCAGCCCTGGGCCAGGGCGGTTCCGGGAGCCGGAACTCGGCTGCCCCGCGCTTGGTGTTCGCTCCGATAAGATCAGGTTCTAAGAAGCACCCATGCACTGAACCCTAGCAATCTGTCTGCAAGCCGCAGGCGAATGGCAGCCTGAAATTACCTGTTCTATGGCTGAATGAGCTGCAGTCAGTCGAAAACAGGGATGGTGACGTCAGCTTTCCAACATGGTGGCTGCTGGCCTCCTCTGTGGTCTGACCGGTGTGGAGAACCGAGATGGACTGCTTCCTTCCCCCGTCTCGAACCCAGAATTCAGCCCTGAGTACGGTGCTTGCGCGGCTGGCAGAAACTGCAGCGCTGTATCCCTGCGTCCCTATCTCCTCGTTTCCCAGCGCGCGCTGCAGACTCTAGCTGCGGGGCGATTTGCTGAATAAGCAGTGTTACCCTCCGTGCGACAAACCTCTCGCGTTTGAGTCCCCGTAGCCGATCCTCATGCGATGGAAATCCTTCTTCCAGGTTCCGGAGCACCCCACTATTGCTGGAAATTCCTAACAAGATAGCCTTTAGCCGTCCTGACTTGTCATGCTCCCACACAGTGAAGCAGCACACGGGGGCAATGCACTCCCCTCGCCGCCATCTTCCCTCTCCAGCCTAAGCTTTCTTCCCAGAGGAAAAAAAGTAGAATTCCAATTTGTTTATTGTCCTTTATAAAAATCAAGTCTAATAGTGACAATGAACCCTTCACACATGAGCAAGCTATTCTTTCTTTCTGATTGTCTCCTACAGCGTTTATCTTAATGTTCTTCCATGTGTATAATTTCCCAGAAAATGTTGTACTTAATATTCTGATGGTTTCCAGTACATGTTTTGTCTCCCCACTGAGACAGTCAGTGATTCAAAGGCCAAGTCTATGCCTTACACCATTTCTTTATTTCCCAGCCCTGAACCCATAGGAGGTGCTAAATAGAGCAGGAGTTTTTCATGCAGGGCAGAGGTGAGAGAACACATCAGAATCACATAAGGAACTTTAAAAACTATGCATACCAGGTATAACACATAGACAGGCTCATAATATCTCCCAAGGTCCTAGATTTTGAAAAAAAGGTTAGAATTGTAAAAAGAAAAATAAATAATATGACCAAGTATTCAAAAGGGAAGAAAGTCAACTGCCAATATTTGCATGTGATATGGCATTTTATGTAGTAAAACTCTTTAAATTATTAGGTGAACTATTAGAACTAGTAAGATAGTTCAGCAATGTTACTAGATACAAGAACAATTTATAAAAATCAATTACATTCCTCTGTCTTAGCAATAATCAACTAGAAAATAATATTAGACAATAAAATATTGGTAGTAAGTATAACTATATAAAACAGAAGTGAACCCAAGTTAGGTTGCAGAAATACCTTAGAAAATATACTTAAGACAATATTAAGGGACATAAAAAGTCTGGATAAGTGGAGAGAAGTTATGTTCAGGGATAGGAATGACAGCATTAGATACAAGTCAAATATCCCCCAATTCATCTATAAATCCTCAATAAATATTCAAGCAGGGTTATTTGAAATTTTGGCAAACTTCCTAAATCTTATATTTGATCTATGAAAGACTAAGTCAACTTCAAAAAAGAGGAAAAAAGAGAAGCAGGAACCGAGAAGAGTGAACTTACAAACCAATGAATGCAAATATGGGAACTTGATATACAACCAAGGCAACACCACAGAACCAATATGTAAACAGCAAAGTCATGTTAAATTATTCTGTAGCAAATAAGAGGGATACTTGCTCACTTGTTTGGATTTTTAAAAATCTGAATCCCTACATTAAACCATATAAAAAGTTATGCTTTAATTTATTTGAGTAATATTCTACAGTATGCTGAACACGTTTCTAAATTTAAGGAACTGGGAGTGAGAAACACAGGCAAAGACCTTGGTATCATGTGGCTTTCATCCCATTGGGGTTTTGTGGGCAATGAACACACACACACATCCACATATATTTATCACACACATCAAAAAATATTTTGGTTTTATCAGCTTTCCGTTAGGCAGGAACTGGTGAGTGCTACCAAGCATGGGGAAATATTTGCATCCAGAGTAGAGAAGGAAGTCTTGGGTCCACACAGCAGGCACTGGCTTGCCCTGGAAACCCTCTGGATATGGTAGAGGTTGCTTTGCATGAGGAGCAGAGTGTTGTCCAGTACCCACTCTGCAGGTAAGCAGTGTGGATCTTCTTCCAGTTGACAGAAGTTAGACTGGGAAGAATGTGGAAGGATGAGTTTGTAGGTCCCCCCAAGCCCTTTTTTCCCTATCTCTATACTATGTGAGAAGGGAATCTTTAGATATAATAATGAAAAGTATGATTGGCTTGGCATCCCATGTGAGACTTTATAGTCTTGAAAGATCTAAGCCTGTTTCATGCTGTGGCTCTACTCTCACCTTCCAGGAGGTATACAGGACTGTTTTCTCCCTATCCCAGAACCTGTTGAAGCCTGCATGCTTGGCCCACTGGCAATGGGTCCAAAAGAATGAAAGAACAGGGGACTCCTGAATATCCATGCAGAGCTGCCTCTTTGTGACCCAAAAGGCAATTTGATAAGAACAATGATGAGTTTTACCTAATTTTATGGGATCTCTGCACGTTTGTGATGTATTCATACTATGTATTCATAGTAAATATGCTTTCTTTATGATGGTGTAGTAACTGGCATGACCAACTAAATGTTGCAGTGTCCCAAAGATGAGCTCAGATTTTAATTTGGAATAGGAAAGATGAGATTATCTCCATGTCTGTACAATATATTTAGTATGGTATAGACATTTGCGGTTCTGTGTTTCTGTATATTTGAAGGGAGAGAAAGATAAATATATATTAAGACATGGCTATTGTGATCACTGTGATCAAGGAAGTTGGTAGATTGGACATTTTTAGGGCAAGATGGCAAGCTAGAAACTCAGAGTCTTAATTCAACAGGGTAGCAGGGAAGAAGACGACAAGGTTTCTATGTTGCAGTTTTGAGGTGAATCTTTTCAACTTCAGGGAAGCTTATTATTCTTTGCAGTTAAGGTCTTCCACTAATTAGACGAGTTCCACCCACATAATGGAGGGTAATCTTCTGATATGCTTACTCCAAGTCTATTCATTTAGTGATTTTACAAATTTACTTATTTATATACTCCAAGTCTACATCTAAAATCTACCTTTACATGTGTACTAGTGCTTGGTTAAACAATTGAGCACCACAGCCTAGCTAAGTTGGCACATAAAATTAGCCATCATAGGAAGTGAAGGCGCCTAGTAAGGGTTCTTCCTTAGGTATGGAGATTCTTCTTCTTCAGTTATTAGTATAAGAAAGTGAAAACCATGATCTGAAGTGACACCTCTAGGTTTGAATCTTGCCTCTATCACTTACCAGTTCTCTAGGCCTGGATTGATTTATCTATTTGTGCTTTAGTATCCTAATTTGTGATATGTGAATAAAACAATATTGCCCATATTAGATGATTATTGGGAGGATTAAATGAATTAATGCAAAAAAAATAGCATGACATGGGAGTGCTCAGTATACATTAGCTCTAGTTTTAAAGCATGATTATCATTATTAGGTGGTTTGGGGGACAAGAATTGGGACCAGGAAATAGACAAATCAGTGGAAGGAACACTCATAGGGGCCAGAGCAGTCTTCAACACCAAGGCTAGGGCTAGAGAGGGAAAGGTGCATATTGACTGAGTCATACAAGGAATCTTGGCTAGTAGACTTGAGGAATACTTAGGTGTCGAATTTTCCCTTGTAGCATTGTAATATCTTATACTAGCCTGAAGTGCTCAGGAGAGTTGGGTAACTGCTACAGTCTGGTATCAGCTGTGGTCCTTTAGTTGCCTTGAGGACTAGCAGCAGCCACAACATGTTGCCATTCCGAGGAAGTGATTTGGTGGGAAAAATGAAATAGAGACGCCAATCATTTTATTTGGATATTAAAGGAAAGAATGACTCTAGACTCCAGATTCAAAAAGCTTGGGGGCATTTCAGTAAAACACACACACACACACACACACACACACACACTCCTTGCTTTCCATCTGGTATCTAGAGTACCAACCATTCTCATTGCTATTTGCTGCTCTGTGGACCTGTCCTTTTCTGTCTCTTGGCTTTTGTGTATATGGAAACTTACCCTTTGGATGTTTTACTTTGCTTGAACATAGACATAATAAAAAAGGAAAGAGGGAGAGATCTTGAAATAGGGTGCTTGGGATTCTATCTTGCAGCTCTGATTAGGCTAAAGCTGGTAATGAGAGAGGTGTTTCCAGAAAGTGGCTAAACATCTCTGGGCACATAGGGAAGAGGCCCTGGACGCAAGTAGGGCACACTGTGATTGTTTCCCTTCAGTGCCCTCCCACCCTGAAGACTTGGTTCCAGTTCAGCTTAGGACTGGAAAAGGCCAATTTGAGATTTGTCAGACTTGAGCACCTTGCAAACGGCTACCACAAGCCAAGTCACTGGTGCCCGGAGAAGGAAATTAGCATTTATCGCATTTTAGTAAAAATGATGTGGCCCAGTTAAATTAGGTTTCTTTTCATTTACAATAGACTTAAAATCCTATTTAGCTATAATCCAGCCATTGTAAAATTGGTTACAAGGATCCTAATTTTCTGAGATATTGAATCCTCCCCATTTTATCAGAGCATCTCGATTTGATCAATTTTCATCCATCATTAAATTTCTTATGGCTGAGAATGCCAGAGGCGACCTACCTTTTCAATCCGCTGCTGCATTCAACAGTAACTGGATTGAGATCGGAAACATTTATTTTACTCAATGCCTTATCTGCTCTTTTCCACTATTTTAAACACTACTGAGGGTCAGACTGAAAATCCTTCTCTGATTCTAACTGTAATCAAGCGGGAAATGGTTTTATTTTATTTTAAACCAATATCAAGCCTAAGAAGACAGCATTGCTTCATACAGTGGGATTGAACGGCCTATTTCCATTGTTTGAAAGGTACAGTTTGCATATCTCATCATCATATCCCTGCTTATATGGTGTTTCACACTTAACATTCTTTGATCCTTTTTTCTACTTCAATTGCGGTTTCTCTCATTTGGGAGCTTCTGAGGGCTTTAGGAACCTATGTCACAGGTGATGACTCTCCTTCTTGTGAATTTCTGCTGCTCCAAATGTCTGTGATATCTGTGCAGTCTGTCCATCCACAGCACACTGTGCTTAGCTTCCTCTGTGTGAGTCTTGCCACTCCACCCAACTTGGGCACTTTGTGAAGGCTGAGACTATGGCTCAAGCTGCTCCATCAACTTCACCTAGATAATAAAGAATACCTGATGAGGATTAACTCCTATAGGACAAAGCCTTGTTGTGTGTGCAAGGTTCTGGACTGATATTAGGGACCTTCAAATGTTAGATAGTCTTATGAGGAACCTTTTGGTCCCTCCACCCACCCCCAAGTTCCTTCTAGGCCCTTTATGCCTACTATGATGTCATTCTGAGCTTGGCAGCTCCAGATGTTAGAAACTACACCATCTGGGATGTGGGTATGTGGGGGTTAGGTAGGTGGGGAGTATGGTGGAAGCAGCTGCATTTAGTCTACATTGAGCTCACTAATTTCCCAGGTGCTGTAGCCTCCTTCACTGCAGAGCAGATTTGACACTGCCATGATCACTCATTCTTTCTCCTCCCTGCCCTCCCTGCATGCTGGCTACTTATGGCTTTCCTCTGGAACTATATGCAGAGTTATGGGAAGACTGGAGCATTTTCTAGGGAAATTGAGTTGCTCTGATTTTGAGCAGGAGGCCAAGTTCCTGATATTGGTGCTCAGTGTTACAGTTGAGCTGGGGAGATGCTGTGACACTCCATGTGTGATGCTGCCACCAGCTACCAGTCATGGAGAAGGGGCTGACTCAATATATGCCTTGAATTCCACTCTGTTGGAAGTGCTTGAGTTGGGGGATAGAATCTGATGACCATGGGGCCTGCATTTGAATTGCTGCAACTTCTTTCTGGAAGGACTGAATCTGAGCCCAGTGTCATAGGCTGTAGTCAGAGCCCCAACCATCAAAGGAAAGCAAATCTCTCTGGGGTAGAAGGGATAGGAGAGGAACTCATAGGAGGGTCAGAGAAAGCTTCTAAACAAAGCAGAACTTTCTTATTCAGTGAATCTTAAGGATCTCCCAGAATGTACAAAACTGAGAGGATGGAGGTGAGGACTACGATGTGGTGAGACGGGAGCTTTGCTGTGGAGAACATGAGATGCTGCATGAACCCCAGGCACTGGCTCCTCACCTGCTGAGGTTTCCTGGAGCTGAAGAGGTAGAATGCATGGAAAAGGCTGGCAAAACCCCTTTCCTGTTCAAACTTAGTAAAAATAATATCAGACAGAGTGCCCACAGAAAGAATGGTTCACTGTTCCAGAAAGCTGGGGTCAAGTGTTTTTGTTGCTTTTGTTTTATTTTATTTTCCAAAGTCAAATAGCCTAATTCAATGACTTTATGAAGGAACAAAGTTCTGTGGCTCTCGTGGCCTCCGTCAGATTATACTGCAAAAAAGCACACGGAAGGAGGAATGAGGTGCCTCGGCTGTCCTCAGCTGCTTTCCCAGCTTCATGGATGCTGGGCAGCTTCTCCAAGGAGACCACTTTCCTGTAGGGCCATGACAGCCTTCCTTCCTCTCATATGTCTGTCCTACTGGATGGCACACAGGATATGGAGTGTGCTAGGAAGAGGGAACCGTCCTCCGGAGGCAGACGTGACCTGACCTGGACTCACTTTACCCTTTTGTTCTCCTTACCTGCTGAGATCTTGGGTACTTCTCAGGAAAATTGTCATCTCATTCTCTTATGGTTTGGGTCTGGAATGTGTTGAAGTCTTGGTCCCAAGTGCATTAGTGTTCAGAGGTGGGACTTCTGGGAAGTGCTTGGATCCTGAGGGTCTTAATCTTACCAGTGGATTAATGGAATTGATGGAGACATCACCAAATGGACTATTGGGAGGTGGTAGAAATTGTAGGACGTGGGATCTGAGTGGGTCCTTAAAGGCACACTCTTGGGGACTATATCTAGTCCCCCCTGCTTCTATCTCTGTCTCTCTTTTTCTTCTTTTCCTTCTCCTCCTCCTCCCCCTGGGGTTCGCCCCCACCTCCTTCTTCCTGGCTGCTATGAAGAGAAGCTTTGCTCTACCCCTTGCTCCCTGCCATGATGGTCTACCTCACCATAGGCTCAGAAACAGTGGAGCCATATGACCATGGACTGAAGCCTTTGAAACTGGGAGGTAAAATAAAACTTTACTCCTTTAAGTTGTTTTTCTCAGGTATTTTGCCACAGCAACAGAAAATTAACACTTCACCTTCTATTAACAACCAGTGCCATTCTCACCATTGGCTAAAAATACTGATATCAGCAAGATTAACACCGAGGGCAGCTAAGGAGCTTCAGAAGAGTTTCACTGCTTCAGCTCTTCTTGGGGGTTATCTATCAGAATACTGGACTCTGAATGTGATGTGTGTAAAGGACCCCTTCTGATTAATCTAACAGGATTAGAGAAGAGGCCTCAGTGAGGGCCAGAGCTTTTTCTGTCCGAGCCACTCAAACCCTCCTCTCATCTAAAGCCCCCTGTTCTTACAGGATGAGTTGCAGATACAACCTGGCCAGAAAAATCCACTATAACCAGGGAAAGAAGCAATGCATCCCCTCCCTGGATGACTGTATGACTGAAGCAACTCTTACAGTGTCATCGGGGGGGGGGGGCATCCTCCTTCTTCTTGGACCACCATGGGATGGCCTGCTTGCAAGGGACCTGGGGAAGCCACACCAACTAGAGAATAAATGCAAGAAGCCAAACCAGGAGCATGTAGTCAGATTCAAGGAAGAACTTCCCTCCTTCTTGCCTAGACTTTCCTCATTTGAGTCTTGCCCCCGAGTTTTGCTGTAGCTCAGGATGCTATTCCAGAGACAGGTCATCAGAGATGAAGATAGGACTTCTGTGTCTGTTGCCCGAGGACACTGAAAGCTTAGCTCTGCACAAAGCTCTTCCTCAGTTTTCACTGTGGCCTCTGCCACTTTATATGGCAATGACTTACAAATGATGAAACTGAGACCGTAGAATTGGGATTAATGACTTGGCTGTTCTTTAGCAGAAGAGCTCTGTTTCCTTCACCTTTATAGTCTGCCTCCTGGAAGACACTGTGCTATGTGGCCTTGGGAAAATTACCTTACCTCTTTGACACTCCTCTGTAATATGTCCACCTCACAGGGTCTTCAGAGGAGTCTACCAAATAGAATATTTTGCATGGTGCCTGACACATTGTAAACCCTCAAAAAATGGCAGGTATTAGTGTAGGGCTTTGATCCTGAAGACCAAGTAATCCCAGCTGCTCCTATGGGTCAGGAAACCACAGCCAGAGAATGGCTGGGGAGGGCAAATAGGGAGGTCTGCCCCCGTGGCTTTTGGTGGCTTTTGTTTGACCTTATTAGCCAACCGTCTCTGGTTGCCAGGCTTGCACAAGAGGGTTCACTTTGGTCCTGAGTGAAGACTGCTTCAGATTATGCTTTGTATTCTACTGGGGCCTGGAACAAAGCCAGGAAGACACAATGAAGGATGTTTCTCTTTGTGTCCATAGCTGCTTTCCAGTTACAATGGTCTATTGTTGTGCTGGGCCACAATAGAAGGCAAGTGTAACTGATGGGCTCATTGATTCTGTCTCATGTCTTGAGCCTCAGGCCCTGCTCTGTCAGGAGCATTTGAGGTTTTAAGAACTTGCTTCAAACAGTAAATTAGTTATTACTGAGTGGTAGATGGATCTGATCTTAATTATTTTTTTTTCTTTTCCTATAATAGAATTGTATATTCATGAGCTTTGTCATGACTTTGGAATACCTCCCACTTGAGTAGAAGTATATGTCCCATTAATGTTGGCCTGCCTTTAACCAAGGAAATGTGTTATATAATGAGAAAAAAAGCTTTGATTGTACTTGTGTTATTTGGTTTGGCTTCTTGCATTTATTCTACTTTCCATAATAGTATTATTATACTCTGGATAACTTCTGGTCCATGGAGAATGACAAAACACATGGAACACATTTGAACTAAATTCTTAGTGAAACTAAAATGAGATCAGATGAATCCAAGCCTACTTCCAGACCTATAAGGGAGAAAAACGAATGTTTAATCCAGTGAGAATAGAGGATTGTCTGTTATGCAGCATTGTTTTGAAGCAGTAGCTGTCGAATGCACTAACATATGGAGCTCTTAGTAGAGAAGGGATCAGCAGAAGAATCTGATGGTTGCCAACAGGTTGATGTGAGCACCTTGGGGAGGGACTCAGCCTTTTGTGGACCAGAACATTTTCCCTTGGAGGAGACTACAAAGAACACTGGTTGGGTATCATCTATCCCTTTTTTGACTCCTAATTGGATAACTTGCTCAGGATAGATAGTTGCTAAATGTATGTTAGATCTTAATGAATTTAGTTGGAATATAGTCAAGCTAAGGAGGGTTGATTTCAAAAAACAGGGATTTCTGCAAGAGCATCCAAGATGCAAAGCAGAGAAGAGGCCATGAGAAGGACAGGCCCAGCCACCCACAGCAAGGCCAGCTCCAGGGGTACTTATAAAAGTGTCCTGAGCCTATTACAGTGTGGCAGCTAGAGAAGATACCTAGAAACATCATGTTCTGACTCAGTCTGTCCAGGATGCTATAATAGAATACTGCAGACAGGGTAGCTTAAACAATAGAAATTTATTTCTCATGGTTCCAGTGACCGGAAAGCCTAAGACCAGGACCAACATGATCTATCTGTTTTTATAAGGGCACTAATTCCATCAGAAGGATTCCACCCTCATGATTTTATTACTTCCCAAAGACCCCATCTCCAAATCCCATCACCTTGTGCTTTAGGATTCCAACTTGTGCATTTCTGGGGTAAACACTTTCAGTTCCTAGCATTTTTCCCTTCTATAAACAACTCTTGGCTGTGAAATTGAATGCTTTCCTCCTTCTTTTTTACATATCCCCTTCCCAACGCCTCCTAGGACTCAAAAAATACCAGGCAAACACTGGCTGTCAGCTGATCCCCACTCACCTGGTTCTGTAGGGACTTGAGAAATAAGCTCTCTCAGAGATAATTGTAATTTGAAAGTAAATTCTAGGAATTGAGAATGTCTTCTCCTGGCAAAGAAATAAACATTAATGATAGACTACCAAGTACTTTTAGGCTGTCGCTGTTACCTGTGGACAGTTTTGTGACCTCCCCGTGAGCCTCTGCCCCAGTCCCTAAAGGTGTGTAGGCTTCCTAAATCTTCCTGTGTTAGGCTGGGGCCTGTTCATCTGTTTCTGTCGCTTCTTTTCTTCTGGGTTTGGGAGGAGACGGAAAGGCAGGCCACGAAGTATGCAAGCTGGTTCTACTTAAATGGCCTGGGGGCCCCAGGGCACACATGTTTGTTCAAGTGCCTGCTTGTGCTGCATGTACAGCTCCCCAGGACCTCCCCAGGATGTGGGGCTCTGGAGGCTGCCTCCTGCTGCTTTCTTATGCAGCAGGTGCTGATGCCTTAAAGGCCACTACCCCTCCTTTTCCTCTAGCCAGGTCCTTGGGTGGACAGGACACTTCAGCTTAGCGTTTTCAGGGAAAGGCCATTGGAATTAATGAAGATGCACCATCAAAAACCAACCAGGTTACTTACTGGTAACTGTAGGAAGGCAGCAGAAGACTGTGGGCTCTGGGGGAATGAGCCCAAGATTTGGGGTCTGTGGACTGGAAGCTTAGAGTTCTTACCTGAGAATTGTAGGAAATACAAACTTGTTTCACAAGGTTGTTATGAGGCCCAAATGGGGCAGAGTATGGGAAAATTCTCTAAGGAACAGAATTCTGCATAGATATCATTAATGGAGTGATTATAGTGACTAATACAGTGTATTAAAGGTTACTGAAGTTCACTTCATCTTCCTCCTGCCAGATGTCACATTATAAGGTAGAGTGGTGGTCAAGAGTCTAATCCTAGCTCTATCACCCAGTAGCTGTGTGATCTCTAGCAGGTGATTTAGTCTCTCTCTGCTTACATTTTATCACATGTAGAATGAGAAAATAATATTATCGACTCTCTATTGTGGTCATCAGATTTAAGTGAGTTAATGCCTAAAAAATACACTATTTCTTCTTATTTTCAGATAACCACAGATTTGTAGGAAATAGCAAGAGAGAGAGAGAGAGAGAGAGAGAGAGAAACGGGGGAGAGAGGGAGAGAGGGAGAGAGAAGCTTTGTCTTTTCTATCAGTATTTTTCAAAGTGATCATATGAGAGAAGAAGAAATGGGCGAGATTGAGCTCAGAGTTCCCAACTCTAAACTTCTGTGATTGACAGGAAGCTTCCTCCAAAGAGGTAGATTTTCAAATGGGCCTTGAAGAAAACAGAGAGGCAAAAGGGACAGAGACAAACAAACCAGGTGAGCCCCAAAGACAGCCAGCCCTTCCCTGCTCCCTGACCCTGATGGTAGAGTCACACCTCTGGGGTATAAGATTAAGGGCCAAACAAAGCTCTCTGGGCGGTGTGGAGCCTAGATATTGGGCTTCTTCACTGCTATTCTGCATCAAGGAGTTCACAGCCGAGCTGTCTAGGAGTCAAGGTGTCCTCCCAGAGGCGTCCCAGGTGGGCATGGGCTCCTCTTTCTCTGGGTTCTTCCCCAGTCCATGTTCCCTGATCAATGACCCTCTGTTTCCTCTTTATAACCTGGAGTGCTTTGGGAAAGGATAAATGCAGAAGCCCAAAGGGTCTGCGGCACCCTATGTAATGGTCTCTTCCCCATAATGCATCTGTTCTTTTTTTTCGGGAGGGGGGGTGCATTGGCAGGTAATTTAAAAGACTAACAAACTTTGGCATAGATCACTTTAAGAGCCAGTGAGCTGGCTGGAATATTAATGAAGACATCTAGTGATAGAGTTGCTTCCTGATGCAGGAACGTATCAAAGAGGTTAGGTCCATGAGTGTTGCTCTGCAGAGCCCCATCTCTATTATCTAGCCCTTAATTACTTCATTAAAATTCAGCAGAGGAGCTGCCCAAATCCGGTAGCATGCCCAAGGCTTGCTGGGTGATTTCCCTGCCTCTGGCCATACGTGATTTTTAGTTCTTTCGTTCTCCAGAGATGGGAAGCCAGATCTCAGGCAGCAGGGCTGCTGCTGCTGCTGGCCACAGTAGCTTGGTCGCTAAGGGCTGCCACCTGCCCTCCGCACAACTGGATTTCTGTCCCCTTCTCCCACAGGCTTTGGGCCACCCTGCCTATTGGGGTTTGTGGGGAAGAAGCTACCCTATGAAAGTGTATTTGGGGTCACAGACGTCTCCTTGGGCAGATGCGCGTGTGCTTCCTGAACTCTTGTGAAGAGCTGTATGGCTCCTGGCCCTGCTTCCTAACACAACAGGCCACTTCAGCAGGGGAGTCTCATCTTGGGGAAGAAGTGGAGTGTGGGCTTTGGCCGTCTGGTTCTCTTCCTAGTATCATGGCCTCCTTGAACCTCCACCATCCGGTCTGTAATGTGAAGCTGTTGTGTCTGTTTTCTTGTTTTGACACCTTCCAGCAGAAAAGCTCACCAGTCAGCTTCCGTCACACTACCCCAAGAGGGTCTCCCTCCTCAATGCTGTTCCTTCCAGTGAAACCCCCTGACTCTGTACTTAAAATTATTAACTAGTTCTCAGATGAGGAAATGTATCTTACTCTTAAACATAATTGTAAGTCCGCAGGAAAGAGCGTGAAGGTGCTGCCACCCCTTCTTCAGGGCACAGCTGTGTGGGTGCTCTGATGGTGGCTTTTATGTTCAGAGACCCCTTCCATGCCTCTGGGTTTCTGTCTTGTTCCAAGTACGACGGCTGTTTTACAATTTTACTGACTGAAAAAAGACAGTGCATCATCTAAATATGCCAACCGTATGTGGCAGGCAATGTGTTTTTTGGTAGAAAGGGAGTTTCATCTGCCCTTTTCTCTCCGTGTCCTGCCTTTCTGTGTTTACTTTGCTTTTTGTTTTCTGGTCACTGCGTCTCGCAAAGTTCCTGCAGGAAGTTTTCTCGGATCTCCTGGGTTTTAGCAACCCTGGAGCACTGAAATAAGAGACCCATTCTGGAGATACTGGTGTGACATTGTGACCAGGGACTCTGCACCTGAGAGACTCAGCCAGAGAGTGTGGGAATAATCCTCCCTATCCCACCCCCAAACAGGAGGTCAGTGAAGAGCACAGCCCTCTAAAAAAAGGAAAATTAGAAGAGCTTGAAGAAGTTGGGACTACTCATGGTAGTGAGCCAGACTGAGATTTCTGTCAGATGGTAAAAAAAATTTAAATATGCATCATCTTCTGAGTATTTCCAAGACCTGCCACACAGTCTTAGTCCTTTTCCTCTCCCATTGCCCCAGGGAGGGGGATCTGGGACCCTAACCATGGCTTCCTGGGGTTGTTTATAAATCCAGAAGGTACAGTGGATACTTGCGGATGTAGCATTTGGCAAGTTATTGGCTTTAGAATCAAGCATCCTTCTGGTCTCAGGACAACGCTAGCTATACAGTCCCCAGAATTGGTTAGCATGGCATTCCTCAGGTACTTCCTTATGCTTCTTTTTTATTTTCCCTGTTTGATGGTCAAAACTTTGGGATAGGATGGTCTTTTCAAATATATCGGTCAGTCCTGAGTTTATCAGTCAGTTAAAATGGTCATAACTGGCACTGTTCTCTTGGAATTTTTTTTAGCTTTCTGCTTATTTCTCTGGCTCCGTGTCTGTCTCTTTGATAGTGGAACTGTTTGTCTGTCTGTCTTGTGTGACCCACCCTCAATAGCAGACCTGTGGGGTTTTGAACCCAGTGCTTGTTGGATCCAAAGTTTGGGGGATGGTAGTTCCGATCGTGTTTATGCTCTCCTCTGGCCCTGTCCATGTTGATCCTTGGAAGACCAGTCCCAGACCATGCTGGGAAGCCTGGTGACGTTTTGAGGGGTGAAATGAACTTGGCAATGCCAAGAGGAGGCAAGAGGGGCTGTTGTTCACAGTGTTTCAGAGGTATCTGTACTTTGAGATATTTGGTTTCCAAGTTCCAATACCTGCCTGGTATTAGATGGGAAGGGAATGTCCAACTTAGGTGAAGTGTTTCTTCCTCATTCAGTCCATCTCTGCTGTCTTTTCCTCTGGCTATTTCTCCTCTATCCCTTCTGATTTTCATTGACTTCAGCCACCTCCTTTGGCATGCACATGAGAAGGGAGAAAGACCTAGGAAAGGGGCTTGGAATCTTTATGGTGTTTCCCGATGATCCCAACATTTAGAACTGTATGCATCCATTTCTCCCTCTGTACAATGGGGAAGATCATATCTCTGGACTTGTGTGATAACCTAATATAATGATAATGTGGACAAGTGCAATTTCAGTGTCACAGCAGTATCATTTCTAGCTTACCTCAGGCAATCTTATTAGTTTTCAGCAGTCATTTATTCAGAAAACTTCCCATGATTTGTTCCCTCCCCTGAGGTTTTCCTGGAGAACAGATGACATGTGATATTTGCATGGCTTTGTTTATACTTTCTTTCCATTGTCCTTTCCTTTCTCTGATTTGGTGGCTCTATTGGATCCTCTCTCAAAGGATAGGATTGGCTGCCTGTGATTGTCTCTGGGGATGAAATCATCAAGACCCCACAAAGTCAGCTGTTAGTGCAATTATAGGGATCCCAGAGTGACTGGTCCCAAACTGTGGAGTCTCACTGACAACATAACGGGAGGATTTGACTCTTGAAAACTGGCCCTTTGATCATCTGAGAATGTGGCTATGACTATCCCGGACAGAAGGCACATGCCAGTCAATAAGGGATAATCTTTCTGTACTGTACTGTGTGAATGGTACTTAAGGACATGTGCTAGTGAATTGCTGCCTGGGACCTCTACCTGTTTTGCTATAAAAGTCTGGGCTTTGCGTGAACTTGGGCAAGTACCTGTGTGTTAAACGTGTACTAAATGCAAGTGTTCTCTGCCTTATTTAGGAGATACAAGCCCAAGTGATGAAGTTGAAAGAAAGAGGAAGTGACGCAAGTAAAGATGGATAGAAATGCAATGGTGTCTATGTCTGCTGGCCAGAGGTTTCTGCTGAGCATTACAGAGACATGGTCAAGCCGGAGCAGGTGCAGATGCTTGGCACACTGGACTTCTTTAGGAGGCTTTCAAGGAGAAAACACACTTTGAAGCAATGCACACTGGGGAGAAAAGAGAGCATTTATCTGTCCAGTTCTCTTCCAGTTGCATTTCTCATTGGTCAATGTTGCATAGAGGGTGACTTCCTCTGGCCCCTAGTGGATATTCAGAAGGACAGATTCCATACCAATGATGCTGTGCTTCATACAAGTATAAAAGTTAGGGGACATCTTAGCACAGGTGATATCCAACCAAGAGAAAGAGAGAAATTAGGGAATCAGGGATGTCCAAGAAGGCACACAGGTTTTTGGTGCTGTACACTAACCCTCTCTTTCTCAAGGTGAGGACAACTTGGGATCCAGTAGAGTGAGGAGTGGATATGGCTTAGCCCCTAAATTCCTTCTTTCATCTCCATCTACTGGAAGTGATTGCATTCTACTGACAGTTCCTCAGCTCAAACTCCCCATCCAGGGGCTTAACAGTAATAGAATAGCTTCTGCTGCCCCACCTCAGCCTCCCCTGGGGACCCAATCCAGCCTTATCCTCTCCAAGATCCCTTATGAGAAGGCTGAATCCTTATTAAGAAACACTATGGATTTTTAGAGTAAAAAATCTATAGAGAGACTTCAGAAACAGTCTGGGGAGATTATAAAGAAATGTGGGCCAGTTTTCCAAGGAGATTTTATAGAATATTCAATAGCACTCATGTCATAAAAGGGCTATGGAGGTTTCCATAGCCGAAGCTGGCCCTGAATTATGATTCCCTGATGCAGAGCCCAGAAAAAGGTCACAGCATAACAGATTAGGGCTTGATTCTGCGGCGCTTGTAAAAACAGAGCCACCTCACTAAAATGCAGTAGGGATATTAATTTCCAGGGCTGAAGTTCAATTTAATAGAAAGACAGAGTAGAAAATAGAGCTGTCTTTTCAATCCCAACGGTCATAATAGAACCCCACCCTACACTTCTCTGGAAGCTGTCTCCTGGCCAACTCCCAGACATTCTGAAACATGCCTTGTGCTTTGCTTTGATGATAACTGGAGCTGGGTAGCTGGAGGGACAGCAATTACTGTCTATAGATGAGGAACCTAATCAGAGGTTAATCTACTCTCACGGGCACAGAGAAAGTCAGAGGATGTGCCAGTTTGCGGTTAGTAAAATCCTACTCCTAAGTGAGAGCAGAAGACCACAATTACCTTCAACATTAATACAAGAGTGAAGGTTGTTAAGATGAACTCCTACTATGAGCTGGGCCCTGGGTGAGGTGCTTAACCTCCATACTCGCTAGATTTCACAGTGAATCTGATGGGTCAGTGTTCTCTCTGTTTATTAGGAAACTGGGGCTCAGTGAAATAAGGACATTTGTTCAAATACATCACATACCTCTGAAGAGTACTGGAACTGAGAACTGGTGCCTGATGGTCTGACAGGTGTAGTTTTGCTCTTCTCATGACCCCTGACACCTGTTCTGTCTTCTAGACTGGACTCTCCCTAAGATCAGTAACTATGTCCTGGGACCCCAATCAGGCAGGACTTTCAGGATTCTGAAAGTAAGTGGGCTATTAGGAAACCATAAGATCATCTCTGGAAAGTTGGTAGAATCTGACCTTCATTCTCTGGAACTGGCCTGAAACTTTGGAACTTTCTTTCCTTACATCAAACCTCAATGAAATGTCAGTCTCTGGGCAAGGCAGGAAGGACTGAAAGTGAATTTGTCCAGTTAAATGGAAATGTGAACTTGAGAACAGAGATGTGTGAAGATCAGACAAGTGACCTTGACTGAGGGAGACAGAAGGACAAATGGAGAGATCCTGAGATTTTACCATTTCTGAGGCAGGCTCAAGATAGGTACCACATCAGCATCTCCTGGGCCCGTGGTGACTTCTTCCCTGTTCCCTCACCTTTGGTTTAACATATAGTGTCTATGTGCCTATGATGGAGCCTAGCAGTAAGGCTGACCCCCATGCCCAGGGGTGGTGAAGCTCCTCAGCTGTATGAAGGTCCAGGGCACTTCAGCATATTGTTCAAATAGCTAATCTGTGCATGGCTCGGTGCTTCCTCCAGAGTCAGAGGGAAGAAGAAATGGAGAGTAACCCTGGGGTGTGGGTCCATTTTTGGACATTGGTATCAGTTTCACTTAAGCCTAGAAGGGAAGGGCAGAAAAATAAGGGGACGATCCAGGACCAACCCTCCAGAAGCTCCTGCTTCAATGGAGGTAGAAAGATTTTGGTTAAAACATGACCTGACATAATAGGGCTAAAGTGCCCTGAAAGGTGGAAAGGGTACCTACTGTATTCATTGCTTCATTTTGCAGGCCGGCATGGAGATCATATTTTATATGTTAACGTTTCTTGAAGGGAGTGTGGAGGAATAGGGAAAGATAATAGGAGCAGAGTGAGTGCTTTGGATTGGACTCTACATCCGAGAGGGCATAGCTTTGTGGGTAAGAGTCAGGGCTGAGCTTGTTAAGATAGCTTTACATAGAGCAGCAAAACTAGAGCAGTGGGTGCTGTGATGTGAGACACTCATGTTCCCATCTGCAGGACATGTTGGTGGCTACTCTCCTCCCCAAAACTTACTTCCTTTGCCCAAGGTTAGGTCCTCTCCCTGAGGACAACACAGTGACTCAGTGGTGAGAGGGATGAAGCCCTTCCTCCTTTTTTTTTTCATCACATGACAAGTCTGAAGCCATCACCCTATTTATAGGGCTTCCCAAGGGGTTTGTGTACTCATAGACTCTGAAGAGATAAGATCATCAGCAAAATATAGAGAGGAAGAGCTCCTGGGAGAAGAATGGCTTGTGTAAAAGTACAAAAGAGAGCTCAAAAGGTAGACATGGACACATTAATGGAAACCGAGGATTACTTGGCATGAGTTTAATCCATGAATACTTCAGCCTTGTTGGGTAGAAGAAGAGCACCAGACAAGGAACTGTGAGACTCAACTTCTAATCCTGGCTCTCACCCTGACTTTCTCTGTGACCTTGGACTAGTGTCTTCATTTCTCTGAGCCTCATTGCCCTCAGCTTTCAATAACCAGACCCCTCTCAAGCCCTTGCTGCAATGGCTGATGATGGTTTTCCTCCATCTGCCAAGGCATCTTCTCTACTGGATGGCTGTTTTCCAGAGGGCAAAACCCAAGCATCCCTTGTGATTTTGACCCTTGCTCAGCTCTTTCCTTCTTCTCGGAGTGCCTGGTTCTGGTTCTGCATGCAGTGAGTGCTTAGTGTATTCTGATCCCCCAGGGGGTCAGTTGATAATTCCCCAGCAGCTCCCCTCTGTGTTCCTTGTGCTCTGCCAACAGTATGTGAGTGGCACTCTCTTGGCTGTTACCCATTCAGCCTGAGCCTTGTACAGTGTAACATTGGGGCCTACAAGAGTGTCCAGAACACATGGGTTCTCAGGAGATTCTGACTGAATTGAGGGAGATACTAATGAAAAAATAATGCAGGTGAAAACACCCCTTGAAATGCACTCTGATTATCTTCTACCTTGATTCTGCTGACCACCTCCTGGTCCCTCTCAGTGGCAGTCCATAGTATGAAGTCACTGGTGCCAGGACAGTGATGATCCTGTGATCTAGGACGTTTCTGAGTTGACGCTAGCTCGAGGACCATGACCTTGGCCTATGCCTGCAAACCAGAGCTCAGATGTGGCTGTGGTCTGTGATACTTGTTGCTACAGGCTACGTCCCATTCAAAAAGGATCTCATTAGCACCTGGGGAAACCTTCCTCTCTGACCCTTTCCTCCTCTGACAGTGAGCAGTTTTAATTGCATTCACTCACCTTTTGCAAGGACCTTGGTGTCTCACTGTTTTCTTCTCTTCCAGCTGCTCTGAGAAGACTGTATTTGTATGTGTAGCCTGCACCTACTGGGTGTGAAATGGTTACAGGCACGATTCTGCACAGGGGAGTAGGATGATGTTAATGGCATTGTGCTGCAGGTACTACAGCCTCCATATTTGTGCACAATGGAGAAGCTATTTTCGGCTCACATCCCATCTGCAAGTTACTTTTCTAGGCAAAAAGAGCAGAATTTACCCACCCACTTCCTATTACCACAGTGTGGCCAGAACATAGAGGTAGCTAGAGACAACAAAAGATTTGGATCAGAGTGGTTGGCTCTAACATTTCAGTGTGCATAAGAAGTACCTGGGAGGTATATTAAAATGCAGGTGCCTGAACCGCCTCCTTGGAGATTCTGATTTGGTAGATCCCAAGCAGGGATGGAGCACTTACATTTTTAACTACCTCTTCAGGCCATTTCAGTTCATGGCCTCACTTTTAGAACCACTGGGATAGAAAAATGAATTAGAGGCAGCCACAGAATCTCTCACACGGAGAGAACAGCCTTTTTCAGGTAATATTTAATTAACTGCTGTTGAATGTAAACCCCTTCAACAACACAGACAACAGAGCTTAAGTTGGGTAGCAATCTGTGCTATTTTGTCTGGGTTCTGGTTGATGCAAGTCAGTTAATACCTGTTAATTAATTTTAATTTCCCTCAGAAACGTATGCGTGTTGGATGATAAGTTATGTAATTACCCTACTTTAAAGTGAACTTTGAGCAAGCTTTGTAAAAGAAAGAAACACCTTTTCCTGCGAACATAAGCTCTAGAGGTGAGTTATCATCTCCTCAATCAGTGTCCTTGGAAGCTGAGGGCAGTAGGAAAGAGCCCCTGTGTTTGCTGTGTTCTCCCCTCTAACGTCCCCAGCTAAGGGATCAACTCAGGAAGGTTGAAAGCCCCCTGATCTCATTGAGTTTCTGTGACATAAATGATTCAAAAAGGCCACAGGCATGTTTCCAGAAGCATAACAATCTTATTAAAATCATGGCTTACACTCAACAAATTCAAATCTGCTTATATCCAACTTACTGCATATGGCCACAGAAAAGCTCGACTTTTTCTAATCTCAACAATTTTTTCTCTTGTTCAACATTCAGATTTTTATTTCCACAAACACAGAAATGCATTCTACATTTGAGGATGTCATTTAAGGCCAAGAAACTCCAATAAAAAAGCGTTTATCAGCAGTAAAGTTTGTTTGAGGATTACCCACTGTGAATAAAGCCAAGCTCCCCTTTTAAACTGAAGCATGCTATTTCGGGAATGTGACCCCTTTCATGAATAAATGACATGGTGACATTTACAGATAAAGCAAGATTTAACTGCTATGAAAGAAGGTGACAAATGTCAGGATGTCAATAATGATCCGTGAACATAATGGTTTCTTGCCTGAGCACTGAACAGATACATAATGTAACTGCTGCCTGCCACAGAGAAGGAGCCCCGCACTCAGGAAGAGCTGGAAGGTTCCCAGCTCTGCGAAAGCCACAAGTCTGGGGTAGTGGGTGTCTGAGTGCAATCTGGCTAATGCACGAGGCTGTTGGTTCCTTCACTCTGCCTGCCAGGAAGGATGATGTTTTTCTATCATCTCTGGCTAAATGGAAGCAGAAGAAGCTTCAGCTGCTGTAAAAATAGCATTTTGGTTATGTCTTCATTTTTCCTAAAAATACCGTTTAGACGAAATTTCAGGAAAAAGTCCATGGTCATTTGCGTGGTGAGGCCAAAGCTATGGGTAGTGTCTGACCAAGAGGTGAGGAGTCTGCTAGCTGCCCCGGCAGTGAATGACCAGTTGGAGCACACCAACAAGAGTGCACGTGGCTCAGCCCCCGGCAGCCCACACGTACCAGACTTGTTCCTCTAGGCCACTCTGCTTCCGAGAACTTGGTTGCCTCCAGGTTCTGCCCCTGCATCTTTGAAGCTGATGTTTACTTTCTTTTACTGCCTGTCTTAGTCCATTTTCTGCTGCTATAACCAAATAACAGAGACTGGGGAATTTACACATACTGTAGGAGGTATATTTGGGTTTATGTTGTGGAAGTCCAAGAGTAGGTCCCTGGCATCTGCTTGACTTGTGGTGTGGGCCTCAGGGCAGAAAGTGGAAGGAAAGCAGGCATGTGTCCAAGAGAGGAAAGGGGGCTGAAAGCATTAATCTATTCATCAAAACTCTGTCCCTCCCTCCCAAATACCTCCCATTTGGCCCCATGTCTCAATAACCACTGCATCAAGAAATTAAGCCTCAATATGAATTTTTTTTAGGGGATAAAACAAACTATATTCAAACTGTCACAGTACTGGCCATTTATGCCCTCACTTTAAATATCTTTGGGCAGTGGTAAATGTCCAGCAACCAGCTCCTGGAAAGTAAACCCTGACCAGTTTGCAGTTTTCTGTGGTGTAAATACTGTCTTGCCCCCACCACTGATCTTCAGTGACTTTTCAACATGAAGTCATGGAGCACTAAGTCAGGAAAAGATGTCCATAGTTGACTGTAGCTTCAGTACCCCATGGTGATCTCCAGGATCCTCTTTGTTTTTCTGTACTCTTTCCCTACCTCAGCTGACACTCGAATCCCCCAGATGCAACTATCATTCTCAGGCAGAGAGCACCAGATGTTATTTTCCAATGTGGATGTCTCCAAATCCAGCCCATGTTTCTAGTCTAGAGAACAACGCCCTCCTCCTTTCCCACCTGTGCAGGTGTCCTGCCTGCCCCCTCCCCTGTCATCTCACACCCCCAAGGTATGTCTGCTCTGAACCTCTCTCCTCCAAAATGCTTCTTGGCTCAGGCTCCTGGTCTCCAACTATGTGACAGCACCTCCACCCACCTCAGGGTCTCCATAGTGTTCTCCTTTCTCATAATATAAGATTTTTGCATAATTTTATAAAGGTTACCTCATCTGACAATAAAAACAGGGAAACAGAGGCTCTGAGATGCTAACTTGCCCGAAGTCCTACAGTATGTCAGGACCAACTGTTACCAGAGTCCAGGTTTCTATTCCAATATTCCTGCTCTTTTTTTGTGTAGCACCCCATCTCCCATTACTGCAAAGGCCAAGGCCCAGCTAAGCTTGTGAATCACCCCTTTTGGAGGTCCTTGTCCTATGTGAGCCCTTCCCTCCTCTGAGTTCTACTGATGAGGCACTTTAGTGGGGGATTCAGGGGTTGTTGACAGTTGTCCTGAAGCCCCTAGCACCATAGAGTAGCATTTTGTTCTGCTGTCCTTGGAATAGATGTGCTTTTCTTGACAAATACCATGTCTTGTCCCCTGCAGCTGCCAAAAGAGCCATAGACTTTGAGAACAGAGTGGGTCAGAAGATGGGACCATCACAGCACAGCAGGTCCCCAGCCTCCATGATCAAGGCTCTGAACATTTACTCAAAAAGAGAGTCAAGAGCTGAGGGCAGTTTTTCTGAGGGTGATGGACTTTCTTTTTTTCTTTTTAGTTTATTTCTTTATTAGAGCTTCATAGTTATTTATAGTAATTGAGTTGATCCTGACAAACTCATATTTTCATGGAAATTGATTTCAGGAAAATTTCAGGAAATTGATTTCTTTTTTTCTCATCCTCCCTCTCCCCTCTTTCTCCTTCCTCTACTAGATTTCCTTTTGCTCATCTATTAATTTATGTCTGATTAATTCTTTATGTTATCCTATCTCCCTCCAGCCTTTCCTTTATTTACTCTTGCTTTTGCATATTAGAGAAAACATTTTAGTTTCTGGGTTTGGCTATTTCACTTATCATGATACTCTCCATTTAAGAAATGCTTTTCCCACATCCTCTGCACTGGACGTGTCTGAATGACAGGCTCTGCCCATATGTGTGAGGCACTCCATGCTCTGAAGCACAGAGCCTCTGCACAGGGCCTTGGCTGGGCTGGTGGGGCCTGGTAGGAGGCAAAGTGTGTGGCCAGAAGGCTTTCCAGACTGGAATCTGCAGAGTCCACCTGAGGGGCAGGCTTTGGTTCAGGAGAGGGAGAGGGTCTCACTGGCTTGGAAGAGCCGGGGTGGGGGGCGGTTCTAGATGAGGACTGTGTGAGAAGGGCTTTGAAAGGGAACCAGAATTTATTGAGGAAGGGACAGTGTTGGATGGGACATCAGGAGTTGAAGGCTTTGGTGAAAAGAGGTTCAGGGAAAGGAAAGTACAGCTCACCCCTCTCCATCCCACTTCCTGCGGCTGCTGCCAAGGAACATTTAGACTGAGAAGCAACTCCCCAGGGAGAGTGCCTACAACCTGACCTTCTCACTAATGTGTGACTGTAGACCTTTTCCTCCTTGTCCCTGGGGGGCTGCAGAACAGGGAGGGCCCAGGCCATGGGGGTCAGAGGTGCTGCCGAGCAACTTCATGCTGCGTGGGTATACTGTAATCTCCAGCCACAGAGAGGCTCCTGCGTTGGCCATTCCAGAAGGTTCGGGGGTAGGGGAAGGAGGTACTAGGAATTTCAGGGGTGTAGACTGGGGACCCTCCACCTCCTTAGAAAGTTCTGAGGCAATTAGGAAGCTTGACTGACATTTTTTCCCCCTCAGCACTAACTCACTTCCATCCTGCTTTACAAGCTGACAAGATTTCAACTCAAGGCGGGAGACTTGCGATGCTGTCATGAAGTACATGTGGAGAAGAACTGCAAGGTAAATGCTTTTCACTGGAAGTCAATTTTGTCTCGAAGTTTCCTTGTGGTTGGAAGTTTCTTTGAAAACTTAGTGATGATTAAGATGTCAGTGGCAGGAAGATATCTGCCGCTGCCTCCCTGCTGCCTGGCCCTGTCTGCTCTGACAGTTCTCTCCTTGGGCCTCTGCACAGAACAGGGCAGAGAAAGGACAAGGGACATTGAAGGGTGGCGGGGGGACAAAGATTGCTCACTGAAGCCAGGGCCTGCCATGCTTGGTGTGTGTCTGCCACCGCACTGAGCTCTTCAAGTTCGCTCTCTCCCTCGACGTGTGGCAGGTCCCAGACAAGAAGGCAACGGAGACATCACTAACACTTGCCGCTGTTCAGCAGTCCTGGGTGGCTGAAGAGTCTGTCTTTGAAGGCGCATTCATAAGCATTTTGAGCATGCCAAGGCAAGAAGGGAGGAGGGGGGTGATGAAGGAGGACCTAACCCTGCCCTGCCTCACGATACAGGGCTATCGGCCCTCACTCTGGGGAGTTATGTTGAGCTTAAGCCTCTTGCTCAGGCTTTTAGAGCTGTGGACACAGCATGTGGGACTCCTAACTAAAAAGAGGAGAGAAAAACCAGTGAACTTCCCCCTTGAGAGTGCCCCAGACACGAGGTGTGACATGTGGGTCTGTGTGGGTGTGAGGCTTGTTGCTACCCAGATGTATTGTCATCCACCATGGAATTGCACTGTGGAGGAACACTAGATGTGGTGGATATCCAGCTTCGAGATTTTTCGTTCCTGCAGTTTTCCCTTGGTTTATCCCCAGAGGGCACTGACGTTCTGACATTTTATAGCTAATGTCAGCCTGGGCATGGGGTACCCGTGAGGGGAAGCAGAGCAGGAAGCCCGCGTTGAAAAGGCAGGTCGGAAGCCAGAGTTCAGCAGGGGGGCTCCAGGTGTTCTGAAGGAGCAATGAGGAGCAGCCCCTGGGGCTGACTGCATTCTCCCTGGGTTCATAGCAACACAAAAGGAGGGAATCTGCTAAGAGATGTGGTCCTTCTGAGGTCACAGAGGAGGAACTGGCTGACCTATAGACACAGAAGCCTGTGGATGGAAGATAAGGAAATTGTGAATAATTGCATTTACCTGTATATTCCCTTTTTTAATTTATTCACTCGCAGACACCTGTTGAACACAATTTTGGGTCAGGCTCTGTCAAGGAAATAGAAAAGAAAAAGGCCCAGGGTGTATCCTCAAAAGTCTCTCTCTGCCCATTGCTTTATTATTATTATTATTAGTAGTAGTAGTGGTAGTGGTAGTGGTGGTGGTAGTGGTAGTGGTAGTGGTGGTGGTGGTGGTGGAGGAGGAGGAGGAGTACTGTCTTACCTGACATGGGGAGCCTGTAACCCCTAAGTGGAAGGCTGGCTCTGCACAGAGCTGGCCATAGCTATGGAATGACACTTTGCTCTTGTACCCCTAGCTGCAGAGAAGCCTGTGGATGTGGCTTCCTGACGTGAAAGAATGAGAAGCCCAGGAACAAGGGAAAGCGCTGCTCTTATTTGTTGAAATAACTTTGTTTGGAGTTAAGAGCCATGTGCATCCAGGTTAGAACTGCCATTTTGAACACAAGTCAGGCTTCTGCCCTGATCAAGCATTTTGGAACTTCAATATCCCTCTCCTTATCTTCTTTCTCTTCAGGTCTTGGTTCTGGCCACTGAATGGTAGGCTTCTGGGGACAGAGACTGTCTCCAGGGAACCACATAGAGGTCTGAGTTCCCAGCAGGTTCCAAGTCACCTTGGCTGCATTGAATAAAGGGCACAGCGCCTGCTTCCAAGGAATTTTCTGTCTCCCCATCAGGCAGTCTGAAATGTGCAGTCACTGGTGTTCACGGTCTCCTGATTAGGATTTTGGGGTTGGCAGCTTGGTCTTCCTCTCTGTGCCCTCTAGTCCCTACTTCTGGCCTCCTTGATCCATCTGCCTGGGACAGCAGGGCCCCATATCCCTCCTGTACTCCTGCATTCTGGAAGGGCTCAGCCACTGGATCATGTCCTTCCTGCTCCATAGCCAGGGGGCGGTACTCTCGGCCTGATGGCTCCTGATAGGTAGGTTCTCAGCTTCGGCCTGTGACTCTGAAAGACTTACTCTTTGGTCAGGCTGGTCCAGAACCCTAGCCTCTGTTGGTGTCCTGACAGCCTCAGGCGGCCTGAGCAGGGCCATTTGGGGGCTTATGCAGGCCCAGCAATGGTGCCTTTGTTCCCCTCAGCTCTGCAGTTAGAACTGCTCTCTGTGACTTTTAAACTTTGAGGGTGAAGGGCATGATGCCAGTTTTCGGGTGTGGCATTTCTGTGAATGAGCAAAAAAGCGGTCGGGGAGCAATAAACATGTGCATATTACAGAGCAGTGTGTAGCAGCCAGGCCTCAAAGGCTGATGTTTTCCTCATATCCCACAGTTTTATGACTCCATACCTTTAAATATTCATTTCCATTGCTCTACGTGAGGACATAAAGTCAGAGTGCGCTTCCCAGGTCCTGGTGGGGGCCGATCCCTGCAGTCTTGGCAGCAACTTCCTTAGGAGAGCTAAGGAGAGTCTTGTCCTCCCCCATGAGAGACAGCGAAAACCCCAGGCCAAAAGAGCTGGCCTGGCCACGTGGGCCCTGCTGAGGATGGCACAATAGAATGTGTCCCCAGTGTCCTGTGCTGAGGGACACCTCTAGACACTATTTTTCTCCCGCCACCAGACCTCATTAATAATTCTGTTTATACGCCTATGGGTAGTAGTTACCCACTCCTACCAGGAAGGACTTGCACTCCACTTCTTTTAACCCTGAGCCTGCCCCAGTTCCTGAAGTGTACTAGGTGTTCATTTATAATTTGTTGAAGCCAATGAATGATTTGCCCATGAGAGGACTGGTTCTTTTAACTTTCACATGTAAATAACACTGGGTTGTAAATGAACTATGCATTGGGAAGATCAAGTACTGAAGTCACTCTGTCATGTGGAGGGGTCAACTTAGTTGTTCACCTCTTCATCAACGTTCAGTGCCCTAAGCCTGGCTCACTGGCTGGAGGGGAGTTCTGTGATTGGGAGTGATTGGGAGGTGTCACCCCAGTTCTTCCAAGAATACTTGCTGGACTAGGCCAGATAACTGAGCTCCAGGCATAGTTAAAGGTCCTCTCTGAGCCTGTGGTCTTCAGCTAGTAGTGACCGGTCAATCTAACACAATTACTAGATTGCTACAGCTGCTTGTCATTTATAACAGAGTGACATAGCAGAATGCACACTTTTTTTTTATACATGGTACATCCCCGAGTTCTCCAGTTTCTTGGTACTTGGACATATAGAATCTCTGATCATACTGAATCATTTCAGATCTATACACATTCACAGTTTCCTAGCAAGGGCCAGGTATAGCATTAACAGGAACTGTGGTTCTGGAGGGAGGACCTACAAGAGACACTGAACTCACTATGACTCTCTGTTTGGTTTTCTTAGAATGACATCCCCACACAGTTCATCTGAGGTCAGACTATTGGAAGGCAATCATTGAATGAGAAAAGAGAACACAGAATTTTGACATGTGTTGCTAGAACACCTGTTCCTCCCAGTACTTCACAGCATTTATAACATCCTGTATGTATTGTGTGTGTGTGTGTGTGTGTATGTTAATAAGACGGACAAAGCACACTGTACAAATTGTCCTCCATTCTAACTGCCCTGGTCAATTGTACACTGTTAAAGACACAGGGCCAGAGGTAGGAATGTGATCAACAGGCTCCATGCATATACATGTCCATAAGTATAAAGCACCCCAATTCAGCCACCAAAGCCACACTTGGTTCCTTGAACACAGTTTGTTTCAATCTGGGACTTTAGGGGATCCCTTAGCATCCCATTTCCTTTTGTGTGGCCTATTACCAACATCGACTTTATGACCACAGCTCCCAAATATCAGTTCTTTCCCATCTGCCTCTGACCTTGGTTCTCATACTATCCATGTTAAATGCACCTGACATTTATGCCCCACCCTTTTTAACATGGATCCAGGAACTAAGGCTCAGCAAGGTAAAGTGACTTATTTCAGAATCTTCTTGTTGATTAGAGATAGAATTGACACTGGAACTCAGGACTTTAAGATTCTAAACCAGGGCCATCTACACCCCTTAGCACGCTGCTCCCCTAACCCTAGAACTATCTTTCTGAAAACGAATGCCAAGTTCTTTCACCAACCTTGGCCTTAAGTACTTTCAATGTGAACTTTCAAAACTTCTGAAGAAAACATGGTTTTGTCATAGAATATTCTTCTTCCCAACCTCTTCCATTTCTGGGTGCCAACCTGATGCCATTGCAGCTTTGAAACTGAGGTTCTTCCTGATACCTTCTTCCTATCTCTGTCCTTCCATATATTTCATGAAAAGAGAAAATATTCATGCCTAGGCAGCAAGTGCTAGTGCATGGGGCTTGTCCTAGCTGGCTCTTCCTGGGGCAGTGGGTTGTAGGACAGAACGTGGGTGAATGCAACTACCCAATGGACAAAGCTGGGACTTAAGATACCACTTTAGAATTAAAACAGTGACATAGGGTGAAGAATGGGCTATATAAGGTAAGTTGTCTTTGGGGCCCCCTGTCTCTTTCTCCTGGCAACTCTCCCAGTGCTTCTTATATCCCTCCTTCAAAAATTGAGTGCTTTTCCTATCCAAGCATCCTCAAAAAAAGGTATGACATTCACCTACTTTTATGAATGACTGGTGATAATTTTCAGGGAAACTTGAGAAATGGGAAGAAGTAAAGCCCACAGAAATGAAGTTCTTGTCCTTGGCTTCCTGGCCTTGGCCGGCCCATGGGTCAAGGATCAGCCAGGAGAAGTCTTTACATGCTCATTGTGGGGTCAGCTGCCGAGGGCATGTTGCCCTTGGAGGCTGAATAGAGTTCTCCTGCCGTGGCTGGGCTCTGGCGCCTCAACAAGATTTAAGATGCAGCAGCAGCACCGCTCCACTAAGCTGAGCTTGCAACTCAGTTCTGGGCAGATCACAATCCCTCCCTTCCAGAGCCAACTGAATTAATTGGGAAAGGGAAAGAGCCCTAGTGACTTATGCCTGACAAGCCCTTGGTCTCTTTGAGCTCCAGTGACAGGCAGCCAAACTTCAAAGGCCCTGGTGCCCTCCTCCTTTTACCCTGCCTGTCAAGAGAGGCTGCTGAGGAGTGGATGCTGGGGCCGGAGGGAGGATGACCAGGGAGTAGGGCTCCCTGACATTTGTCCTTCCCTCACTGCCGACAGCCAACTCAAGATTGGCTCTGTACCCTGCTGCCACCGTCCCCCAACCTCTCACACCAGGGAGACAGCTCGCCTCTAAATTTAGCAGGAGAAGTGGAAGGGGAGGTCAGTGTGTCCAGGGTGAGGGCTGAAGGTGGAAGTGGAATAAAAGAGACAGTAGACAAGTGGGGGCAGCGTGTGAAAGAGAAGAATGAGTGACTTCTAGTCAGAGTAGCTGTTGCAGACCGAGAGAGGAGTCTTTTAAAGTGTTTGCAGCAATGTAGAGTGCGACTCTTCCCTGTTGGTACCGGGGAGCATTACTAATGTGTGCTAATGGAGCAGTCAGTTTGCATTTGTGAGGAGGTTCAATTAGACCTCTCTTAATGCTGCAGGAGCACGTGGTAGCCGTTAGAGCTGCTGTCACTGGAAGGGGACCACTGGCATTTCTGCCCAGTGGAAGGTGAGGCGGTGGAGGGGGGACTTATTAGACCCCCATTATGTATGAGCCTGGACTGGAATTTGCCCGTTTCCATTACTTAGCTCATTTGTCCTTTTCAACAGTTTGGTGTGATAGCTTTCAGAAAAATTTTCTTTTCTTTTTTATGGATGAAACGCAGGCTTGACTTGCCAACTTTAACAACTGGTCTAGGACTTAGCTAGGTCTGTCTGATCTTAAAGCCCTGTTCTTTCTACTCCTATAATAAACAAAAACAAATGCCCTGCAACCCTTCCACCCTCCTCCCACCAGGAAGCTAATCTCTGGTTCTAACCATTGCATTCAAGAAAGTTAAATATTTTACAGTCTTTCTAAATAGACACGACACAGGTTTGTCCTTTTAATTCCCTGGCAGCTTCATTTACACCCTTGCTTAATGTAGCAAACCATTATCTGTCGTGAAGGGAGCTCAGGTAAGTCTCAGACAGCTTTGGTCATAAGAATAAAGCCAAGCTCTGGATCAAAGCTCTGTGTGAGAAGGGGCGCTCTGGCAGCTTGATGTCTTGTTCCCAGTGCAGGCCTATGTGTAGTGTTTTAATCAGGTTTTCATTGCTATGACAGAATACCTGAGAAAGTAAACTTAGAAGAGGAAAGATTTATTTTCTCTCATGGTTTCAGAGGTTTTGGCCCGTGGTCACGTGGCTCCATTATTTCCGGGCCTGTGGTGAAGAAGAACCTTCTGGCAGAAGGGCCTAGCAGAACAAAGCTGCTCATCTCATGGCAGCCCAGAAAGCAGAGAGGTGGCAGGGCAGGGGGCAGGGGGCAGGGGGTAGAAAGTGGTTCAGGACAAGATTCAGTCCCCAAATAACACCCCAAGGACTCACTCGCTGTGTCCCACCTCCCAAGTTTATATCACCTCCCATTGTCTTCAAATCATGACCCTATCAACGGATTAACCCATTGATAAGGTCAGAGCTCTCATGATCCAACCACTGCCCACCTCTGAACATTACTGCACTGGGGACAAAGCCTTTACCATATTAGCTTTTAGGGGGCATTTAAGATTCCAACCATAACATCCACTTTATCAAAAGGAAACTTTGGGGCAAGAGAAGAATTTAGAAGAAAACATGTCCCTAGCAAGACAGGGCCAACATCTGGAGCAACCAGAGAGGAAACATCAGCGACACAGGAACAGCCTGTGAATTCTCCTTTTATCCAAGGAAACTTTTATTTTTTAAATGGCTAAATGACAAGATTCAGAAGATTATTCTGAAGAATACTTATTTATGATTGTGCTATCACCACCTGTTGCTAGACAACCAAGGTTTTGAAAGTCATCAGTGCGAGGACTAACATTCCAGGTCCTTACATCTGCTCCCTGGCCACTGATGCAAGGCAAGGGATGTGCAGCTGGCCTGGATTTAGCCAAAATAGGCAGCTCCACACATGCCTTCTTGGCCGAATAAGCAGATGAATAAAGGAAGGAATGTCATAAAAGGGGCTCACCTTTTTTTTTAAGCTAACTTCTCAATGAATTCTGGAAGTAATTTTACAAAGGGGAAGAGTGGAATAGATGTCTAAAAGGAGTGTGTGTATGCATGTGTGTGTTCGTGTGTGTGTGTATACACGTATGTGTGTGTGTGTGCATGTGTATGTGTTTAGAGGAGGAGAAGGAGAGCAAAGATGAGGTTTGAGAAAGGTTTAAGAACTTCTGGACTTTATCAGCAGCCACCACCCCTTATGCCTGTAAGGCGAGATTCTGGCCACCGTGCATCCCAGTGGCACGCTTTCTCGGCAGCCTGTGTGATCACTGCCACTGTCCTTATGTGGGGTGGGAAGGTGGGTTGTCTGCTCTCTAACAGCCCAGGCTCTGCCTCTCCTGCCTCACCTGGTTAGTGGAGATGCTGATCTCTGGAATGCTGGGAGCACAGGATTCCCTGCTCTGAGCCTGGATGCCGCCACGTGAGCAGCACAGGCCCATTTGTGGTACAAGAAATGACTGCTGCACTATGAAACATGGTTCGTTCCTAGCTAACAGGCGTTGTTTTCCCTGCAGCTCTTTTTATGTTAAAGCCTGTCTCTCCCGGTATTATCTGATGGTTTCCTAGGAGATGCCCTCCCCGGCCAAGCTCTCGCAGATGCTGGAGTTGGATATTATCTATATGCACTAAATATCTGCTTTGTTCACTCAGTGCTACTTTGCTCTTTCTCCTGGAGCTGTTGGCTAGTTTCTCAGGAGGGTTCCTAATATGTAGGAGAGGAAAGGCTGAATGGATCCCCCTTCCCACATCTTCCACTGTTACAGAGCAGAACCCCCTCTCCCTGATGGGTTTTTCTCACTGGTAATTTGTTCTTTTTCAAGCTAATATAAACACCTTGTTGGTTGCTAGTGGATTTTCCAAACTGAGAAAAACTGGGGAAGCATAAAGGGTGCCAATATTTGTGTGAAGAGCAGAGACTCCTTCCTCAGGATAGATGAAAGTATTTATTCTCTTTATATCTCACTTGCTATCTTTGTGAAGTGGGACCTCTGTGGTCGTTTTTCTGAGCACCATCAACAGTTGCTGGAAACTTCCAAATGGGCAGCTTTACTTCTTCTTCCTTAGTCTTCTCTGACAGGAAGGTCCAAATATAGCTCCAGGCTGGCTTTTCATAATGTGACGAGAAGACAGGGTGTCCCTGAAGTTTGAGGGAGCCTGCTGTCACTGTAGGAAGAGGGCTTGACAACTTGGGCAGTATCCACACAGAGATTCAATTTCTAATCTGTCAAAATTGCTTTTTCTTAGAAGCCCTGATTATATTAACACGTTCTCTATCTGATCTGATGGTCTCTCTTAGGAATTTTCTTCTTACAACTGTAACTAAAACCAATCAAATTATATTCAGGTCAGGAAATAAATACATCCATTAGGGAATTATATATATATATA
>NW_025999977.1:44952927-45080084 GCF_001458135.2 Marmota marmota marmota | reverse complement strand
TATATATATATATATATATATATATATATATATAATCTTCCAGAACTGAATTTAGAGAGGAAACTACATATATCATAGTATAGCCCCAGATTTCTGAAGGGAGAAATGGTAGAAGAAAACAAACGGTCACTGAAAATAAACAAGAACTATTAGAACATAAAACATGACATAGCCTGCCAAAGCTCCTTGAGGGAGCCTAACTGCCATGTGGGTCCTGCCCCAACAATACATAATAAGCTGAACCCAGTTCTCAATTAAACAAAATGTTACCGGAGGTTTCATCAAGACCATCTTCAAAATTTCTGGGATCATCTCATTGAGGAAGACCTGACTCCAGGAACTGGGAAGTGCCATTCAGAGTGGTGACATTACAAGTGTTTTATTGGGACTCATAGTAAGAAATATGTTTGATGGTGTCACCTAATATACACCTGTAAAGATATATATATATATATATATATATATATTATTCCAAATCAAATATTTTATAAAATAATCATGTTACTGGGGTTCACTCTGATTTTTTTTAAATTTTTTACCACTTTATTTCACTACAGATATTTGTTTATGATATTTGCAAATAGAATTAAACTCTCTGTGCTGTGATGACTTCATTTATCATTTGTTTATGATATCACAGTTAATGTCACTACTTTTTATAAAGGAGTATCAGGTGTGGGGTACAAAAGAGATTCCATTGGACCATATTTGTCTTCAATGTTACTCTACGAGTGGACATAGAAGAGGACTCATGTGGCAGGCTTTACCATTTTTGAATAATATCTGTCAAATATTGTAAAAATTTTAGCATATTTAAAAACTTTTGTGGCTTACTATTTTACTTCAGTGTTACAGATATAATCAAATACAAGTTATTTAAATGGAACTTTAAAACTATCAGTATATGTTTGTTTCCTAATAAATCAGTCATTTCTTTTAAATTGATTTTGCAATAGGCATAGATGTATGGAATATTAATATGTATTGATGCCTAATATGTACTCAGCATATTGAATTTGTTACCTTATTCAATCCTTAGGGTTACCTTAAAAAGAAAAGTTTAATGTCATCACTTTACAGATGAGGAAACTGAGGTGCAGAGGAAGTTAAATGCTATGCTTCACTCCACACAACATGTCAGTGGGAAAGCCCAGATTCCTGTATGGCTCTGTTTCATTATAAAGTGGATATGTTAGCCTTCCGTTCCTATAATAAATACTTAAGATAATCAGCTTATAAAAAGCAAGGTTTATCTTGTTTCAGGGTCTCAGAAGTTCTAGTTCACAATTAATTTGTCTGTTGCTTTGGGGACTATGGGGAAGCAGCACATGAGGCAAATGGCAGAGAAAAACCACTCATCTCATGTCCAGGAAGTAAAACAGAAGAAGCCAGTGTTCCACAGTTCCTTTGAGGGCACTCCACAAATAACCTGAAATATTCTAGAAGTTCCCACCTCTTGAAGTTTTCACCATCTCTCAATAAAGCCATGGGCTGAGGACCCCACCTTTAACATATGGGTCTTTGTGGGATGTTCCATATCCCAACTATAGTAGTGCAGCTGCTCTTTTACCTGCCCCCTGTTACCCCTCCATATGACACCCACCTTCATTGGGTTGACAAGTGAAGACCACTGAAAATTGATTCAGAGTTAAACATTTCCTGTTTCAGACCCTGTTTCTGGCCATTACTTGGAACAGACGTTACATTCATCATCAGACCAGTGATGTTGTTAAAACTTTTCAAACACAAAGATCCATGAACGGACATAAACGTGGCACCAAAAGTGCTTTTCTCAGCAATCTACATTTGGCATGTCAAGAAACCAATATGTCAGCAAACCACACTATTGCTGACTACCCCTTACTGGAAGATTTGATTGTTGACCAGGGGACACAAACCAGAGGCAAAATCGTGTCCCAAAAGGGAAGGCCAGCTATGGACATCAGAGATATCATTTCTGATATAGGCAGGACCACTGTGCCTGTGCAAATTTACAAAAACCACCTGTTAAAGTTTGGATTTTGAACAATTCCTAAAGCCTGGTGTGTTAAAGGATGGTCCCTAGCTGATGGGACTATTGGAAGGTGGTGGAAACTTCAGGAGGCAAAGCCTAGTTGAAGGAACTAGGGCACTGGAGGCATGTGCCTGAAGGGTTATAGCTTGTCGTTAGCCTTCCGCTGCCCCTCTCTTCTCACCTCATGAGGTAAGCCGCTGTGCTCCACTACCTGCTCCCTACCAAGATGTTTTGTCTTACTTCAGGCCTAAAAGCAGTGGAGCTAGTTGATCTTGGACTGAAACTTCTGAAACCATAAGCCAAAACCAATCTTTCCTTTTTATAAGTTGATAATCTCAGATATGTTTTCATAGTGTTGCAGAGTTGACTAACACAGAATATTGTTACTGACAAGTGGGGCTGTTGCTGTGACTGTACCGGACAATGTGGTCAAGAAGCCTTTGGAATTGGTTTGGAAATTCCAATAGGAATTTGGAAAAGTTTGGCAAATGGGAAAGAGAAGCCCTAGAACACTGTAAGCAGAGCTTAATGGGAGATTCTTGTGAGACTTCAGAGGACCAGAATGCTGTTAGGAATGTGTACAGTAAATGCTGTTTTCATTAGGATTCTAATGAAAAGGAGGACTTTATTGGGAATTGGACTAGAAACCATTCATGTTACAGTTTGACCAAAATCCAACCAAACAAGCAAACAAACATAAAAAATGTTTACAGTATATTAATGCCTTGAGATTTTGTGTGGGACTGGATTTAGTAGGTGATGTCCTTCTGTAGAGTGAGGGATGGGGATAGGGATTAGTTGGATGGAGGAAAAGGTATAGGAGAATGAAATAAATTAAATTATATATGCTACATGCAGGTATGGATATATCACAATGAAGCCCACTATTATATATAATTATAATTCGCCAATAAAAATATTAAAAACATAAAGATGGATTAGTTTATCTGGTAAAGGAGATTTCAAGGCAGCATAGAATGCAAGCAATGGAACAGATATCACTGGCTGCTTTTAGACATATTAATAGTGAAACGTGGGGGCAAAAGCAGGGGAGAAGATTTGAAAAGCTTGAAACTTTGCCCAAAAAGTAGTGTGTTTAAAGTTGCAGTCTAGGAGAGTATGGCTGCTAAAGAGATTAGTGCCATTAAAAAGAAGACAAGTACTTTACACCAGAACTATAGGAAAAATGCTTGAGGGCACTTTAGGAATTAGCAAGATCTCACCCATTACAGAGAAGAGTGCCCTACTGCACAGAGCTACCTAAGGAATTGTTTCTCTATGCTCAGCTGTCCAGACACTTGCAGGTCACTGCATCGATGATTCAAGGGGGACCTGGCTATGACTCCTACTAGTAACAGGCCTTGGAATCATCCCTGTGGTGCTAGTTTTGAAGAAATGCAGCATATAAGCATTATAGGTCCGTGGAAACTTCCACCAAAATTTCAAAAGAAAGCCTCAGAGGCCAGGCTAATGTGTGGCACAATAGAAATAGTCCCTTCAAGAAGCCACTGACAGGGCAATGTGTAAAACTCTGAGAATGAAACCAAAGTTATACCACAGAAAGTTGAAGGTGACAGTAACATATAGTGACTGCTGAGGGAAGATGTAGGCATTGAGTAGGACTAGCCTAAGAGAGGCCACGTGGGCTGAGCAAGTAAGGCTATGGGGCAGGACTGTCCAAGCCCTTTAGAACTCATATCATGACATGGTGTGTTGGATGATGGACATGGAGTTGCAGGATTTGATGTTTTCCCGGCTGGGTTTTGGTATTGCTTTCATCTGATTCCTACTTGCTATTTTCCTATTCCTCTATTTTGGAATGGAAATGTTTTCCCTATGCCATTTTATCCTGTAAGTATATAATAATCTTTTTTATTTTACAGGAGCTCATAACTAAGAATTTGTTTTGAGTCAGACTTGGACTTTTGAGCAATGCTAGAACTATTGACTTGGAGGACTCTTGGAGATAGACTAAATGCATTTTGCATTATCAGGTGGACATGAGCCTTTGGGGACCAAGATGAAATATTATGATTTGAATAGTAAATGATTCCACAAACCTCATGTGTTGAAGGATTGCCCCCAGCTTGTCCCTTTGGGGAGGTGATGAAAACCTTAGGATATGGGTCCTAGTTAGAGGATGTTGGTTATTGAGGGTGTGCCCTTGAAAATTCTACTGTGACCCTGGCCTTCCCCCACCCCTTAATCAGCTTTGTGTCACTGTGACCATAATTTCTAATGAGAATTACTTAAAGGAGGGAAAGTTTATTTTGGCTCATGGTTTCAGGATCAAGTCCACGGTTGACTGACTCCATGGCTCTGGGACTATGGTGAGAGAGAACATCATGACAGGAGGGCATGGCAGAAGGAAGCTGCTCTTCTCATGACACACAGGAAGCAGAAAGAGTAATGAGAAGGGACTGCAGGGAAGCCAAATCCTTCCAGGGAACACTTCTAGCAACCCATCTCCTCCAGCCATGACTGATCTGCCTACAGTTACCACTCAGTCCATTCAAGCTAGGATAGAATGATTAGGTTACAGCTCTCATAATTTAATCATTTTACCTATAAATTCTCCTGCATTAACACAGAAGCTTTTGGGGAACACTTCATATCTAAACAATAACACACACATTCTCTGTCTTCTGCTTCCTGGCTGCCATAAAAAGAACAGTTTTGTTCCACTGCATGTTCCCTTCAAATGATACTCTGCCTTGTCATGGGCTAAAACAATGGATCCAGTCAACCATAGACTGAAATCTCTGAAATTTTGAGCCAAAATAGATCTTTTCTCCTTTAAGTTGATTTTCTCAGGTTTTTTTTTTGTCACAGCAACAGAAAGCTAACACACTACTTAATCCCCAGGAGCCTGCTTCCTCTTCTAGAAAATGAAGAAAATTATGATATCAACTTTATGGAATTGCTGTAGGAAGATTATGTAAGTAAATACATAGTCATGTTATTAGATTTTATTATTATTGTTATGACTTGTCACTCAATACATTTAGCTTTGCTGTCTCTAATACTCAGCCCTTGCATTCATGTCCAATTTCAGATGCTAGGTAGAAAGAAGGCTTTGTGCCTGCCTCAAGAGAAGGCTATGTATTTATTTTTTCATCATTGCCATGAGCTCACATGAGCATCATTTAACTATCTAAAGGTACCTGACTCCTCAGTTTTTTATATTATTAAAAAGTGGCCTCCCTTGAAAACAGTGAGACCTTGAAAAGAAATTAGATCTTTCCATGAACTCAAAACCTTTAGAAACTGGAATTTGTTAGTTTTGATATTTGCTCCATTATTTTCTCTGCCTCTATTTTAGAGGAAAAGAGGCACATTGTGGTTTTTTTTAAATGCAACAATGGGACATATATTAATAGGAAAGATAGTCAAAAGACAGAAAACTCTGATGTAATGGTAAAAAAAGGTAAATGGATGTTATTTTTAAAGATGTTTTGCTATAACGTTTGAACAGACAAGCTATTCACCATTGAGAATAGCTCCTAACATGTAGGTTTGAGGACCTATTTTGTTTATGAAGACTCAGGGATTCAAGAATCTGTGGCAAAATTGGCCAGAGTTAAGTAGAAATGGATCAAAGAAGAAACAAAGGCATTTAACTTCCCAGGGAAGGCAGATAAAGACCCAAGTCTTCAGAGTTTCTACAGGGCTAAGCCTCTCTCCAGTTCTTTGTTGCTGGTTCCACAGATGATTCCAGAGGTGGGTTGTGCAAGAAGACCATGGATTGGAGGTGATAAGGTGCCCTGGTGTTTGAGGAAAACAACTGGAAGAATGGAGTTCTTAGTCTGGGAAGTACTCTGTGAGTCTCCAAATTAGTTTGCCTTACTCTGGGACTGGCTAGTCTATAAAATCCCTCAGGGGCAGGTGGCAGTAGTGGGCCATGGGCTGTAAGTCTTTCCACTGAGTGGAGTTGTCTAAGGAACATAAATCCTCTTATAAGCTATGCTTTTTGCTCAAAGCTCTGCCTCTGTCAAGGGGCATCTGCAGATAGCAGCTGGCCCTGGATGTGACATGCTGGCTCCAGGGAACTAGTTCTGCATTTCTCTTCCCCCGTGACCCAAGGAAGAGGTTTGTACATCCATCTATTTCAACCAGGGTCATGCCCTTCAAATACGTTCAGTCTACTCAGCCCTTTACTCCTTCCTGACAGCCCCGAGAAAGGTCTGGACTCCCCTTCTCTCCAGTTTCTTTCTCACTCCAGGTCTGCCTGTCTACCTCAGGCTTTAGACTCTGCTTTCTGTCCTCATTTCTCAACTGTAAATCTAATCATTCTATCAAAAATCAATATGAAAGTTGCCTTATGAAGGTAAATGATTGGCATAATTTAAAAGCATGATCTTTTTCTCAAAGGTGTTTGCATTTGAATAGGGTGACTGTGTACCTAAGGAATCCATGTCTCTCTGCTCTTTTCTCTATGTCCTAATTCATGCTTTCTGTTTACCCTTTTATATCTATTACCACATCTTTATTTTTTACTGCCTCCAAAACTAATTTTTGTCTTTTTTATTATTAATAATCACTTAAATATGTTGGCCTCACTTTTTAGCTCCTCTTTGGTTATAACAACTACCTAGAATTATTTCCAATATTGAAATAATTTCTTTAGTCTAGTTCCCAAAATCTACCCATTGGTACCAAAATATCCATATCTTTACCTGGCTAGTCTATAAAATTTGCCTTACCCTGGGATTGGCTATTCTATAAAATCACTAGATAACCTAAAGTCTTGAATCTGAGAGTCTTCCAGCTACAATCTATATAAATTATACTTCTTTGCCACTTCTGCTTTCTACGGAACTTACTTCTGCTCTTATTCTTGTTGCTAGTTCGCATTCTTCAAATCAAGTGTATCCATTTTGAAAGTACTTACATCCCTGCCTTGCTGGACTCCATCACCAATTCCAAAGATTCTCAAACCAGTATCCAAGATTCATGTTGACCCTTATCTCCCCCAGTGCCACTTTCCTGAAGGATTATCACTTCTATAAAGCAGACTGTTAGGTCTTGACCAAATCTGTAGCTTAAGGAAAGCTTTGGTTCTTTTGTGCAATTGGGTGGCATGATGCTGTCTGAATGTTTTATCTTTTAATCTATCCAATCCAAGACATCTCTTGTCATTTGTAGAGACTAAGCAGGACTTAACTGTGATTGCCACCTGGCAAGGTTGAGACATTTTAGTGCCCCAAATCACAAAGAGGCAGCTCAAGTAAAAATAAACATTGTGACATTTAAGAAGCAAAGAGAGCATTTACTTTGGGCCAGATGGGTCACTTTACCTCACTAAATGGACTGTTCTGTTCCCACTGTGAAGTCTCAGCTGATGAGCTGCAGCCAGTTGCCTTGGAGGTTGGTCCCAACCTTCTCATATCCTACGAGAAACCTGTTTCTTTGGAGCTTGGTTCTGAGTCCCTAATACCTTATACATGATTCCTTCATTGCATCTGGCACATTCTTCATAGTGTTGCCAAGAGGATGATGGGGCTGCTGCTAAGTTGTCCTCAGCTATTTGGGGGAATCCCTGAGAGCTCGTGTGCCGGAAAGCACAACTTTCTGTGTGGATTCTAATGCTACAGATTTCTGTAGCATTCAGAATGATTTCTCATTTCAAAATGAACAATTTTCAGCTGAGATTTAACTTCATATTTAGCATAGATATAAGAAGGCATATTTTAAGTTTAGAGAAATGCCCTCAGTCTCTTATAGAAAAAAAGAAGAGATGACTCCTGTCTTAAGGAATAATATAATCCAGTGAGCTGGAGAAAAAATGTAGACACATTCCTAAGCACAGTGTGGAAAATATAGTAACTATTATAATACAAGTAATAACAAAATCCATGAACACATACATGAAGACACAAGGAATTCTTATGAAGGGAAAACAATTAGAAATTGAGGTAAGCTTCCTAGAGGAGCTAGAAATTGAGCTGTGCCTTGAAGAACAGACATGCCTGGATGGGCAGAGATGCAGGGGAAGCAGAGAAAGGAGAAGAATTGAAAGAGGAGGAAACAGAGAGAGGAAATGGCCTTGGGTGGGGCCAGGGAGGGAAGGCTGGAATGAGGGGAGGTACTGAGGAGGTGAGAGGAAAAAGAGTGGAAGCACTCAGGGTAGGCTGAATAGTCTTTAGCATTCATTCAATGAATGACAATTCCTGTGCACAGTACAGGCTTACCGTTGAGAAAGGAGGGAGGGGCACTTCAGTGATGTATGGCCAGGAAGTAAAATACACATGCCTGGGGCTGTTTTTGGAGCTGTGGAAGGCGCTGTCTCTTGGCAGTCTGAAAGTTCACTCTAAGTCTTTCTCATTTCTTGAACTCCAGTGACATGGACCATCTGAACCCTTCCTAGTGTCCAGTTCTTTTCTAGGTTGTTAACTTTGATTGACTGTTACATCACCCAGTTTCCTATCTAAAAGTGGTGACCGCATCCTTCTGAGCATCTGCCGGCCATGAGTAGAGTTTTTCCTGATATAAATAGACATATTTTGCCTTGGTAATTCTTGCTTCCACTAAATGACTTTCCCTCCAGGCACTTACTTTGTTGTTAGGTAGGCATATTGTTCTAATGCCTGGATTGACTTACAGTGTTATGGATGCACCAGGAAATAAACACAACGCCCACCTCTGCTACCACAACCACCAAGAAACAAAAACAAACAAACAAAAACCTGTCATTATCAAAAGAGCACTGATTTCAATGAGTAATGAAGTTGCATGAATCCCAACTTGTGGTTCCAGAGGATTTCCGTAAGCCTCTTGATTTCCAAATGAGAAATTCATGATAAGCAGTTAATTAGCTCTTTAAGCAAAGGCAAGCTACCACAGACACTGCTAGGCACTCCAGGCTCTCGGGAGAGGGAGGCCGGCCCCATACCCCGGAAAACATGCAGTGCCAAGCATGAAAACGGAGTTCATATAAATTCAAGTAATGTCCTTTGACTTTTCATTAAGCTGGGCATGTCCCAGTTACCCCTGGGGGATTTTCTTAATGTTATCATGGCAACATACAATTAAGTCAGATTACATTTTTTATATGCAGAGAGTGGTGCTAAGATACTATTCTAAATTATTCATCAGCTCACTTTTCACAAAACAACCCTAGATATGACTTTACGATGTGCAATATTAAAAAATAGCAGATAATTTGATATTGCTAGATCACGTAAAGAAGTCTTTCTTTCTTTCCCCAGGGAGAACAAAAGACTTAATGGAACTCTGCATGTGTCACTGTGCTTATCACAATTTACCGTATTACTCCAATTTATGTGGCAGACTGTGAACTCCTTGAGAATTAACAGAACTTTCTTCCCCTGGGCTGGAATATTCTGATTTCATCATTTTAAAGTCAGGGACAGCTCTGAAAAAGAGCTAAATCATTTCTCTTTCTTTCTCTGTTGGCTCTGTAGGTTTGACCCTTGGTTATCATATCACAGCCACTAAGAAGTCATTAATGAGACTGATTAAAGGCACCTTCAGAATGGCATCAGATTACTGAGCCCTGAGAGCCCACCCTTAATCTTTAGAGCAAGACCCCTTATTTTAAAGGAGAAAGAATAAAGTGGGATATTGAGTTACACAGCTAGAGGCCAGTCCCAGAGGGATAGAGCTTAGTGTTGGGATTCACTCCTTTTCTTGTGCTCTAATAAATCTTGCCAGATATGCCAAGATTGCAAGGCCCTGACCTTCTGGGCCATTGCTCAAGGTTTTGTTTGTGGTAAGCAACCCTGAAGGATGAGGTAATATCTTCTCCAAGACAGAGAACAGGCTTTGTTACACACTGTGTAGAGAGATGGGTTCCTCCGGCTTAGTATGCCTCTCTGGTTATGGAACCCATCTTGAATGCATCCATCTAGATCCATCTGCACTGCCTTGAATTAACTGGGGGCTCCGTGACCATGCTCTGCTTAGCTGCTGCTTTTATTTTGAATAGCAAAGCCTTTGTCTTTGATTTAAGAAAGCCATCCATGAAAGTGTGACAAGTTAACTTGTTAGTTTACAAGTAGAGTAACATCTTAGACCCTTCACAGACATTGACAGTGCTAATACTTGTGGTTGCCTTCTGATTCTGTTGCCTCTGTACTTTAAAGATATGGTTCCTTTCACTGGAATATCCAGTGAAAACTGTACTCAGTTCTCATGTGCTCTTTGGCCAAAGTATGAGTAGGAACCTTTATTCTCAAGATTTCAAGAAGAAGAATTTATCACTGACCTCTAAGAACTAGAACATCATGCACAAATCTCTACTGTACCATGCCTTCTCTACCAGGGTACCCTTAATAAATCTTTCCTTCTTAATCTCTTGTAAGCAGGCAGACAGAATTTCTGACATATGGAAAATATTTGTTCTCTGGGTCTTCCATGTTGAATATTACAGCATTACCATCATGACATTGTCATTATCATATGTCTGGGAGAAGTCCAGTATATTATTTAAATGTCTGTGTCTGGGCCTCATCCCCCAAGTACGATTCAGGTGACTTTGGAAGCTGTGCCTTTGAAAATTACTTAGATGGTGGGGCCCCAGTCACTAATTTGTAGGTCATTTCTGTTGTTTATAGGTACATGTGAAATATACATACACATGAGCTGATGATCAACTGAAGCACTGTGGCCTAGTTCTGAGACTTCTGTCCTGTCTAGCAGGAAGTAGTCATGTTGTATAAGTTGTGAGAAGGACTGTGGTTCTCTTCAGCTGGACATGTCTTCTCTATCAGAAATGGCTGCAGTTATTACTGTGTCTTACTACTGAGATGCTAGCTTGACCAAGGAGTCAGTAACAACAAACTGCATCCAGCACAACCACCCCTAATTCAAAGAGTTCTTCATATGCCAGTTATCTCCTATTCAACAGGTAACTTAGACCAATGCCCCTTGAACTTCACAGCAACCATTATGGCTGAGTATCACACTGCCTACCTTACACCCAAGGAAATGGGAACTAAATTGCATAGCTCCTCAGCATTAGAGCTTGAATCATAACGCAGAACTCTCTGAGTTGAAAATCTTATATTGGTATCTATCTAATTCCACTTTCTTCATAAACGCTTTGCCAGATGCAATGTGATCTGTAAAATTCACGAAGGCCACCATTTGCCAGTTCACATCTCCCAAGAATCCATATCACCTACAGAATGAAATCTAGTCTTTCTGCCTTTCAGCCAATTCTAAAATATTATCTTAACCCTCTTTCTAGCTGCATTCCCTACTGTGTACCCACAAAAGTATCCTAACCATAGCCAAATAGAAATATTCATGATTCTCTGTAGTGTAACCAGTCTTTCTCATTTATGCTTTCCTTAGTGCCCCCCTCAACCTGAAACAGCCCACTTTAACAGTTTACCAAAAGCTTACCATTTAAAAAAATATTTTTATTAGTTGTTGATGAATCTTTGTTTTTTTTAATTAATTTATTTATTTATATGTGGTGCTGAGAATCGAACCCAGTGCCTCACACATGCAAGGTAAGAGCTCTACCACTGAGCCACAACCCCAGCCCCAAGCTTATCATTTTTAAAGGTCTTAAATATTACTAACCTGAAGCTATTTGAGATTCTAACAACTGAATGTATGATTTTCCTCTTTTTAATAATACAGTGTTGTTTCCATGTTTCAGGTCTTCATCGCACATTGTCTTGGTACACTCTATCCTTCAACTGCCTCTGGAAAGCAAGTTGTCCTAGGAACCCTGATATTTCTTATGCTTTCAATCCATACATCCTCCTATGTACCAAATATCTCTCTTGGTAATTCCAGAAAGACATTATCAACTTAATACAGCCAGACCTGAGCTCGCAAACTCCCTTACAAACTTGAGCTCCTATGGTGCTCCCATTTCAGTGAGTGACCACCCTCCCTACCTGACTAAACCAGAAATAGGGATCCCACCATCGACTCTTTATTCTCTCTCACTTGTCACATCCAGTCAATTATCTAATCCTCTTTCATATACCTCCAAAATACTGCTGAAATATAAAAATTCAAATGTCCCCTATAATTTTCCAAGGTCAAGGTCTCACTTAGATTACAGTATCAGTCAAATTGACCTTCAAACTTCCAGATTTGCCCTACTGTAGTCACAGAAAGCCTCAAAGATGCAAATCTTACCATGTCATTCTCCTCCTCAGAAAACTTCCCTGCTCAGAAATTGACCTTAGGATAAAATCAAATGGTTTATGCAACTTTTCTTCATGGAACGATTTTATACTTCTTTAACCATATCTTTCAGAATTTCTTCCCCTTGTTCTTTATGCTTAGACCATTCTAGACCACATTCCTTTCTTTAGATAAGCAATGTTCATTTCCCAGATTTAATTTTTACCTTCAAGAATACACTACTTGTGCTGGGGTTGTGGCTCAGAGGTAGAGCACTCATCTACCATGCATGAGGCCCTGGGTTTAATCCTCAGCACCACATAAAAATAAAATAAAGATATTGTTTCCAATGTATAACTAAAAATAAATATTAAAAAATCTTAAAACAGAAAAAATACACTGCTTGCTGGGCGCAGTGGCGCATGCTTTTAATCCCAGCGGCTTAGGAGGCAGAGGCAGTAGGATCACGAGTTCAAAGCCAGCCTCAGCAATTTATTGAGGCACTAAGCAAGTAAGACCCTGTCTCTAATAAAATACAAAATAGGGCTAGGGATGTGGCTCAGTGGTAGAGTGCCCCAGAGTTTAATCCCTCCTATCCCCCACCCCCGCAAAAATACACTGCTTGCTCCTGCCCCAGGGCTCACAGTTTTGCCCAGCAACTTCTTCCCTATGTCAGTTTACATGTGACCTCTGACCCTCACAAAGACTCACACAAAGACTGGATTTGGTGTCATCCCATATCCTATAATCATGCTGTGCTCCTACTACCAGACTCCAGTGTTACCATTGCTGCCTTCATGGTTTGCTTCCCTCACTCTATTGATTAGAACCATCCAGTAGAACCCCAGTATCTGTGGAATTCTTTCCTTCAAGGTATTTGTCTCCCCAACTAGATGTGAAGCTTTGATAGAGCTTGGACTGGGCTCATAGAACTATGAACCAGAAAAGAACTTAGTTTGTGGAAGACTTAGTAAAAACTTGTCCTTCAGATTATTAGTTCCTGTTTTCTGAAATCTTTGCAACTAGTCACTCTGATTATTAGAGATATTCTTGAGTTTTTAATTGCCATAGTTTTTTTTGTTGTTGTTGTTAGATTAATGGTGTCTTTGTGGCAAGCAAGGGTTAATAACTATTTGAAAAAGACCCAGAGAAAGGAGGAAAGAACCTGTGTTCACGATGACAGTAATTTATGAGGAAAGGTTGGAGGAGCAAGCCAATCAAATACTGGATGCCAAATTACCATATATCACACAATTTACGAGGCAGTCAAAAGTGTTATTAAAGTGGAGAACAGAACAACCTTCTTAATTCATCCTTATGACAGTGATTGTAATGACTCTAAGAACCTGGTTTAACCTGAGTTCCTCTTTGAAGGCCTTTTCGTTTTAAAAAATTACATTTATTGCATTTTAAAGAGAGCTTGGCTTAAATGTATACAGTTAAAGCATAATAAAAAATCTCTAAATAAGCAATCTACATTTTATACTTCAATTGCTGGATCCCTATCAGCATCTATGGAAGGCATGCAATGGATTTTGGATTCCAAAAATGTAGAATCTAAACATTTTCTCTTTTTCTCTGTAAAACAAAATAATTAGTCTCTAGAGTTTACCAAAGTAATAATCTCTTTCTTTCCTTTCTCCTTTTCCTTTCCTTTCTCCCTTTCCTTTCCTTTCTCTTGCATTCATTCTTTTTCTGTTTTATGCTCCCATGCATCCAGCATTTCTCACAAGCTCCTAGTTTTTCTATTTTAGTATCTCTGGGGAGGTCAGCCTATTAGTGTTTTGGGTCTCATTGATCCCTGGCCTTGTGGACTCCAGTGAAAACCATGAGTACAGTATCCTCTCTACCTCCACAGCTGGCCTTTAAGGAGCTGAGATGCTGTAAGATATAATAACCTTGCATGACTTCCTACCCTAGCCTCCCAGCTCTAGGCACAGAATGGATGCTCAGTAACAAGCGTGGCATGAATAAATAAATTCTTTTACTTATTATTTAAAAATTTTTCTTGACTTCTATAATTCACTAGTCTATGCTGTGCATTTGAAACGGACTCAGATAACTACCAAATATGGTACATTGCTTCGTATGGAGAAATTCTGCTCAGAGCATTGCTGTACTTGTATAAAGTAAGTGGGGTGGGATGCGGCTTTTCTAAAGCTCATTAAATGGCAGTGAGGACAGAATTTCAGTATCCTGTGTGCCCTGGTCTCAGTTCTTACAGCAGCTTGCACCCTTGGTAGCAGCCAATCAGCCTATGGTGGCAGAATTTCAATCTACTGTGCTGGGATAGGTTCTGGTCCTTTGCAATGTATGGGCACTCTCCTGGAGAACAAGGTAACTTTACCTCAAATGAGCTTTTCTCCCAAAAGGACTCTTTTTCTAATGTCCCTCAAGTGGGGCCACGGTCCCTGAGAAGTCCTGGTACTGATTGACTTGATTTTATGACTATGAGCTTGGTAAGAATTAACCCTTGAGGGCCTCGCATTTGTCTACTATACGAGGAGCACATAATAATTTTCAATACGCTTCCCCACCACCCTTTTACCATTCTCCTTGTCCCCTTGGTGATGCTAATGATCTTTTGTGGAAGGAGGTGGACTACGAAACCCAAGAAAAACTCCCAAATTATGTCAGAGCTGACTCTTGAACAGTAAATAAGTATTACTAATACAAATAAGGTTATAAAAAGATTTATTCAGCAGAAACAAAAACTCTAACTAAGACAAAGAGATGAAAAATAACCAGAAGCATATGAATGTATGGGACATTTCATGAAAACTCATTTTGAGGCAAAAATGACCAGAATTGAGGATGGAACATTAGGGTTAATTTATTGAGGAATTTCTAGGTGGGGCCAAAGACCATTGACTTTGATTTGAAGTCAATGATGAGACATGGAAGGGTTTTACACCGCGGTGGATAAGAAGATCAGATCTTTGTTTTTGAAAGAACACTCTCTTTCTGGTTGCATTGTGGAGGATAGGTTTGAAAGTGAGAGTCTAGGGAATTATTTAGGAGGTTGATATAGAAATTTGTTAAGAGGCACTGAGATTTGAGCTAGAACACTGGCATAAGAGGAAAAGATGCCGTTCCTGCCCTGCCAAGCTTTTCGACAGAGATGTTTATGATTCCCATTCAGGTCAGGAGACCTTTCTTCTGGCCCACCGTGATTCAACCCCTCTCTTTCAGTAGTGATCAAAGCTTCAATCACAATGTAGAATTTTAGGCATCATAGGCATCAAAAATGAGTAGAGCAGATTGTGGTTCTCTGCTCTTGATAGGAAGGGTGGGCATTAAAGGATTTGTTCATCGTGTAGCTTCATACCATTCTTAGAGACACTGGTTTGACTCTTCAGGGAATTTTATTAGAATCCATGACTGGTGATTTCTTCTTATACCCCACCCTAAAAATCTCCCCCCAAATAAGGCTTTTTATATTATATTTCTAATGTTTGGCATATGCTTGAATACTTCCATCAACAGGGAATTCCTTATCTTTAATGGAACTATTTTCCACATTAGGTTAATCAGTCTCATAAGAATCTCCATCAACTTCGTTAGAATGTCTAACGTTTTGTATTTTTCATGAATTTTTTTTTCTGAACCTGGTGGAACATGACAGAACTGAACATCTCGGGTGACATTCAAGTTTTGCACAGTCTTCTCTTGAGATGGAGCATTCTCTACACCTGTGATTATTTCCCATCTTTTCATGGCTTCTGATCTCTCTAACGCTTTCATGTTCCTTTGGATGTATTTCTTTTCATGTGAGCCACCGATGACTCTATTTAGGGCAATTTACAATCTTAAAAATAAGTATCTTGTGGAGATTAGCTATCAGTGAACTGAGAGGAAAGCTCCAAGGGTAAGAATAAGAGAAGGAAGAAAGAGGGAGAAGGAATTAGGAATCAAGACCCTTCAGCCCCAGAGAAGCTCTTTCATGTGGCTGTGGGGCAGCAGCAGGTAGGACTACAGTCAGTTCCAGGTAGCTGTCATCTGAGTTGAAACTTCTTGAGTAAGAGGCACCCAACTGTAGCACTGGTGGGCAGGGCTTGGCTTTATCATTCCTGAGCCCCTCACTGTGGTTGGGGTTGTAAGTTTCTCCTGTGGCTGAGGAAAGGGAGGGTTGGGAAGCAACAAACCAGCTGCCACAAACCAGTCTGGAGTTGGGGAGAGATGGTTCTCCAAGGGAAGGGAAGTGTTGTTTCTGGAAAAAAGAGGGAAAGGATTAGGGTAGTCAAAATCAACAGAGGTCTCCAACAGAAATTGTTTGAGCAAGAAAAAGAGGTGAGTAAAGGCAGCCTAAGATAAATGAATCCTCACACTTATGGTGTAGCCAGTCTTTGGAAGAGCCCAGTTTCTCAATGCCAGACATCCATTCCTTTAAATCGTTTACTCTCTTGCTTAAAGATTGGCATCCATATCACATTAGGGTGTGGTTCCTGAACAAATTCTGACAAATAGGCCCCTGAGAGCCTGAGGTTTGTCCTGGATAGAGCATGGGACATTCTGACCATCCACCATCCCCCAAATGATGACTCCTTTCCCTCTTGGGTTGTGGAATTGCAAAACAGGCATCATGCCAATGTGCTAGTGAGAAGATGCCTGTGCTCTCCACTGGACAGAAGCTGGAGGAGATGGCAAAAATGTGTCCTGCCTGTGGGTCCCTGGATCTTCATGCACCCTAAAACTTCTACCAGATTGAAGGTCACCTTAACATACCTAGGGTTTGACCTCACAATTGAATGGCCACTTAAAGATCATCTTCATAAGCCATTCCACCCCAAATGTTTCCCTTAAGTGATGTTTTGAAAAGTTGTTTCAGCCTCTTTAAGCAAAATGCCTGCCTGTACTTTATCGTAATGGTTTTCTCAATACCTCATCTCCCCAGAGCATTCGTGCATTGTAAGTACCTTCTGTTTGCTGCTTAAGCTCTTTATTAATCACATTCTTTCCTATTCTGCCCTAACCAGGAGAAATGACAATTTTAGGCATTTCTCAGTTATCTACTATAAATTGGCCCAATTACCATCTGATCTTATAGACTTTTCCTTGGGATGTTTCACCCACTCTGGCACTGTAATTGGTTTGCTTAAAGGAAGAAGGAAAACAAATGGGGTCTTCACACTCTGCTGTGGGGATTTGTTGAAGCCGAAGTGTTCTCTGAAATGGTTAAAGGAGTTTAGTATTCATTACTATTGTAGAAATCACACTTAATGAACACACAAATGTTCACCACAATTTTAGTGAGAATATCTCATTTTCAAACTTTATAAATCTGGAAATTGAGGCTCTTTGTCTTTCCAGGCAGGGTAGGCAGTGGGTTTGAAGATCTAAATTGGGTGCAGTAACTGTTCATTAAATATTGAAAAATGAGCCCTCACAATCAAAGCACATGGGCATGGTTTAGTTTGTCTTTCCATAACTTTTCCTCTATTTGCTAGATGTTTGCCCACTATCCTTGCCTCACCCACTAAAAGAGAAGCACATTTTAAGCTTTATCACTTGCAGTCTTGAGGGAACAGTATCCTTGTGAGATGCCACAGAATAAACACTGGGGGCACGTGGGTGGAAAGCTGGGGAGGTCAGCTTCACCAAGAAGAAATTCTTGGTTGATTGTGTCTTGGGGTGATCCTGATGACCAAGAACTCCAGGAATGAGCACAGTGTGCTCTGCCACTTTGGGATCTGCATTTTATGTCACTGAGCTATTTTTGGAAAAGAAAATTAGAAGTTAAAGATGGTACCCTATGAGAGTTAAGGCAACCTTCCACTTGTCTCATTTACATTTCTAGGCTCCTTCAAACTCAGTTCAGGTTTTATCTCCAGAAAGTCCTTTCTGAACTCCAAAACTGAGTAAGTGATTTTTCTACGCTTGCAGGACCAAATGCCTCCCAGCCCCTCAGACACTGCATCGAAATGATTACTTATGCCTGACTTCTTTTCCAAGGCAGGGACTCTGTCTCATTCCCCTGTGCATCACTGGCACATGGCACAAGGCATGGTGTAGTAGGTACCTGTTACCTGATTGTGGAATCTGATGTGGGCTCAGGGATTGTTACACAGGGAAGGCTTCTCTGCAGAATCACAATGAGGCACTCACAGTTAAAGACTGCATGGGTCAGCGTGTGAAGGATTTTTCTCTGGGTCTTTAGTATAGCATGCAAAAGAGAAGAGGGAAGTACTGCTTAAGGACATGAACATAGCCTGTTGCAGTAGGCTTGGTGGGTAGACACAGCACCAGATAGGTATGCAGTGGGAACCCCGCAGCAGAAATTTCCCTTGGATCAGGTATGGGGAACACAGATTGGTAGAGGGATTCTAGACAAAGCCCTCCTTTTGAACAATAAGGGAATAGCCCTCATAGATTATGTTTTAGGACATTAGTGAACCAACCCCTCCTAGTCTTTGAGAAATTTTCTACTTCCTCAAGTTCTGTGGGGACATTGTTTTATTCTTATTCTTAAAGTTGAATATTGGATAGACAACCCCAGGATCATTGTTTCCTTTGATCATGTGTCTCCTGAGTATTACTATAAGAACTGGGGGAAGGGGAGTTAGCTGGCCTCCTCAGGTCCAAACCCTGGGGATAGAACTCCCTGTCTTTTCCTGAAGGTTGCCATGTAATTGGCCTCATCTATTAAATGTACTGTATCATCCTTCACTGCCATGCATTTAATTATACATTGTGGAAGGGTTTGAATAACAACTTTTACTTCTAAAAGCCTGCTCCAAATCTTCCAGCATTACTAATAGAAATCCCAGGGAGTAAAGCTTGTATTAAAATAGAAAATAAAAAATGCATAAACTGAATCAAGCCAATGTAATGGAATTCTTGCCAAAAACATAAAAAAGCATATGCATAATATTTTATTAAACTTAAGAAACACATATAAATTCCTCTGTGGGATCCAAGTATATTAGTAATAGACATACCATAAAATTCAGTTACTCAACGGCCATAAAAGAGAACACGGACCAAGTAAATGCTGTCATTTTAAAGTAAACATTTCAAAATGAGAGAAAAATACACTTACCATATAGTGACAACTGGGACAATGGCAGTGATATAGTCACTGGACATGAGTCATCTCTGGGCAGGTACAGATCTACTGGTAAGAGTAGGAGTGGGGTCCTGTATTAATCAGTATTCTCCAGAGAACAAGAACCAATATGTTATTGGCCCTGAAATTTAATATATATTAAAATCTCATGCAATTAAGAACTCTGGGAAGACCCAGGATCTCTGATTAACATCTGGAATCTCAGGAGAGCTGGTGGGATATATCCAGACTTATGCTAATGGCCTGAGAACCAGGAGAACTGATGGCATAAGATCCAGCCTGGATCTGAGTTCACTGGGTGAACACTAATGTCTCCACTCAAAACAAATGAGTAGGGAGCTCTTCCTTATTTAGCCTATTTATTCTTTTCAGGACTTTAACTTTCTGGAGGAGACCCACACATATCGGGGAAGGCAATCTGCTTTGTTCAGTCTGCCAACTCAAATGCTAGTCTCAGCCAGAAACATCCTTGCTGACACACCCCAGATCATGTCTGATGTTTGACCACATATCTAGGTATCCCATGACCCCATCAAATTGACATGAAATTCACCATCACAGGTGCTTTGTCCTGAGGTGCTCCAGTAGAGGAAGGGTGTTCACCTAAGTTGCAGCTCTGGATTTACGGTGTATACAGTAAGACAGCGTGAAGTATTAACAACTCTTGGGCTGAACGTAAAGTATGCAACGTGGCATTCATGGATTAATGCATTGGTGTTTGTGTTTTGTGTGTGTCTAGCACTTTACATCAGTAGCCATTCTTCCTCGATGCTTGGGTAAGATTATAATAAAAATTGGTTAGAAAAAGACAGATGAATTGATTTCGACGGGATTTGACTCCTAATATAGAATATCACTTTTCCTATGAGAAAAGGCTCAGAGTTAGCAAACAGAACGGGAAATCTTTTTTAAATTGATTTTATTTTTTAAATACATGACAGTGGAATGCATTACAATACTTATTACACATTTAGAGCACAATTTTTCATTTCTCTGGTTGTACTCACACCAATTCATGTCTCCATACATGTACTTTGGATAATGATGTCCATCACGTTCCAAATCATTGCTAACCCCCTGCCCCCTCCCTTCCCCTTCCACCCACTGCCCTATCTAGAGTTCGTCTATTCCTCCCATGCACCCCTTCCCTACCCCACTATGAGTCAGTCACCTTATATCAAGAAAACATTTGGCATTTTTTGGAGGGGGTGTGGGATTGGCTAACTTCACATAGCATTATCTTCTCCAGCTCCATCCATTTACCTGAAAATGCCATGATTTTATTCTCTTTTATTACTGGGTAATATTCCATTGTGTATATATGCCACATTTTTTAATCCATTCATCTACTGAAAGGCATCTAGGTTGGTTCCACAGTTTAGCTACTGTGATTTGTGCTGCTATAAACATTGATGTGGCTGTGTCCATGTAATATGCTGTTTTTAAGTCCTTTGGGTATAGACCAAGGAGAAGAATAGCTGGGTCAAATGGTGGTTCCATTCCCAGTTTTCCAAGGAATCTCCATATTGCTTTCCATATTGGCTAACCAAGAATTTCGTAAAAGGAGTGGTTCTTTCCTTGTCTCATTCTACAACAAATGCATCTTAAGAGACAAATCTGGATGGATCATGTGACAAAATGGTTTATATGGCAAGACTCTTCTAAGATGTAATGAAAAAAACAGAGAACTGGGGTTGTATTCTCATGTATCAGGGTGTGTTGCTGGAACTAGGGTGCCTTTAGCCCTAGAATATGCAAAGATGCAGAACAAACATGGAATATCTGTGAAGCATTAGTTTGTCTAGAAATTTTGGGGAAAACCAATCTTATATTAAGCCAACCAGATGCTTCATTGAGCAGAATATGGCATTCACAAGAGTTCCAATATGTGATTTTAAAGAAATTTTATGCTCATGGCCAGCTGCTGTGGGTTCTGTCCCCTTTCCTTGGGGTAACTGTACACTCTGGTCTGTAATTAAAGATTTTTAGGTAAAAATGCTTGAGAGGTCCTAAAAAGGACATTTTCAGGTAAGAGACTGATTTCTAGACTCAAGTATTTTGTTGATTTGCTGTTTGACTCTGGGCAATACACCTGTCCTCTCTTTACTGGTGATTCCTCATCTATAATGCTGAAATAAAATTTTGTCTAGAAGCTTCAGCCTGAACAAGTGATCTCTTGAACATGTCTGAGTTGCTGGATCTTTAATTGTCACTATGTTTTATATGAGAAACTTTGATGGCATTTGGGATGTAGCCCACTTTTCTATCCACTGAACTTAGTATTTCAGTTGCTTTGTACCTCTTAGTTTTGGCCTCTGAGAACCATCTTTGATATTCTTCCCTACAAAGCAGGATCTCATGGTTTTTGCAGAGCACTCTGCTCTTCCCTTCTCATTTGAAAGAATGATTTTGACCATCCAGCAGCTGACAAGCTCCAGTCAGCCTAGTGCAGGTGGCTGTGGAATCACATACCTTATTAAACATCCCCCATGACAGACTGAAGTGCTATGAACACTTGCTAAATGGTTTGGCAAAGGGACAAATCTCTTTCCTAAGTAAAGTCTGTAAACCACATTTCAAATCTGTAGTACAATAGCTGTACACTGAGCTCATAGTTTGTTTGGATATTTTGAAAAGTATCTTACCACTGATAGATCTTATATTTACATAAAAGTGGATCCATTTTAGAATCCCAAGCCATTTTTGGTTTGAGGAAATCAAAGTTGAATGAAAATTCAGTAAAGTGTAATATAGTCATATTTGCACTATTTGGAATAATCTATTCATGAATATAGCTGGATGTGTCTCTCTGAATTATAGAACTGATTTCCTGAGAGATCAACTCTGTAAGCTCCTGTCTTCAGGGAAGAATAAGGATGGGATACTTACTTTTCATTTGTTGCTGACCTAGTGGTGTCTTTTGACCTTACAGTTGTGACTTCAAGATCCTTGCCTTCCTGAAGAGGTCAATATTTATTTCCTACTACATTCTGGGCCAAATTTTGATATAGAACCAATCCAAACCCAGGCATTGTCTGTCATCAGTGACTCAAGGTGATGGCTTTGCCTTGACTGAAAGCCTGTGAATTTAATTCCTGTAATTATCCAATAAATATTTTTGCATACTTACTGTATTGTATGTCAGACACTCTGGGGGTCTAAATACCTGATCCTTCCCTTTTACTCTTAAAAGCAAATTTAACTACATTTATTGGCACCTTTTAGTTTGAAAGCCAGGGGATGTTTGGTTCTTGTTTCTGTTTTCCCACCTAATATCCCTTAACAATGAATCTACTTATAGTACAACAACTGGGTCCAACTAGCTATCTTAGTATCCCTTTATTTATGGCAATCCAAAATGGTGGTCTGAAGCTGGACTCTTGCTGGTCCTCTTCACTATAGTCTACCATATCACAAGTTCAGAATTCATAAATAAACTTGGGAATTCTGTATTCCATGAGGCTGGTAAGTGTTTTCTAGTAGACTACAAGCTTCAAGAGGGCTTAATGTGATGCCTTGTATTTCCTCTGCAGTAGCACTTATCATACCCAACTGTAGATCTTATATTTAATGGCCTGTTATACCTACTAGACTGGAAGTTCCATGAAGGTAGTGATGGTGTCTTCCCTTTTCACTGATGTATCCCCACAGTTACCTCAAAAGTAAGTACCCTGCAAATTCTTACTGATGGAAAAATAATTCATTTCTAATTAATTCCAGCAAAAGCAAAGCATAATTATCCTGTGGCACACATCCCATCTTTCTTTATGTCTCAACAATTTTAGACACACCATAGAAGTTGGAGGATGGGTGACAAAGTTAGATCCCCCCCAAAAAAGTTGAAAATATGTATTTGCCTACCACCAATATAAGATGTAATTTCAAAGACTTCATTTTACTTCAAATGACAGCAAGAGAGAAAACAAATATGACATAGAAATGTGTTGTTTTGAGGCTCTGTAAATAGCAATCTAAAGACTAATATTTTAGTGAAACACCACCATTTCCAAGAAAGTTAGATTCATTAATCAAATGGCAGAGTAAAAAACAAATATATTTGTTGTTTCTTTTTCATCTTCACACCTTTCATTCAGATAATAGTAGATTTGGTAGGATGAGAAGAAATAATAAACATACAAAACAATATTTTGCCCTAATAAATCCTTAGGCTGGGAGTTTATTTCAGAATGAAATTACATCATCATGTTCATGTGAAAAATAGAAAAGTATGGTCAAAACAACCAACTTTGCCTTTAGCAAATTCTTGTGTCTCAGGAAAACAAACAATTCAGTTTAGACAGTTTTGTCTGTAAATACTGACTAGTTAGAAGCAAAATATATGGCACATACATTTTAATGGGTGATTCACTGACAATTGTGATTCCTCAAGGTAGCTGAATTTAGGGAAATGAGGAAAATCGTGGGACTCGAGGAAAGATTTTGGAATCACAGCACACTTGTCTAATGATTTTTGAAACCATTCCTCTCTTCCTCTATGAAGCCTAAAGAATATAAATGTGAGTAGATAGCTCTGCCTCCGAAAATGTTTTCTTAGTTGGAGACATATCTATGTATCTGGAATCACAGTGCCATATCCTCTGAGAAAGTTTTGAGTGGAATTTTGTTGGGAGTACAGAGAAAAGAAGAAGTGGACTCCTGTGAGAGTTGACATCTGAGCTAGACCTTCAAACTGAGTTGGAAGTCTTCTGCTACGGAGGAGGGAATAAGATTTTTTTTTTTTTTAAAGGAGAGGTCAAAAATATGCTGAGAGGAAGGTGTACTGAGGGAGGTTCAGAAATATGTTGAAGATGGAGAGGTAGGTGAACTCATAATACTATGAACAATACAGTTTACAAGAGAAATGGAGGGTGAGGGGAGAATGGGGGTTTGCTGCAGTTTGTGAAGGAGCTGGGTGCCAGAGTCACACATGTTGTGGACAGATGAGAAGGGGGCAAAACAGAGCAGCAGCGGAGCCATCATACATGCAACACTAAGGAATCGCAGCAGTTCTGGCTGAGATAACAGTACCTTTAATTCTGTTAAATTAGTGTGCATGAGTGGCAAGTGTGAGATAAAGTGTCTTAGACGTAAGAAAGGCCTTTCTGGAGTAGTTGATATTTGAACAATAAATGGGAAGAATAAGGGGAAACCCAGAGGGGAGAAACCTTCCAGGAAACAGAACCAACTGGTAGAAAAGGATGAGTGAGAGAGGAGATAGGTGAGGGAAGGGGAGGGGAGGAGGAGAGAGAGAAAGAATGGGAAGGGAAGGGAGGAGGGAGAGATAAATGGAAAGGAGGAGAGAATGGGGGAGGGAGGAGTGGGGGATACATTCCCAGAACTGAAAGTGGTTGAGTATGACAGTAGAATGAGAGAAGAAATTAATAAAGGCAATTGGAGATGAGTCTAGAGTATTATTTTTAACCTAAAACATGATATGTAAGTGAATAGATGATGATTATGATGATGATGCAGGATAGAAAATGTTCCATAAACAGAATGACGTGAAGGAACAGAGGGCTTTTTATAGGAAAACAGTGGGGAAATAGTCCAGAAATAGCATAGAACAGCTATCAGATTATATGCAAGAATGATCTGTCTCGAAATGAAAAGGGAAGACAAAGTGATTTCACATTTTAGATAAGGCCAGAAGGTGAATGGAGCTGTCATTGAAAAGACCTCAACCATGTGGGACTGGATTGGGGTTGTGAAGGACACAGATTTAGGAAGGAAAGAGGGAGCTATGGGTTGGGTAACTAAACTTAACCTGGATATGAGATATCTCAGTGTTAATGGCTATAAGGTTTCCAAAACTGCTGGTGGGAGAAGGTTGCTTTAGCTTTTAGAAATGATTAGCTGTGCATACTTTATTAAATGTGAAAACAATAAGCTTCCCTTTTCCCTAAGCGGACTTTGTGTACGTAGAACTGGAGCCATAGCTGTGTGATGCTGCTGGTTGGCCTTATTTCTGACCACAACTGAGGGATGCAAATCCAAAGGGCATCTCTGGAGATCTGTGACTTGGGCACAAGCCATTAGTTGTATTTCTGACCCCTTAAACTGGTGTGTAATGATGAAGTATCCAGATGTGATACTGCAGTAGTCAAAAAAAAAAATCTTTTTAAATAACTAAAAGATTTTTATTGCCAGAACTTTTCTTCAGAGACTTCATCAAGAAAGACATATTTTTTTTGTATATTTAAAGAAATAAGCTCTAACCTTGAGGGAAGACAGCATCAAAGATCTGGCAACAACATTTACCATGAATAATGAATGAAAAACATAAAAAAATTAATTGGGAAAAATTAAGTATCAGTGTAGTACTTGTGCAAATGAACTCATGGGAGTTGTGGTAGGTTTGTCTCACTGACAAGCTGTCTGTATGAAATCCTCCTCCTGCTGCTTCCTCAAGGCATTGTGTAGCTTCTCCTCCTCTCCAGCTGATAAGTCCCTCTGTTCTCCTCCACTGGTTACTGGTGGATATTCCTTAAACCACAACTTTTAAGCTCTTGTCCAATGTCTACTCCTTTGATTCCACTGTCATGTGACCAGTCCCTAATTCCTGTTCCTTACCATCCAATTTATCCTTTTCCCAAAATTTGTGTTCTCAAAGCATTTATTTATTTACCTTACTTTATTAAAAAAAAAACCTTTGAACTATATTCCTTATGCCTTTCTGTTATCCCAATCCTACATTCCAAAGCCAAGTTCCAATTCACATATTTCTTACTTACCAATGAGCAATACTTTTCATGTCAAACTCCATATCTTGGTTCTTGCTTCCCAAGAACCCAACTGCAAAAACATGGATTCCAGATGTGGCTCAGAAATGTCTTTGGCCAAAGGTAGCATTCCACTTGTTAAAAATGAAGTGGTGAACTGATGGAAGGAGGTTACCAGCATGTAGGATGCACCAGGCTATTGAGATGAATATATGAGATGAGTAAATAATATTTATAAAGATGGTGGGGTTGAATGGCTCTTGAAAAATGTACCTGATGCTTTATAGAGAGATAATGAGCAGTTGAACATGAGTAAAAGCAGTAAAATCCAAGTATGAAAGCCAGTGGGCATATTTGGTTACATTGAAGAAGTTCTTATTTCAAAAATCAAGAACTTAAGGAGAACTTAATAGTGATAGTGACGGACATCTAATGACTGTTCAGTGTTCAGCCCTGGTAGATTTGTTTTGTTGAAGTCCACCCAGGACCAAGAATATTGTCCGGAGTGGTGGTTGAGTCCCTAGGAAGAAGGACCACGAGGCACCATGGCAAATGCCCACCACAATGGTGGCATCCCATTGCCTTCCCCAAAGAGACTTTTGGACTTTTATATGGATAACTGTTCACTGGAGAAAGGTAATACCAAGACATTTCAAGGATTGTGGGTACAGGGATTTGAGTTGATATTGATTCTCAAAGACCTAAATTTTATGGTCCTCCTGTTACACTGTGGCATATGGGATTCTGTACAAAGTCTGATGTCATTCTTCTCTTCTTCAATACAAAGTTGGGCTTGACATACAAGCACTGTATTGGAACATTAGTCAGGTCCATAGACAGAGCTTGGACCTGACTCCCGCTCCTAAATACCCTCAAGCATCACTAATTTATTGATTAAAATCATACTGCATATAAGTAGAAAAGCTATGAATTGTCATAATTAATTGAACTTTTAAAAAAGAAGGCAATGAATTTGTTGACCTTATACTCATGGTTGAGTCATGAGAAAATTGGGCAAGACTTTTCTGAACTATAAGTTTTAGTTCTAATAAACTATAATTATTTTGAAACAAAAGTTGCCAAATATTCAATAATTAAAGGCAAAATGTGACAACAAAATTTACAATTTACATTTTCCTCACTGTTGTTACACTGCATGTGAATAAACTAACTTTGAAGGTCTGAAGAAAGTAGAATTGTGTGAACAATGTACACCTGTGTGCAAATTTATGTTGAAACGTTTAATAATACAAATTAATGATAATGATTTTACATACTTTTCAAACATGAATCAATATGGAGAAGATTTTTTGAATTGTAACTGGTAGTGTTACATAACTTGATTATAAAAAGCATGAGAAAAATTTGAAGGACACTTTTTTACATTGACAGATTTAGAATTACTTTTCAATATATGCATTACCCCTTTGGAATCAATTTTAATAATACTGAGTTGACAAAAGAGTTAATGAATTTACTGAACTTCAAAAGTCATATTCTTAAATGGATATATTATTTGCTACAAAGTCAAATTAATTCTTTAAAAAAGATACATTAATCTTGTTAATGTAAATAACATTTATTAAAGGAAACTTATTCTTTTTGGTAATTAATTTATTTATCTGACATCTTGTAAGTATGTTTGAGACAACTTGGCATGTGAATATCTACTTTTTCAGAAGTAAATTGTTATCAAGAATATAGCATAAAACTTAGCATCTCAATCTAGATGTGCTGTACATGCAAAATGTCAGAAATATGGAAGATGTGATGCAAAACGTACCTCATGAGGAGGCCAGGACCACAGAGCACAGGTGCACAGAGCCTCCCAGCCCTCCACCACCCGGGATCAGAACAGCAAGAGGACAGCTACTTGGCAAGGTGAGTGACACAGGGAATTCATAGAGGCTAAATATTAAACTCTCAGAGACTTGGAGAGTCTCAGAAATTCTGGTTATTGGAACAGAAAACAAAGACGAATCCCTCAGCCTGGAACCTGCCCCGACAGCATCAAGCTAAGGCTGGGGGTAGGGGCACCTAAAAGGGAAAGGTAGAGAAGCCACATCGACAAGATTGCCTTGGAAAGAGCAGCAGAAGAGAAAGCCAGACTAGCTTCACTGAGGTGGGAGCCGCATAGGCCTGCTGCAAGAACAGTGCTGTGCTTTTCTCAGCTCAGAAGTAGAGGACTGTGGTGCTATTCTGTGCAGATCATGCCTAAGCTTGAAGCTCTGGGAAAGATTAAATTTCTGCAGCTCCCTCTTATCTGGATATAGCAGTAAATATTGTCACAGGGAGTGTCTTTGAAGCAATCCATCTAAATAATTTATATATATAGTGGAATAGCTGCAAGACGAAAGCCGCTGAGACCTCCGAAGAGTGGAGACAGCTAGCCGGGCAGGGCACACGCCACCATCCAGGTGTAAGGCATCTCTGTAGCACACTGAAAACTACAGGGGTGCAGGCAGCCTAAAGCCACTGAGTCCGGCCCCTGGCAAAAGCAGGAACAGAGTTGAGCAGGTGGGACGTGTGTCACTGACCTGGCGTGCTGCAATTTTGCCACACACACTGATAACTGCAGAGACCTGCGGCCAACTGCAGGAATGCAGCAGGCTAGACGGTCGGGTGTCACTGTCTAGGTATATGATGCCACTACTATGCATGGAAACCTAGTTGGGTGCAAATACACCCATAGCATCTCTGCACACTCTGTACCATGCTACCACATCTCATATGCCATGGCCCTGCAGAACTTTCAGAGCCACATGGTACAGAGAAGGTTGGGACAAATTTCCTGTTGATAGCCCAGTGCTAGGTGTTTCTCTAGGTGAGCACAAAGCCATTTCTGAATCAGGGAGAGATTTAGCCACAGGACCTCCTCAGGGCTGTTCCCTCTGACCCACAAGAGAACACATTGCCTCTTGGGCATGCAGAAGAACTATCAGAGCCACTTATGTTCCCACCACAAGTGGGCAGGGTGAGGTATTTGTAGATAGGTGTCAGACCCTGAGGAATTTTAATCTTTTTAATGTTAGTTTTTATTTCACTGGTATTGTCTTCTGTGTTGGTTGGTTGTTTTCCCCCACTATTTGATATTGCTTACTTTAATCCAGTTGAATGTCTTTTAAATGTGCTAATTGGATTTATTCTGTTTTTTAAATTTTATTTTTCTATTTTTCTCTTTTTCTTCTCACTTTGCCATCCTCTGCGTCCCCCACCCCCTTTTGGCTTCTTCTTTACCTATTCTTTTTATGCCTTATATACTTTAATATTAATTTACTGTCTTTAATATTTGATTTTCCCCCCACCTATTCCAGAGGACTACTATCCTTACTGGCTTTTGGATTAGTAGAGTTGTACAAAACATTTTCTTATCCTTTGCTAATGTATGGTTTGCTTTTATGTGATTGCAGTTACTGGTGATGATTCTCTTTTCTCAAAAATGGTGTTGGGGATCCACCATAGCACTTTGAACAAATTGAGTGAATACTTTGATGCTGACATATACCTACAGCTTGGGTCACATAGGAAAGAGAAAGCAGATTACTAGAACAATTCCCACATGGCAGTAGAAGAGACATCCATCCCAGCAGATGTACAAATCTAATTCAAAAACATAGCAAACATGAGAAAATAAGGCAATAAGACAACTCCAAAAGCTTATAACTCTCTAATAACTCAAACTGTAGATGTTGCAGTAGAGGAATTCAAAAAAAATTCAAAAAGTTGATGGTTAAATTATCAAAGAATTCAAAGAAAAACTAAGGAATTAACTGAGGGAGAAAATACAGGAGATGCGAGAGCATTTCCATAGAGAGAGAGAGATTCTGAAAAAGATCCAAACAGAAATCTTAGAAACAAACAAAATAAAATAAATAAAATCAAAAATTCAGGTAAGAGTCTCACCAATAGACTGTCAAGTAGAAGAAAGTTATCTTTCAGAATCAAAGAAAAAATAAAAGCCTTCCAGTTACCAATAAGCTATCATTGAAGAAGATACTTAGAGGAATCCTACACACAAAAAACGGAAGATAAAAATAACCAGGAGAACATGGGAAAGAGTAATTTTCATTAGAAGGATAGATGAGTAAAGGCAGTTCTAAGAAGGAAGTTTACAGTCATGAATGCCTACATAAAACAAGTCAGATCTCAAATGAATTACATGATGATGGATCTCAAGGTCTTGGAAAAGTAAGAACAAACTAACCCACAAAACTGGGGTTATTACCACAGCCTCCACTGAAATTCAGAGGATCACTAAGGACCATTTTGAAAACTTATGTTCCAATAAAATGGATAAATAGATAAAATTTTAGAACATATGACTTATCAAAACTGAATGAAGAGGAAATACAAAACCTAAACAGACCAATAACAATAACAAACAATGAGATCAATGCAGTAATAAAAAGCCTTGCAACAAACAAAAACCCAGGAGTAGATGAATTCACAGCTGAACTTTACAAATGTTTAAAGAGGAACTAACAAAGTTGCTCAAATTATTCCATGAAAATGAAAGGGAGGGAATACTTTCAAATCTGTTCTACAAGGCTAAAATCAACCTGATACCCAAACTGGATAAAGGTACATCAAGGAACAAAAATGATAGACCAATATTCACATACAAAACATTCTTAATAAAAGTTCTTGAAAACACAGTTCAATAACATATCAAAAAGATCTTTAGGCATGATTAAGTTGGTTTCATTTCAGGGATGCAAGGATGGTTCAATATCTGCAAATGAATAAATCTAATATACCACATTTTAAAAAAAAGCAAGGACAAAAATCACATAATCGTATAAATACATGCAGAAAATTCTTTCAACAAATTTAGCATTCATTAATGATAAAAACATTGAAGCAACTAGGGATAGAAGGAACTTACCTCAATATCATAAAGTCTATATGTGACAAAACCAAAGCCAATATCATCCTAAATGGAGAAAAACTGAAACCATTTCCTCTAAAATTAGGAACAAGACAAAGACACCCATTTTCATCACTTGTATTTAAAATAGTACTTGAAATTTTAGCCAGAGCAATTAGAACTGCACTGATCCAGAGCTCCTCAATCTATAATTTTATGGAGGACAGGAGAATTAGCATAACCCTGGAACAAAAAGAGAAGTACATGAGATTATCCATCCCATATACTGTGAATGTGCACCTTCTGAACCTTCCTGGTAATTGCAATAGAAATGAGCCAGCTATCAAATCAAATCTGCATATTATGACCTGAGAACACATCTGATAAGGCAGCTATGATTGAGGCTACCACTTTCTTGTTCTTGCAGTAATCTGTAATCCTTCTCCAAGTTCCATGTAGTTTTTGCAAGAACCGGACTCATGAAATAAATGATGGGACCACTGCTTTTGATACTTCATTTCTTCAAGTATATACTAATATTAACTATCCTCTCTAAAATGAGATACTGGTTTTATCTTGGTTAAGAATACTTTCGTACTTATATAAACTAAGTATGACTGAAATAATAATTCCTTTTACCATCTCCACATCTAAAAATCAATTTCTATGTTGTATAAAATTCAAGGCTTTTTATAACTGGCCAAAGTTATAAAATGAGATCCTGCTAAGACAAAATTATTATGGGATAGTTAATTTTAATTTTTGGTAACTTATTTTATTGATTCATTTTCACTGTGGAGAGGAACCTTCTAGTTAAATTCACTATATATTGGCTGAAAAAGTCTCAGTATTTCTCTTTATTTTCTTGAAATTTTTTTATGCAACAAAACAAGCTTTTGTTTTATTTTGCTGCATCAAATTGCAATTGTCTTTTATCTTGAAATTTAATGAAATTTGAAATATAAAAGAAATTTATTCTTTCACTCTGTTTTTTTTCTTTCCTAGTAGTAGCTTTTGCATTTTCTCTCAATTTTACATCAATAATATGTAAAATTATATCAAATATTTATTATTATATCAATAATATTCCATTTTGACTTAAAATTTATCCATATTTATTTCTTTAAATTAGAAAAAAATAGTTTAATTATATTTAGACTTTCTATTATTTTAATGAATTAGCTTAATGCAATGAACTTTCTCTTAGAACTGCATTCATAGTGTCCCAGAGATTTTGATATGTTGTGTCACTATTCTTATTTACCTCTAAAACTGTTTTTATTTTATCCCTGATTTCTTCTGCTATCAATTCAATAGCATATTATTTAGTCTCCAGATGTTAGAGTAGCTTCTATTTTTTATTTTATCATTGATTTCTAATTTCATTTCATTATGACCTGACAGAATACAACGTATTTAATACAAAGAGGAATAATTTAATTATAAATTACTTCTTATGTAGATATCATTGCAATGTGTACTGATTACAGAAAATATTCCAATAACATAGTAAGATACCAATCCTGGAAAAAAAATAATTTGTACTTCAATTGTTGAATCCACTCAACCAGTGTTGTGTTTATGTGTAAAACTAGTGTTTATACATATTCCTGATACATACTGTACAATATAGCAGTATTATGTTATTATCTGAGCTGGGTGACAGGACATGTAATCCTACCAAAATAGTGAAATTATGTCTAACAAAATTTATTTTAGACTGCTTCTGTCTTTAAATTTAAATTCATTAAAATTAATTCAAATCGTATATTCTATTTCTCAGTTTTACCAGTCACGTTTCACATGCTCAATAGCCTCATTTGACTAGTGGCTACTGGAATGAACACTATAGATTTAGAACTTCTGGACATTTTGCAGGACATCACATTCACCTATTACACAGGTGACATGTTGATTGAGCTGGTTGAGGGAGACAGAGTTGGCATATTGGGAGGCTTGGTAAAATAGGTGTGTTCCAAGGAATGAAAGAAAATCCCTGAAAACATGTAGGGACTGTCATAGTCATAAAACATTTATAGACCAGTGGTCAGAAGTATGGCACAACATAACCTCCAAAAGGGAAACAAATTATTTTATCCTGCACTTTCCATCTTGAAGAAAGGAGCACAGTAATGCTGTTGGGTCACTTCAACTCAGTTAATTAGCATGTTCTACACATAGAGAGATTGTCCTGGCCCATATACAAGGTGAGGCAAAAGGCTTGGACACTTGGAAATGTCCTAAACAGAAAAAAGTTTCTGCAGCCCAGCTATTGCTCATACTGATCATGTAGAGCTAGGGTGTCAGATTTATTGGTGGAGGCAAGAGATGCCATGTGTGGATGGTAACAGGTTCCAGTGAGTGAATCCTTGGGTTCTGAAGTAAACCAGGGTATCTGCAGTACATGTGCTTCTTAGTCTATGAAAAATATGAAAAGAGAAGGGAGACCAGTAGTGTAGAGGATTGGGATTAGGGGAGGGAGGTAGAAAGGGAAAGGGGTAGTATAGGGAAATGAAATAGACTAAATTATGCCATTTGCAGGTATGAATATATAATGATGAATCCCATTATTATGTATAATTATAATGAACTGATAAGGCTATTTAATAAAAATTATTAGCTCTTTAAAAATCCTTACAGTATATTATGAGCCCAAGTACAGACCAAATACCTGACAATGGGGAACTATGTGACCATGTGACTGGTAGTTTCTAATATCAGCTGAGTCTTGTCAGACCTACCAAGTGATATGATAGGTAGGCCCATACAATGCACCGTAAGATGGAAGTGGCGCATCCTGTGTTGAGCTTGAATAAGACCAGACGACAGATGAAGTAAATGAGCAGTTAGATCAGACCCTGTGGCACCCTCTACTGTGTATTACTGACTATCCTTCAGCTCATGACCACGGCCATGGCTGGGATTCCATGCAAGTAGTTCCAGAAAGGGAGAAAGCCCGATTTGTTTAAAAGTGGGTCAACTCATTATGTGAGTAAAAGCCCAAAATGGACATCCTCTTCACAGTCACCTTGAAAAACAGCAACAAGAGAAAATTCTCCTAATTATAATAGCTTTGGATAGTATGCTTGGCCATGCATTTTGTATGAAGAGAGATGGCCCAAGGATTAATCTATACAGACTCATGTGCAATAGCAGTACAAATAGATTGAAAAATCAAGGACAAAGAAGGTTGGTTTAGTGAAATGTGGATGGACAAATGGGAATTATCACGAACTGTGAAGAATTTTATAGCACATGTTAGTGCTCACCAGAGACGGCTACAGAAGAGGTATTAAACAACCAAGTAGCAAAATGACTTAGCTGGTCAATATTAGTCATCCTATCCTCAGCCACTTCAGTGCTACCATGATGGACATATGGACAGAGCAGTCACTATGGCAGAGATAGAGGCTACACCTGGGTCTAACAACATGGATTCTGATTGCCAAAGCTAATCTATCTACTGCCACTGTCAACTGTCCAGCCTGCCAATAAGAGAAATAATGCTGAATACTCAAATGACATTATTCCTGGAAACTATCAAGTGGCCATTTGGCAGCAAGATGACAACATTGGGACCTCTTTGTCCTAGGATGACAGCAGTCAACTTTCACAGGAATAGACACACATATGTGGCTATACTCCTGCCTACAGCACCTCAGCTAGTGCCACTATTCAAGAACTTATGTCGTGTTAGATCAATAATATGGGATCTGACTGAAAGTAATGGAGAAAGAGAGAAAGAGAGAGTGCACGGGGAGAGAGAGAGAGAATATAAATGCTGCATTTCCATGATTGAAAGGGGTTCAAATGCTCAAAGGATGAGAAGAGTTATTAGAGGGGAGTGGGAGAGAAAGCTGGAGAGGTCTTTAAGGAGTAGATCACAAAAAAGAGTTTGGGAGTCATGCTTATAAATTTGGACCATACAGATGCAGGTAACCACCAAAGGGTTTTAAGGGCAGTGACATGATCAGATTTGCCATGAATTCCTTATTATCTTTGACCTCATTTTTAAATTTGTTTACAACAAGGGGGACAGGATGTGAAGTTTGGAACTAAGTTACAGTCCCACGTGAGTCAGGCCTCAGTCTTATAGTTTATAGAAGAAAGCCCCCTCATTTTATAGCAAGACAATGGCCAAGATTATATTTTTTTCAAGTAACAAAAACATACAAAAGAGATAGGTGGGATCTTTGCCTGCTCATATTTATGAAAACTAAGAACAGAATATAGAAATGTTCAAAGAGCATGTTTGAATACACCTCTTTGTAGAACATGACAGAAAGGAGTGATTATTTAAATTGGACAGGACTTTGCATTCCTGGCTCCTTGGTGGCAGTGCCTTTTGTCTGAACTCTCTTACTAGAAAAATGTCACAAAGGATAAAAAATGAGTCCAATAAGTTTTATTCAATTTCAGAGTCTATTATATATTCTGTTTTACACAAAGCATATAATTTTAAATTTCATAGATAGGCACACTGAACATACACTTGGTAGATATACAGCTATTTGTACGGGTGAAATTGAGACCCTCCAGGGAGGGTACATTAATAATTCCTTACTTGTAAGACAGAACAGCCATCTCATATTCCAAACAAAGCCCGGCTAGCACAAAAATGATTCATGGTCATTTACGAAAACTGATTACCAATCACCAGATCTTAAAGCCATGGCAACCTTTATTTTTCAATCTCATAAACAATAAAGCTCCTTTTTGTTAAACACACGAGGGACCTCTTTCCCACGGAGGAGTTAGTAAATGCAAAAGCTAATTTTCCACATCTGACAGCATGCATGAAAGTTGATGAATACATATGTGATAAATATGTATTTCAGTAGAAAGAAAAATTAATGTGTATATATTTATCTAGAGTTTTCTTTCACTGAGCTGTTGATTCAAGGGGGGAGGGGGTGGGCTGATTCCTTTTTTTTTTTAGTACCTCAAAGGCAAACATTTTCCTGATAGGACAGCTTAAAAATATTCAGTTCATTAATCCTAGATAAAAGCCATATTCATATTTAGCTTAAATGGATCTTTTCAACAAGATACTAAAATTGTAGTTTCTTTATTTAATAACTAGAAACAAGAGATTACAATACTTCCTGATTTGTAGCTTAATCTCAATACTTGCTAAAGACATTAGAAAAAAATCATTCATCAATTTTCTATCATGAAGGTGCCCCAAGGTACCAGGAAGAACCAGCATGATGCTGTGACTAATGGGTCCTGCTGGGGTCCCTTTTTCCTATTTCAATGGTTGAATGACAGGTCAAGTAGACGAGCGAAAGTAACAAGGTCATTTCTCTGCTTGGCCTTCCCGTGTTCTGTCAGTTTATTATATGCCCCAGAGAGACAGTAACTTCTCCAAGGTCAACTTGAAAGCCTGGGTGCATTCACCCATCATGAGGCCAAACGTGCTGGCGAAGGAATGAGAAATTCAATATTCTGAAAGGGGTTGGCAGAGGGCGGAGAAATGGTGTAGCATAGGTGAATCTCCACTTCCCATGGTGTGCACAATTGATCTTCATCTGGAAGAGTTTCTTAAAACATTTTAGTTCAGAGTGAGCTGGAGAAGTTTAAGAAATAGCCAGTCCTGAGTCAGGTGATAACTTGGACCACATTCAAGGGTAAATAACTAGAGCTAACACTGAAATCTTGGCAGAAGCCCACCATTATCCTTTGTCCCCTAGGTCATGAATAAATGATTGTTGATTTTAGGTCACTGGCTTCTCCTGCTCTAACTTTTGAGTCCTACTTTGAAGCACTGGACCCTCAATTTATAGAGACTTAGGACTTCCCGGTCTAGAACCTCATTAAAGAGGTCAACTCCACATTAGCATCTGTGGGCTTCCGCTGTGTGATATCTCTCCCTTGTCCTTTAGCTATGCACTGCTGATGTGTTGCATATCTTAACCAGTGGCACTGTTAATAGTCATTCACAGTCTCAGTCAAAATGGCCAGTCTCCTGCCTTCTTTGTCTGCTTCCTTGAGCATTGTACAGGCAAACCTCGAAGGGATGCTTAGTGGTAGGGGCAGAGTTAGTTCAAAAATTCCAGTCCAGTTATGGTCACAAGAACATTGTTTACTTCTTGTTCTGCACAAAATACACAATCTCTCCTCTGTCTGTTCTAAGCTGTATAAGCAGATAATTTCTAGTTTTTCAATGACACTTTTAATAGTTGCCTTCTGGAATTCAGCTTTCAAGGGATTTCCTGATAAGAGCTATGTAATCAGGATGGAATCTCTTATTAAAAGGATTTTCCTTTTCCAAATCTTGAAAAAAAAGTCTGTTTTTCTCTTCTCAAATTATCAGGCTATCTATCAATAATTGAAGGTGAGATTGAAACTATGACCTTGGCAGGTAGTGCAGAAGCTTTGCTGAAGTTGTTCAATAGTGTGAGCTATTTTTTAGATTATGGAGTGTTTTTGAACTATGTTAAAAGTAAACTTCTTTTTTTCCCCTTCAGGGTCTTGGGAACAAGTTCATTTATTCAACAAACATTTCATTTATTCAACACCCAGTACTATGAAGGTAGTACTATGGCATCTCTGGGTGTTGAATAAATGAAATGTTGAATAAATGAAAAGAGCAAATTGAGACAGTTTCTGGTTTACAATAACTCTGGTTGGTACAGTGCTGCTGATGGGGTCCATCCTTGGCCGATTTACCACAGTGCATCAGACTTCTGAGGACAGTGTAAATCTATCCCTTGATAAATGATGCAGTAGGCCTGGACATACACCCCTTTATCTGAATCACCTGGAGCATGAATTAAAATGCAGATTCCAGGATCTAAACCAGATATATAGTCAGTGTATAAATGAGAGGACTAAGAATCTGTGGTTTTAAGTTTCCCAGGTGATTCTTAGGCATTCTGAAGGCTGGGACTTACTGTCTTAGAAATCATGGCCAGAATCTTGCCTCCATAGCTTAGTAGCATGACTGACCTCTCAGAGCTTCAATTTTCTGCCTCATAAAATGGCAGATGGCAACAGTGTCTACCTCATGGGGTAGTTTTGGGGATGGCATATATTAATTTAAGAAAATAATACATGCTCAAGCTTAGACCAGTGCTTTGAAATGCTATGTATACTACCATCAGTAGTCCTACAGTTAATGGCAGGAGACAGCTTGTGGGTCCTTCCCTAGGGAACTTCAGCTGTGCCCAGTTTTAGGGTTCAATGGGTATCAGGAGGCAAGGTCTCTTGTCTTGGGTCTGACAAGGTCAGAAGCTACTTTCTGAGGCTAGTGGACAGAGAGAACTCTGGGTAGTAGAGTATGATGCTCAAGGCCACCTGCAATTTGAGTACCATACTGCTGCCTAATGGCCCTCAAGGCTTGAGCCTGATTCTCTCACCTATTAAAGGGAAGTGCCGCCATCAACATCTATTCCCTTTTTTTCTTTTCTTTTTTTAAAGAGAGAGAGAGAATTTTAATATTTATTTTTTTTTTTTTTAGTTTTCTGCAGACACAACATCTTTGTTTGTATGTGGTGCTGAGGATCGAACCCGGGCCGCATGCATGCCAGGTGGGCGCGCTACCACTTGAGCCACATCCCCAGCCCTATTCCCTTTTTTTCTTAAGCCTTATCTTCTGAAACAGATTGTTAAAATAGGACATTTTCCTATTGGCCCGATTTTGTTATCATGTCCTCTGACCCTAATGAGAGGAAAGCAACAACACTGAAGAGTTACCATGGTAAAGAACTGGTCCCTCTTGGCCATCAACTTCTTCCGAGGTATACAATGAGAGGCTAAGGAAAGAACTTGGAGAGAAAGGGGCATGGAGAGTTCTTGGGAAGAGAGAGTGTGTGGTACATTTCCTCCTCTTCTGTACCTCTTCAAAGTCAAGCAGGGAGAGAATGATCCAGAAAATGTCATATGTACCCTCCCCCCACAACTTTGGGTGGGGTTGATGTGGGATATGGGAAATCCCAGGTGAGAGGCTGGCTGGCAGCCCTTGGGGTTGCAGAGCAGAGATAGGGCTATGCTTGTCAGCTGCCTTTCCACTAGGTGGGGCTGTGGGGCTTGTTTTCTGTGAGCCAGAGAGGAGGCCAAGAGCCATCCTGGTAAGGAATCCTGGCCACAGGGTATCCTGCCTGTAGGGTGAGGTGAGCGCTGAGGAAAGAGTTTGAATGTACACAAGCTGTGGAAGCTACAGAGGATTGTGGGAAGATTAGCTGGAGGTAGTACTAGAAAAGTGTGGTCAGAGCAGGGAGGGGACTCTCCCAGCTGGGAGAGAAAGAATCGAGTCAACCTGTGGATAATCACCCTATGGCATCTCTGACTGACAAGGGATATGCCTTTTCCTGCTTCTCTTTTTACCTCTCTTTCCTTTGTATGACTCTGGAGAGGACGGAAATGACCAGTGTGAGGTGGGTGGAAGGAAGCAAAGTCAAATCTTTAAATTGCCTGTGCCCCTCCAACTTTCCTCATCTCTATCACAGAAGCCTGGGACAAATGAAACCTCAGGGAGGGGACTTTACATTGAATGAGGACTTGGAAGTTTAATATTGGACTGGACGGGGGTTTTCAAAATCCTGAGGAGGCTGGAAAAGCTATAGGAACTGCCTAGAATTTTAATTAGCAACAGAAAAGAAGACTGATTCTCCAGAGTACATTTAAATGGACACTGGTAAGACAGAAAGCTACTTTTATCTTGCATGCTGCTGTCAGACCCAGCTGGTTCACAAAACTAGTTACCCTTGTGATGTTATAAAAACTAGAGGAACCAAAGGCAAGTTCTTTGAATATGATATAGCACTGCATATATCTTGAAGTATGGTTTATATAATTGTATGCAAATAAATAAAGCTAAAACCAAAACAGCTGACACCCAGTAAACATCTTCTCGGTGCAAAGAAGGCCATGTGCTCCATATTTGGGGATGTAGAATAAATATGACATTGTCCCTATGTGGAGGAAGCTTACTGTCTCTAAAGGTGTGTGTGTGGGGGGGGGAGGGTAGTTGCATACCCCATTTCTCACTTTCTGTCGTGTCAAATGAAATCACACAGGTGAAAGTAACCAAACTTGAAAACAAGCATGGTGGCCAATTGTTGATGAAAGTGATTCATAACACTTTCAGGGTAGCTCTCCTTCTTGCTGTTTGTCTCTGAGCTCTGCAAGCCTATACTTCTCGTATCTTTGAATGCCTGCCTTGAAGCACCTGGATGCAACAACACGCAGGGACCAGCTCTGTGATTCTGTTTTGGTCCCTCTTCGATGGTACCATCTTTTTTGATAGTGCATAATAGGAGCTTGATAAATATTGTTGTAAATTATAACGTGTTGACTATACATAGTTTTTCTGGGTGAGAGTAACGAAGCTAATCTTAGGTCTTTCCTAATCTAGGATACATACAACTTTCTGCTTACTTCTGTTTAAAATTGTGTTCTGGATAATCAAAGTATCCAGGATGCTGATGTGTTGCCATGGAATCAAGCTATGATAGGGTAGTGTTAATATAGAAGTATATAAAATGAGAAGAGTGGCCTGTGTTTGTCCTATTGGTATCTCTTAAGTGTGAGCAAAAAAATTCAGTTTGGCAACTTGAAAAAAAAAAAAGAAAGAAAAAGAAATAAACAAAATCCATGATTCTGTGTTCTCCAAGGGAGACCTCTATCCTGAGCTGAGTTTGAGTTTAACCACCATTGTATGTGGTCAGCCTTCTACTGCCAAGTTTGGTCAGTCTGGTCCAGAGGCACACCTCTGCCTGCGTTGGGAAGGCAGAAATGATCTTAGTGATTCTATCCTTTGAGTAGTTCTACCACCTCTCAAGGCATGCAAATGAGATATTCCCTCCAATCCTGGTAACTGTGATCTCTTGGATACCTGGGTCGGGGAAGAAAAGAACACCGAGAAGTGACAGCTGAAAGACCGCAAAAGATCAGGAAGACCATCAAACTCAGACATAAAAGCTCGAAGACAGAAGTAATCTGGGATTTTGTAGTGCAAAAAAAAAACCAAATGAAACAACAAGAACAACAAAAGAAAAACAGTCTGAGACTTTTCAATCTTCTTCTAGTATTAACTCAAGGCTCATTGAAAAAGATACATAATCTAAAAAAAATAAAAATAAAAGGATACATAAATCTTCAAGCCAAGGAAAGGGGTCTCACTAGAAACCAACTCTTCAGAATTCAGAGTTGTGAGAAAATAAATTTCTGTTCTTTATGTACCCGCCCCCAAAGACATGTAATTTGGTGAACACAAATCATTAATGGTATATTGTAGTAGATCTGGAAGGAAGGTGTCTTGCATTGTGAAAAGTATTTCATTCAAAATAGATTCTAAACAGAGGCACAGTTTCAATTGGTGGTGGTAGAGTTAGCTAGAAGGCAGCATGCCCTGGTTACACTTCCGAGGTTTCTTACCCAGCATCCAGTGAACAATCTTGCCATGTCTTCACATCTGAACTGGCCTTTGTGTTCTCGCTTAGTTCTCTCTGAATTGGGAAAGTTGTTAATTCCTAGCCATTGGTTTATTTAATTCCTGTTTTCTCAGGCTGGACATGTTAGAACATCCTTAAGTGTTCTTTCTACCTTGGACCTCACGTCTAATCAGTAACTAAGCCTAAGGATGCTTCTTATTTGTGCTGTTTACCCTCTTGCTGTCTCTGCAGTCCTAATCCCATCTCTTAGTTTATCTTGACTACTGCAATAAGCCTCCAAAATGGCCACCATGCTTCATCTTGGAACATTCCCGCCTCCCATTCATCATGTGTGTATGTCTATATTAGCTTCATAAATCCTATTCGAAACTTCAGTGTTTTCTCTCTGTTTAGAATAAAGTCTAAATCCCTCAGCTGCATATTTAGGGCCTCCACTCTCCTGTTCCAGGTTCTCCTCCTCCTCCTGATACATATCAGCATGAGACCTAAGCCTTGTCCTCACTGGTTTCTTAGTGAACCCCAGAACTTTGATTTCTTTCTATTAAATACTTATTTTATGTGCCTCAAACCTCCCACTCCGGCATAAACTTTTTCAGAATATGTTCAGGCGACTCCCTCTGCCTCCCACCTGCTGGCTAGCCCAGAATATGACGCCAGCTGCTTTTTAACGTTTGTGGAACGAAACAGTAAGTGGATCTCACAAAGACATGGCCGTATTTACCATCAGCTCTTCTCTCACATAATGTTCTTTGCTTCGAATTTTCACTTCTGTTCACTTTAACCTTTTTCTTTCTTTTTTCTTTTTATTTTCCTCTAATTTTGGTGAGTTCATTTTCATTTCAGATTTCCCATTTATTCCCACAAAGCTTTTCATAATCTGTCCTTATTAATGTTTGTGGCATCTCTAATTAAATCCCCTTTTTCATTCCTAATATTGTTTATTCATGTGTTCTCTGCCTTTTATCTCGATCAATCTTGCTGTAGAGGTTTGCCAATTTTATTACTCTTTGCAAAGAACAAAATTTTGGCTTTTGTTTTATCTTCTTTATTGTATGTTGCTTTTCTATTTTATTAATTTCTTATCTTTATTATTTCCCTCTTCTGCTGTGTTTGAGTTAAATTTGATATGCACATTTTTAACACTCTAAGACAGGTGCTTTGCTCAATACTTTTCAGCCTTTTTCTTTTTTCTAATCTAAGGATTCGAGGTCATCTTTTCACCATCAGTATCATTTAATTGCATTTCATAATGCAGGGAATCACTGCATAGCATTTCTGTTTAGCTCTAGTTATTTTTGAATTTATAACAGAACTTCTTCCTTAATCTATGGGTGATCTGAGTATGTTTGTGTATCTTCAAACATGTGATTTTTCCCTAGCTATCTTTTAGCTGCTATTTCTTAATTACTTTTTGCTCAAAGAATGATACTAAATTCTTTGATACTTGTTGAGACTTTCTTTAGAGGACAATTCATTGTTCATTTTGGTTGAAAAGATCTTGTCTTAGTTGTTGGGTAGAATGTTCTATAACTGCCCACTAGGTTAAATAGTTAATAGCATGATGCATGATCTCATTTGGCATTTTTAATGTTTTTTTTTTTTTTTAAATTCATGCTTGGACTACAGTTACTAAGATAGCTGTGTTAAGAAGAAATATATTAACATGTTACTTTGACTATTTTTGTCTATAATTGTAGACATTAAATATTTTCAGGATATACTCTTAGATACATGCACAATGAGAATGATTATGACTTTCTGATAAACTAATCCTTTTGACATGATAAAGTGATCTTTTTGTTTGTTTATTTATTTTTCCTGAGTCAATCAAAAATTATTTAATATTGATGGCTTTATTTTTGGGGGGATAATTTTCTTTCTTTAGGAGGTACCTGGTATATCTTTCCATTATTCTACTTTAATTCTTATAGTCTGGATTATTTTTATCATTTTAATCTTTCCTTTTAAACTACAATATTTTGCTTATCAATATTTGTCATGATTTTTGATTATATGATATACTTATTTCCATATTCATATATACATATACAGTGTTCTCACTTGTGTTTTCTGTTACAGCATCCTCTTTTTCTTTCTATTCATATCCTCTGCTCTACATTCCTGTCCCATCTTTTTACCTTACTTTATGTGATTTTATATTTTATTGGCACATTTTCCCTCTTAGCTTAGAAACTATATGTTCTATTTTACTTTTAGAGATACGTATTCTAGATATTTTAACAAGTATACTTAACTCGAATTTCTCTAGCCAAAATTTTTACCATTATCTTCAACCATTATTACCCCTTAAGTCAATCCCTTTATCCCTCACCTGTTTTTGTTGCTGTTAACAGCTTTGAAATATAATTTATACATCACACAATTTTCCTAAGTAAAATATACCATTCAGTGATTTTAGCATATTCACAGAGTTCTACAGTCATCGCCACTATCTAAATCCGGAACATTTCCACTCCCACACACACACAAAAATGCACTCATTCAGGCACTCCCCATTTGCCCCAACCCCAGCTCCTGATAATCACAAATATATTTTTGCCTCTGATTTGCTTATTCTGGATAATCCACATAAATGAATTATATAGTGTGTGACATTTTGTGTCACCTAGCATTATGTTTTCAAGATTTATCAAGGCCATAGCATGTATCAGTGCTTCATTTCTTTTTATGACCAAGGAAGATCTATTGTATTGATATACCTGACACTTGTGTTTATTAAGTTTTGTAACTTCTATCAAAGTTGAAGTTGGCTTTGGTGATCGTTTCAAATCTGAAGCCTCCTTATTTGCTTCTTTGGTTTGAAATTATTAAGTGTCTTAATTATTCATGCTAATTCAAGTTCAGCCTTTTATGTTGTTTGTAGTAGGTAATTTAATCTGGCTGCCATTTTGGGGGACACAGTAACCAAACAGGGCTCTATTCTCTGTGCATTCAACTCTCCATCCATCCAGCCATTGTTTTCTTTACTTTGATTATTATTTTTGATTGGTGCATTATAATTATACATAGTAATCAGATTTGTTATTAGTAATCAGATTTGTTATTACATATTCATACATGCATACAATGTAACAATATAATTTGGTCAATTTCACTTCCTGATCTGACAGCATATTGAAGTCTTCCTCTCCTCCAATTCCCTCTGCATTCTTTTGATCCCTAACCATAGCCTCTTCACACGTGTGGCCTTCTCTTCAGTTACCACTCGCTATGGTGAGAGCCCTCGGCAGGCACTTGTAGTCCATGATGTTTCTTCTCTGTGACGGAGCCCAACTTAGCATAGCATAGGGCAGAGTGTAGAAAGAACTATTGAATAAATAAATGAACAGTCAAAGACTTCTATTTTCTTCCATGATGATTGACTTCTCTGAGCTGGATTTCATTTATATGGCTCCTGATGCTAGATACAGTGAGCAAAGATCAAGGTGCCAATACAACACCCTAGGCACCTTCTCTAGGTCTGGCTCCTTGATCCCAGGGATATGGAAAGGGGCCAAAGTGCAAGCTCTCATTATTTCCACCTCCACAGGGTATGCAGGAGGATACAGAACAAATCATCTTCCCCAGCCTGGCTCCATTGATGCCTGAGACTCCTGAGGACAGGGAGGCATTTGTTGCAATTTTGATTTCCCAAGTTCAGAGGGGGCTTAGAGACATATCTATCTTAAGCTCCTTATTGTCTTTCTGCATATTAAATGACAATACCCAGGTCTCCATGGAACATATTCAAAAGGGAGATCAAGAGAGGCATTTGCATCAGGTCTGATGAAATCCTAATCTCCTTATTATTACCCTGTTGAAAGGAAAGCACTGACCACACGAGTGGTAGGGCATTTTTCTTGGAGTTGCTCATATGCCTTGTTCTGGTAGTGGGACACAATACTGTGCCAGTACTGACCTTCATTCTGTCTCTGAATTTGTAAATCTTTACACTGAACTAGTGATGGTGAGCTCTGAGTTTGAACAAATGGGTCTGTGGTGACTCCAGCTTGGGTTAAGGAGAAGTCAGCATTCCCAGATAGCAAAGGGCTCAGGAGGGGCCCTGTCCAGCCAGCTTAGGCAGAGAAGGTTCGGGCAGCAGTGAAGAATCATCACTATGGAGCTTTCAGCTGCTTCATGAAATAAGCACATTGCCCTTATTCTTTCTTTCTGCAATAGCAGTTGGCTCATCAGGGGAGGTCTTGTCTCAACACAACTTAGAGAATGTATATCTCTTTTTTAAAAAATCGAATAAGTGGAACAAAAATGAAAATATAGCACTGCAGCCTGGCAATAAGAGGGGAAGATTTCACATAAACCAAATCGAATTTATAGTTGGTGCTTGCGAAGGGTTGTGGAGCCTTACACATAATAGAGGCTTAATGGGTATTTGTTGAATTTAATGATTTGAATCATTTGCAGCAAAACAAATTCCACTTTGTCTGAATTGCTCAGATAGGTTTGCTTCTCGCTCCATTTAGTGCAGCAGGCAGGTGAGATTTTCCACGTCAGATGAACCACAGGACGATGGGACTCTTGCCATCCATCCACCAAGTCCTAAGCCACAGAGGCATGAGACAGTTGTCCTGAAATAAACAAACAAAACACACTTGGGCCTGAGTCCTGGCTTTCCAACTTACATGTCAGTGAATACACAGGACTTGTTGAGGAGAAAGAACGTTTATGTTGAAAGAACACAATGCCTGGCCCATAATAAAAATGTTTATTAGGAAAGTAAATTGTGGTTTCTTCATAAGATAGTGTTCCAGGAGAGTCAGTGGCTCAGCCTCAGGGCTCCCCACTAAAATATTTAGGCAGTCTGAGAAAAGCATTAAAAAAGCCTAAGAGGTTAAACGTGCAAATGAATCCAAGATGGTATCTGAGATGGATTTTCATTAATTACAAGTTACCCAGATCATGGCCTGAGCTGCTGTTTTGCCTTTGGAAGGACAAAAGGCATCCTACAGCCCTGGACAAGGTTAGGAGGGGACACTTGACAAGGGGTAAGACAGCACCAAATGGAAAAATGGGGAGCAAAATCTGCTGGATAAAGGGACCAAGAGTGTTTCATTCTGTCTATTAGAGCCTCTTTCTCTTCACCTGCTTTGAGAATATGAATTCAAATTTTATTATTTGGTTTAGAGCAGAAGTAGACAAAAAGGAGTGACTTTGTAAGAGTAAAGTCACAGGAAGGAATGTGGCAAAAAGAGTGTTGGAGTTTTCACCTGAAGTGCAGTGAGGACACCTGGAAGTGGGGCTTGGGGGGGTCTTCTAAGCTTATCAGGTGACTCAAATACAAAGCTCCGGTAGTGATCCGTTGTTTCAGATTTTCCAGTAACAAATTTCCCTTTAGGCAAGTGGTAGAGTCAAATAATTTTTCAGTCCAATATCTACACTAGATATCTGATAATCAAAGCAGTGCTTTTTAAAATGCTTTTTCAAAATACAGATAATTGACCCAAGGCATCAGCTAAAATCTGTAAGAAGGGAGGATGTGCAGGTCTTGGAAGTCTGCATTTTTAACAAACTCTCCAGTTGACTTTTATGCTTATTTAAGTCTGAAAACTAATGACAGAATTGCAAACTTAGCTATCTATGAGAATGATCTGGAGAACTTTGGGTCTAACTTGATGCCTGAGCCTCTGCTCCTAGAGATTTTCATTTAATTGGTCATGCAGAGGTCCCAGGGACCAACCAGTTTAAAAGCCCCCCAGTGAATCCAATGTAGTGCTAGGATTAAGAACCACTGAGTTGGAGGCTAAGGATGTTAATAAACCAGAATGCTTAATATGTGAAAGGAAACTTCCCACAACAATGACATAGATGAGACTTCATCCCTCTTGCTTGTTAGTTACACAGATTTCCAATTCCAAGATTATCAAGGAAATGAGACAGATTGGGAATGATGGGAAGTACTGCAAATCTATAGCAGCCTGATATCTACCAGCACACCTCAGGAATAACACTAGCTTCTCTTTAAGACTGGAACATGACAAGCATGTTCACTGTTATTAAAATTTGTTTGAGGAATTTTAATTAATGAAATCAGGCAAGACAAAATTAGAGACAGAAATAGTGAAATAGGTTAGCAAAATTATAATTATTTTTGATAATCTTTTGCCTAGTGAACCTAATGTGTAACTAGTAAGAATCCCTAACAAATAGGTAAAATATGAAAAAAACAATTTTAGAAAGCCCTCTCTTTCCCTTATTTTAACATGAACCAGATGAAAAATAATAGGAGATAATATCATTCATTTTAGCAACTAAAATAAATCTTAATAAGAAATGATAAGATCTATAAAAACACAAAACAATGAACAACATAGAGATGTTTTATGTAAATGGAGAGATTTACCTTATTCATAGGTAGGAAAGACTGATCAGTAGCTATACCAACTTTCCACAAATTTTTAGTTTACAGTTTTAATGTTATTCCATATAGAGTTAAATTGTGTGTTTATTTAAAAATTGATAAAATTATTATAAAATTTACCTAGCAAAGCAAGCAAAGATTATTTAAGAAAACTGTTTTTAAAAAGGCATTCATGTGTGACTTTCCTGACTACTTATAAAAATGTACAAAAATCAAGATAAGAGCAATAACTTCTGAGAAGAAAAAGAGAAGCCAGTGAAACAAGAGCAAAACAAATAAAGTAAAAATATTTAAACCACCCGTAGGATACACATAAATTCATAATATCATCTTGACAGTATTTTAGATCCTTGGGAAAGTTAATCATTCAACTATTAGACTCAGAACCATTGATTTACCTTTGGGGGAAAAAAGCTGTGTTTAGACTTCTACATCATATAATAAAATTAATTCGAGTTTAATTAAATTAAATGTTCTCTTATAAATCAACACAAAAAGATGAGACTCTTAGTAGAAAGCACATAAAGTTCATAAACCATTATTAAAACAAGAAATGCAAATAACCAATAAGAATATAAATTGAAATTATGTATTTTTCATTTATTTACTTTATGAAGAGAAGAATTATGGAGAATTTGTGGTAAATTGGCCTCTCTTCGGTACTACTGTTGAAGATATAAATTGGTATAATCAGGTTTGCAGGGTAATTTAGAAGCATTTAAGAATGTGTGTTCTTAAAATGTCCAGAACTTTCAATAAGTAATTTCACTTCTAGGAATTTTTCTGTAGGATATAATCAGAGATATTGTAATGATTACTGTATAAGGAAGCTCAACAGAGCATTAATTTTATGGTGAAAATTAGAAGCAATGTCAATGTCCATAATAGAGGTTGCTTAAATAAATTTTGTTTTAGCCCTAGTTCTGTAAAAACCTTAACAAACTATCTTTTCAAAGAAAAATGATGTGGGGAAAGTGTGTCCTGTTAATAAGGAACAGAAAAGACTACTGAAGTCATTTGTATGTCAGCCTTGGGGTGGTGGGTTAAACCCACCCCCACCCTCTGGCAGACTCATTCTGTTTATTTTATTGAGTACACATCAGCAAGTAACACGACTCTATACAGTTACAAGGTCTTGTTCAGATGGAAGTGATTCTTCTTGCTTCTGTCCTTTAGAAACTGTGAGGGTACTCAGTATCTCTGGCTGCCCTCCCTTTTCTCCTTAGAGGTGGAGGGATGAGAAAAAGTAGGTGCTAAGGAGAGGCAGAGACTTGGGGTGAAGATTCTCCCCATCGTCTTTCAGTCCCCACCTCTGCTGTTGGAGGCATGCCTCAAACTCTCCTACCTTATGGTGAGGTGATAAGAGACAAGGTCCCAGTTTGGGCTTAAGGGAAGCAGAGAGGGTGGGAGAGAGTAGGACTTGGCTAGCACTCAGGTCTCCCCAGCATTAGAAGAAGCAGTCCCTCCTCATGCTAATCAGAACCATATATTAGGCTTGCAAATTTCAACTAAAAACTGGATTATGACCAAGTGATTCCTTGTCCCCTAGATGTACTTAATCACTTGGAGATCTTTCATATTGCAGGACAGGGTTGGATGACAGGTCTTGTCTAAACCCATCGTAAACTCCTTGGAATCTTTCCCTCTGTCTGTCTCTCCTCATCTCTCTTGAGAGTGATTTTTCAAATGGACAATGGTCAGGGTGTATATAAAAATTGAACTGTGACTCATGGTCTATAGAAACAGTTCAGAAAGACAAACCCTGACCTCTGGAGCAATCAGCCCCCAACAGTCAGGACTTAATCAATAACGGCTTCCAATTCAGAGACAACCAGAGAAAGCCAAATGTGCTCCCTTCATCCATCACAGAGGATGTCCTGCTTCTAGGTAGCCCACCCCAGCTTCCCCCGGCCAACAACCTTCAATGAGGCATCCAGGAAAAAGCATTCTCTTTTTCACTATTAAGCTTTTACTTCCAGTGAAGTGGCCCATTCCCTTGCTATCACAAAGCTCCCCATGACCTTTGCTTGTTCTTATTTGAATGGTCTTCATCCCCGCCCCACCACCGACACACACTCCATGTTTTCCTACAGATACATGATGATATACAGTAAAGTGTATGTCATAAAGGAAGACATACCTGGTTATCTGTGTAAATGCATGGTGACAACAGTAAGCACATATGACATTTATATTAGGAAGAAATGCACAGAATGGTTAGATTGGAACACAGGAGAGGCCTGGTTCCCAGCACAGTTCCAAGAAGTTATAAGATTTCAGGAAAGAATTGAAACTATAGGTTGGTTTCAGGGAGGGCTCTAGGGTGAGAAAGTAAAGTAGAAGCTGGGTTGGAAGTCCGAGATCAGTGTGGCTTGGCTGTAGGGCAGTGGGATCATAAATTTCTGATCTAAAGTACTCTAGGCAGGTATATCTCTCAAGGGAGACTATAGGCAGAGGAGGCTAGACAGGAGCTCCTACAACAGAGTAGGAGAAATTCTGAGCTCACCGGGAAGAAGGAATGGAAAAATCCATTTTTAGAGACACACTATGATGGTTCATTTTATGTGTCAGCTTGATTTGGTCCAACATTCTGGGTGTTTCTGTGAAAATCTGTTTGGATGAGATTAACATTGAAGGTGGGAGACTGAGTAAGTAGATTGCCCTCCATAGCACGTGGGCCTTATTCAGTCAGTTGAAGTTGTAAGTAAAACAAAAGTCTAATCCTCCCTCAAGTATAACCGGGTTTGTCTTCCTTTATGACATGTTCTCCTGCCTTATAGATTTAAATTGGAAAAAAAGCCCTTCAGTTTTGGATTATACTATATAATCAAGTGAGCCAACTCCATACAATAAAATTTTACATATAGGAAATATATGTGTACATATGTCATATATAGGATATATGTATGTAAGCTACATATAGGATTTATATAGAGTCTGTGTCTCTGGATAACCCCACACCATATTATACAGTAGGATTTATTTCTGATACTATAAGAAAATTTTATATGTGCTATAGGAAGCAGTTTTAGATGAATTAAACAGCTGGGCTTCTATGGAATGAAGGAAAGTGAGGCTCTTACACTAAAGAATGGTATCTTTGACAGAAACAGGGGAGCAAAGGAGGCCAGGACTGATGCAGGGCAGGGGAAGAAGGGAATTGGCCAGTTCTTTTTGGAGTATGTTGAGTTTCAAACAATAGCAGTGTATCCAAGAGCATATAAATGTCCTCAACAGTATTCTTCAAAAGGGAAGAATCAGTAAGTTATAAAAGCTTAATGAATTATGGAGAGTTGGGTTATTTTAAAAATATTTTTATTGGTGCATTAAAATTCTATATAAGGGTGGGATTCATTTTTACGTATTTGTATGTGCACATGGCATAACTATATAATTTGGCCGATATCAAAACTATTCTCTCCCACTCTGACACCACAGGTTTTCATCAGTTTTCTTAAGGAGTTTCAGCAAATTTTAATCACAATTAATTTTAGTTCATTTTGCTCAATAATCATGACCTGAAAGAGCCCACACTAATGGGAATGAAGGAGAATAAAGTAGTCTCTCCTGTATCACTAATATTTTGCAACTGAGAGCAAGTCGTCATTGTTATGCAAAACTACCCAGATTGCCAGTCTACACTGAACTCAGCGGGTGACCCCTTCACTCTCCAATTCTCTTTGCTTGTGCGAAACCAGACTCAATGGTGTACAGAGGGATTGCTAAAAAATGTTGACTGTCAAATGCGTAAACATGAACCAGGGTTAGAAAAACAGGATTAATGCAGCCTGCTTAATGAGTGTTCTCTGTTGAATGACTCCTCAGCAAGAAGGCAAACGTCCAAGACATTCAAGAATGTAACTGGAGCATAAGAACAGGTCCACTGGTGGCGTCTCTCTCCAAGCTGTCTGATGCCCTGCTCTGCGCTGCAGTCCCTGCACACTGAATCGTTAACCTTTGGCACAGAGTAGGGTTCAGCACTTCAGAAGTGTCTTGATTATGAAAAATCTGCCAGCACTAATGGGGAACCTCTGACCCAGATGCCAGCCCAGCCTTCCAGCTCCACAGCTGCGGCAAGTTTGATTGAAAAACAGGTCTCCAGTGTCAGGAACAAAGTAACCGGGAATTGGGCCACCTGTAATAGTCACACTTTTATGCAGACCATGAAGATTCTTCTTTTCTTTTTCTTTTGCTGTCAAAGGACTGATTTCCTACATTGTCTGAGCACAAGACATACAAATCAACATCTTCAATTGCCTTGTGCCCATCCATTGCCATTAGAGACCTACTGTGTGCCAGCTCACTGCTAGTTACTGGGGTTTTTTAAATAAGGGAGCATCATGGGTGCATGTGTGCACATACTGATGCCAGGTGCTCTAAGTCACACACACACACACACACACACACACACACACACACACTGCCTGGTCCTCAAAGAAGAGGATGTCAATGAGGACTGGAGTCGCTGGGAAGCCTCTGGAAAAGACAGTAGTGGGCCTGGAAGGATGAGTAGGGCAGACAGACAGGAGATGGACAGGAATTTGAAACTAGCAACCGGTGTGAACTGTGTAGTAAGTCTGAATGTCCACTGGAATTCCAGTGTAGAGGTCATCTCTGCATCCCTAATAAGTGACATCTGGTAGACCAAAAAGCTGATTATATTTTAGCTCACCTGTTTGTGAGACTTGTGTATGCAGGGAGTAATAGACAATATGCCCTAGACTTTTCAGAACACTCCTCTCCCCGGCAGTTACAACTCACCCAACAAATTCTTTTTTTAAAAAATATTTTTTTAGTTGTAGTTGGACACAATACTTTTATTTTAGTTATTTATTTTTATGTAGTGCTGAGGATCGAACCCAGCGCCTCGCACTTGCTTGGCCAGCACTCTACTGCTGAGCCACTACCCTGGCCCCCAGCAAATTCTTTACAGGCCCAAGTAACAAGTTTCTATAGCCTAGGTTTTTCTGACTTCTTTCTGTGAAAGATGTGATCACTGTGGTTTTTGTTTTAGTGAAGCCAAAAGATCCTGAAGTTCAGCCACTTCACAGTCGACAACCTTTCTGAGGGTCCTTCCATGCCAGGGAATCTTCTAGGTACCCAGTGTACAGCAATGACAGAAAGAGACCAACATCTGAGCTCTCACACAGCTTATTGTTCAGTGTAAGGGGTGGGAAGAGCCCGTCTTTTAACATAGTTAATATGTAATTTGTATGACATGTTAGAAAGTGATAAGATTCTAAAGAAAACATACATGGTTTAAGGAACAAATGTACTAAGGTATGGGAATCCATTTTTTTCCTTCACGTATGCATTTAATATTTTTATCACGCAATTTTTATTGATAACCTGTGTTATAAAATCCACTCCTTTAAAATATATAATTCATCCCCATATTTATGGGTAGTCACTATCCATTCTATGCTTCCCCTACTTCTTGGAAACCAAGAATCTACTTTCTGCATTTCTATGGATTTACCTATTCTGGATATTTTTAGTTAATTTTAATCATGTAACATTTACTGTATCTGAATTCTTTCACTTATCATCATTTTTTTTTAACAGTGTTGGGGGTTAGAACTTAGGACCTTGTACATGGGAGGCAAGCACTCTACCAAATGAGCTATATCCCCAGCTCTGTACTGGAACTCTTGATGGTGGTATAATAGTCCACTCTTGGTGCATCACCACATATTGTATATCTTTCATCAATTGGTGAACATATGGATTTTTGGAAACCTTAATTGGCGAACATATGGATTTTCTTGGAAACCTTATTTAGAATAGCCAAAGGGCACTTTGGCAATTCTAAATAAGGTTTCCAAGAAAATTCACACACAGGTTTTTACATGGCCGTATGTTTTCAATTTTGTTGGGCATATACCTAGGAATGGAATTACTGGGTCAAATGGTAACTTCATGTTTTAATATTTTGTGTATGGAACTGTCAAACTATTTTCCAAAGAAACTGTACCATTTTATGATTCCAGCTGCAACATATGAGCGTTCAATTTTCTCTGTATTCTCATCAACACTTGTTATTGTCCATCTTTTTTATTATATTCAACCTACTGATATGGAATGGTACCTCACTGCACTTGTGATTTGCATTTTCCTAATGAATAATAATGTCGAGCATCTTTTCAGCTGCTCTTGTAATTGGAATTGTTTTCTCAATTTCAGTTTTGAATCATGCATTGTTACTATAGAGATGTAAAATGGAACTCACATTTTAGCTCTAAAAGATTTTTTTTGTGAAATTCTTAGGATTTTCTATGTGCAAAAATCATGTGTTTTGCAAATAGAAATAATTTTACTTTTTTTTTTCTCTCCGATGTATCTAGATGCCTTTTATTTCTATTCTTGTCTTATTTTCCTGGCCTCAAACTTCCAGTATAATGTTGCACAGAAATGGTATGTTGGACATCCTTGTCTTATTTCTGACCTCGGTGGAACAGCAGGGAATGCAATCTTAAATAGAAGAGTCAGGGCAGGTTTACATAAAGAAGTGGCACTTGAACACAATTTTGAGGGCAGCTATCTGGAGGGAAAGTATTCTAGGAGAAATGCCTAGGCTGAAGATACAGAGTTAGGAGTCACTGATATAAATATGCTATTTAAAGCCAGAAGGCAAATGAGATCACCCAGGGAATGACAAGAGAGGGAGAAAGAAGAGAAGAAAACCAAGACGTGAGTCCTGGACACAGTGGTAATAAGATGCCAGGGAGAACTGAAGGTTCCTGCAAAGGAAGAGGAAGAGGAAAACAAATGTTGGAGTAGGGGACAGGAGCAGGAGCTGGCTGAAAGTGAGCGAGGGAGGGAGCGTCCATTCTTTGAACACTTCACATATTTTGAGGAGCTGTGTGAGCCACTTTAGCTTCTGAGACAGACAATATCTGGGTGCCCTTCCTGCCAGATGATAGTGTCCTGACCTCAGACCTGGGGACTTGGCTTCCTTCGCCTATGCAATGGCAAGCGACTGGGCTCCAAGTGGTGGGGGAGACACGCGGGGAGTCACTGACAGTGTTTTCTCGCTCCTCCCCTCATTGTGTTGGTATTTGCTTGGAGGTTTGCCCTGGTCTCCATAGTTGTTTGGAGCTGCTAATCAAGTATGCCAGATTTTCAGCTTCTGGTTTGCAAACTCAGATCCTGTCAGTTTTATCCCATTGGAGCAAGAGTTAATTAAAGCAAGATTAAAATGTTAATAATTTGGGGGGCAATGTGGCGAAAGCTCGGAATCTCTGGAGGCTGAGGAAGAAAGTTTTTCATGGAAACTGAAAACATGAGACCATAAAAAAATCCATCTAAATTGTCAAGCGAGTCCAGTTGCAGGATTGAATATTTGCTTTTGAGAACAATTATGATTTTTCTCATTTGAAAAGAAGTTTATGATATGCTGGGGCTCATTGACTATGCAGGCTGTTAAAGTCACAAACACAGGACAAACTGTGGCCGAGGGATTTGGAGGAGATTGTCCCTGGCAACTCTCAGAGATGTTTTCACAGGATAGGATGCATTATCCATATCACTAGTTGTGATTGTAGGAACCGATCCTGACCCAGTACAGGTATCCAAAACACATTTGTGAGATAAAACAATAAAAACCCAGCCATCGTGAGTTCATATGACTCCTTGTCTGCCTGTGTAACCTCACTTAGATCACTACAAGATTTTTTTTTTCTTCAGAATACCTAACAAGTGGAATCTGCTAGGTTGCCTGAAAAGCCTCTGATCCTGCTCTGGAGGCCAGCCTCAGCAGTCATTCTTGCCTTCCTTGAGGCTTCACAGGCACTCTGAAGGAGACTGGGGCCTTATTCCAGCCCTTGCCATATACTATCAGGTTTCCATTTCTGGGAATTGTCAACCCAGCTCTGGGATTAACTGTCCAACAATATGGTGCCCTTGACTTCCATTCACTGTGGCTATGTGTCCACATAGGTGCCACACTCACATGACATGGCCAACCAATCTACCACTAGCCTCTGGGGCTTTGTGGCCCAGAACATAACTGTTTAAAGCTGTGAGTGTTAAAGGAAAGGTCTAGAACAACTTTTCTGTGTGTGCTACAGTGAGAAAATGCATTCTCCACAGTGGCAGTGGCTTAGATTTTACGTCACTGCTTCTTCACAGAGGTGTCCCTTGCACTGGAACCTTTGCTCTAGACCATGTTGCTCTAGTCTGACTTCCAGCAGGCATTCCTGTCTGTGAGAAGCTCACCTACGATTTATAGCTGCAGTTCCTCTGCCTGGTAAATATGTGCTTCCATGCATTGAACTACTTCAGGAAAAGAATCAGTCAGCCAGAGAGAGAAGGTATAAACTCAGCTAATGGAGCATTCACAACAATGATTAAATGAGCCAGTATACTTGTACAATGCTTTAGCTTAAGTCTCAAGTTGTCGTCATTATCAGCATTATCACCATGGTGATGATGATCATTATGTGAGCAATTTTTTAGATAATGATCTTTCCCTGACATCCAGGCTAAATATCTGCTATGACCCTGCAGGTGCATTCTCTACCCTCCTCATTCCTGCTCTGAGTTTTTGGAGAAGTTCTGTAGGAGGAAGGAGAGTGTATATTATGGTATTTTTTCCTTTCTGCTCCATAGAGTCATCTTGGGTTGGTTGGCTTTGGGTAAGAATGTCACAGCTCCTCAGGCAGCTTGCTCTACACAGTTCCTCTTCCTCAAGGTTCTAGAACCTGTTTTTCCTATAGGATGCAGCTTTTGGCTGGGGCTTGAAGATTCAGTCTCAGCCTCAGCATACTGCAATGTCTGGTGTATTTTCCCTACATTTGCTTGCACTCTTACAGATAGTTCCTGTATTAGTCATCCCTTTAATTACTCGATTTAAGTGTGTAATGTATTGCTGGGTGAGACCACAAGGAATGCACAATCCTACTTCTATTCCCTACAACAAACACTAAGCAGAGAAGTCCATGTTCTTTGCCTCCTGTACCCTTTCTGGTATACTTTTTCCCTTAAAGGTACCTTATCTTGAAACTATTTGGTGGAGAAAGTAGTGTGCTTTCTCCCATGTTGAATGTGCTACCTGCCCTTGTATTTCCCCTTGGAAGCTCAGTCTAAAATAAATGGCACGCTTTAGCAAGATCCATTGAGCCATTTGCATCTACCTTTATATTCACAGGTATACAGACATGATGCTCATGCATACTTGTCTTATGTTTACCTCTCAAACTTCCTAATCCCTATCATAGTTCCAGATACTTATATGGGAACTGAATTACATCAGCTTCTACCTTCTTTGCCCATGAGTGTATTCTTTGCCACAGTGTGAGATTTGAATGGCCCAACACAATGTTAAATTCCTGATGAGTGTCTTGGGCTAACCAGAGTAGACCAGTCTTTACAAAGACCTCATATTGAGTTTTGGTGGAGTACTAACTGAGGATGTTGAGAGGTCAAGTTGGGTAATCTAATGAGCCCTCTCAAGACCACACATATCTTGAGTAGGCCTGAGAAGATGCTCCAGAGATCTTAGAGTTTGGTTCAGAATTATCACTCTGTAATGTGAAACAAGCCCTCTTGATTATGTTCAATGGGAATTTGAATGCACATTGTTTTCCATATCTGAATAGGCCTTGTTCTCTGTCTGCCATGAGAGACAATGTACTTCCTGTGCAAACAATGGCCTGTGATGAAGGGTGTTTGTCAAAGAGAAAGTTAAGACTCAGGAGAATTAAAAATAATCTTCCCAATGCAGATCATTTCCTGGGAAAATATCTTTCTTATTTGAGATTTGGGGAGTGGTCTCGACTTCTCAGGGGGACAGAAACCAATCCTGTAAGCTAAATAGGAATATCCACATGCAAATCATTTTACCAAAGGCTTAGCCTCTACATGATAAATGAATCTTTATACACATTAATACTCATATGATAGTAAAGCCATGGGAATGTTCGGCACAAGTAGGAGAAGGGGCTAGCAGGGCTGAGATTTTTTTATACATGGATTTTTATGGCCAAGGGAAATTCATAGACACTTTTCTCTGATCTGGTCTAGTTCTAGAATTTTTATTTTTTGAGTGTGGTTGTAGCAAGAACCAACAGCATCTGGGGATAAATGCCTCAGACACTTCAGATTGGACTGGAGTCTAGTTTCTGTTTTGATTCCGAGTTCTTTTATGACACTGCCCAACATTTCATCAACTGTTTTCCCTAGAGCTCTCTGTCAGGTTAGAAGTTTTTAGGAAATGCTCCATGGAACTCCTAAATTCTTGCTCCAAGATAACAATGAAGTTTCGGAATTCATTACTGTGTACAACAAATATGGATAATTTTCCAATTGAATTTTAAATACATTTTTATATTGAATTTATTTGTTCATGTTCTGTGTATTCCTGAAGTTTCCAAATATTTTGTATTTAACACCAAAAGACTTATAGTCAATTGAAATATCAGGGTCTTACTGAATTTCTTTTTTTTTATTATGACTCATAGGATGCTAAATAAGATTTGCACTCAATACAGATCTTTTTGGCTAAACTCTTTACCCTACATGCAGACAGAATTGCCCATCTATCCCAGTCTTAAAACCAGGCTTTGATTCCTGACAAACAATTCTTGCAAATCCAAGGTTAATCCATTTTCAATGGCCTTTGATGTGAACACTTCTAAGTGGCTTTAAAAATGTATTTCCGCTCATTCCCTCTTCTTTGCCTCAGGTTAGGGTAATTTGCCTTGGAGCCCTGGTTCCCTGTGAGGATGCTGGGAACTCCAGAAGGACCTGGAAACTTTAGCTATGAGTCTAAAAATTTAGATGCTCTCCATTCTTTTTGTAGAATAAAAAGACAAAACAAAACAAAAAAGTAAAACAAAACAAAAAGACAGACAAACAAAAATATCCTTTTGCTTATTTATTCATGTACCGATATGTTGATAAATTTGTGATTACTAAAGTTCAAAGAATCTTAAGATAATGATGTAATTCATAGGATATATTTAAGTTAAATTTATTAATCAGAATTAAAATCCAGAGGAAAAAAGGTACATTTTCTGATATTTTAAAAGTGTTCTACTCTCCTGATATGTATTTTCAGAAGGACAAGGTGGGCCTTAATTTAAAAGTCTGCTGGTTGCAGTAGTTGGTGACAGATATTGGATCTGCAGGTGGACTGTGTTGATGGTGAGAAGACAACATCCCCCAGCTCCCCACCTTTTTCCCTTAACAGATGCTGATCTCATATTGATTCGGTAGGTTCCTTAGGCCAAGTGTTCTCTACCCCACTTTTATTATCAGCTTTCTTCCACAATCTTGATGAATGATAACTTCTACAGGCCATGTTACGTGTATTAGAAAGCTTTTTGTTGCTGTGACCAAAATACCCTAAAAGAATAGCCCAGAGGAGGAAAGTTCATGTTAGACTCCCAGTTTCAGAGGTTCAGTCCCTGGTTGGCAGGTTCCATTGCTCTGGGCCCGAAGTAAGGCAGGACATGGTGACATCAAGGGTGAGGTGGAAGAAAGCAGCTCAGGGCGCGACAGCCAGAAAGCAGAGAGAAAGGGCTATGGGGAGGGGGTGAGCAAGGTAGATAAGATATAATCTTCAGGGGCATACCCCCTAGTGTCCTACTTCCCCTAACCACACCCCACCTGCCTATTATTACCTTCTAGTGCAGTAGTCCTTAGCTTACAGCTCCCATAATCTAACCATTTTACTTCCTTCATCAACAGGGTTACTTTTGGGGGACACCTCTAAGCAAACCATAACATTAAGTATTGGCTAAATCACCAGCCATTCTTATGCAATAACCAGTCCACCTGTTGGTAGCCTTCTCTTGTTCCTGGCTATTTAGGGAATAAGATGAATGCTTTTGAAAGTATAGCTTGATTACAGACTGTGGCCATTTTATTGTATCCACGAGTGTTAACTCTGCTCGCGGTGGGGATCCCATGAGGGAAGGCCTGTCACTGTGCATGATGAGAAATAAAGTGCTAAGCATATGTAATCCTTTTTATTAATGTGGAGGCATAACCCTTGCTTCCTAATCTGAAAACATAAAATCTAGCTGGTGGGGTGGATAGAATTGACTACATAAATGTGTTAGCATTGGTTTTACAGGAGAGTAGGAGGAAAAGAGGAGGGAGGCCATTCCAGGCTGTGTTTGTTGGGAATGTCTTTAGGCAAGAAATAAAACAATAGATGGGACTTGAAAGATGGGAAGGGGAGGTCAGGGAAGGGCCTTCTATGCTTGGCAGCGTACTTGCAACTTAATCTTCATATTAGCTCTATAAGGCAAAACATAATCACTCCCGCTTTGCTGATGATAAAAGTGAGCATTAGAAAATTAAGTGGCATGGATGCAAAGGATACACAGGTTAAAACAATTGCTTAGCCAAGGTTCAAATCCAGCACTGACTCCAAAGTGCATCAAGAAAATAAAGTTTAAATATCAATCAGGAAGGTAGAATTTGAGTATTCTTTTTTTTTCTCTCTCTATCTTATTTCACATCTTCATTTGTCAGTCACATAAAACAGAACCAGCGAAACATACTTGCAAACAGAGCTCCTTGCAATCATCGTGAGTATGGAATTCTACAGAAAGTGTCCATATCAGTAGAGGTTTAACCCAAGAAGCAGAACCAGTAGGAGAAGAACAGATCTATTGATTTATCAGGTATCATCTATTTGTCACCTATCATCTTTCATGCCTCTACCTATTTATCCATCATCTATCTACTATCAGTTATCAATCTATGGTCCTAGTATAGGAAGTTGGCTTGTGTAATTATGGTGGCTGGCTAAGCAATCCTTGTGAGACTGTCCCCACATCTGATGCTGGAGCTTGAAATCCACAGGGCAGGCAGAAACGAAGGAAAATATCACAAGCAGGCTCAAATCCCTGCTCCTAGCTGACACTCTATAAGCATAAGCTGGATCCCACAAGATGGGTTGGAACCTGGGACTGTTCTTATTGCCTCTGCTTTGTGAAGCAAGTGTCCTGCAGAAGCCAGGGTCCTTTGTCATGCACCTAAGAACATATATTTGGCCCCAGTGATAATTTGCTTCACAGAGGCAGATCTGCACATCAGGAACAATGTGTGTATGCTTCTGCCTTCTCTCCAAGACCTCCCCAGAATCTTCCTGGTGACTCATTCTGTCCAGAAGCATCCAATATAGGGGATTCTGGGAAATGTAGTTCAACTTACTTAACACATTACAAAACTATCACACCTTCTTTTTTCTAAATAGAATACTTCTCATTCTGATAACATGCAATGAGTCTACTATTTAGGACTAAAACTTCCAGTACAAAGGTAAGCTAATTTGTTGGGGGATCATTCATTCTAGATAATCTTAGTAGTTTCTGGGCAGAAAAGGTCAGAGTCATCATTTGCACAAATGAAGACATTGCAATCTATGAGAGACAGTTTTCAATTACTATTCTAATCACAGAAGAAAGAATAAAGCAAGAATTATGAGTCTTGTGCCATTTGATTTGTCTGACAGGCTAAGACCCTGGCTTCTGGGCATTCCCCACTTAATTTGGTCCATATAAAAGTGATAGCAATGAATTTTCTTGATGACTTGCATACATGCTTTTGGGTTGAAAAGATAGATTTAAAGTTTTATGTCAAGCCCTCTCTTTCCTCAGAAGATATTGACCATGCCTTCCCCTAAGCCCTAGTACATGAAGAACTATAGTATTATCCTGGACAGAGACAGAGAATTTAAAATGTATAATTGGAAATCTTGACCCCGGTTGGGTATGTACATATCAAATGAGTAAATATATAGATAATTAGTGTTAAGTATGAGGTTCAAAACAAAATGATGTATATACCACTTGAATTCTTCAGCATGATACACAATCCAATTTTAGATATAGTCTGAAACTAAGATATCTTGGAGTCTCTAATAATGACCCATCACTGGCTTTATTTAAATCACTCATTAACTCCACCTACAATTTTTGGAAATAACTCTGGTCAGGAATCTCTATTGCTGGGGCAAAATGATAAGGATGATCAAGATGTGTTACTGATTGGTAAGAATGTCAGCCTAGTCAGGGGAAGTAAAACAAAAGATGAAAATAAGTATGAGGTTAGGAAACCAGAAAATGGCTTTGGGGCACCATGAATGGGGGGATTCCTTGCACTTGAGGGAGGATGAGAGAAGCTATCTGAGCTGGGCCTTGAAAGTTGGATGAGATTTTGGGGGACAGATACTTTGTGCATTGTCTAATCTGACTTTTAAGAGACCAGGTGGAAGATAGAAGATATGAAATTTTAAAAGGGTTCTTAACTCTTGATTTTTCAATTTATCGTTTCATTACAATGATTGGGACTTTAAGTGTTTACAATTAAAGTTAATGAACGTTTTATTGCTCATGACAGTTCACAGCAAATTAGACTCTTGCTTTCTTCTCAAAGTAGGAGAAGGCCCCAGGCAACCTCTCCCTGAATCCAGGGCCGTGCTGCGCTAGGCTCCACAGAGCTCCACGTGGGGACGGAATGTGAAGGCAGGGACTCTACAGGGAGGGATCTGCTGCAAAGTCTGCTTGGAATTCTGGGAATACTTTGGCGGAGATCAGGGAACCAAAGCAGTCATGGTCACCTTCCTGGGGACAGCCACAGGATTGTGTTAGTGTTGGCTTTATCTTCTGTCCTGACACTGGAGGAAGGGTTGAATTCCAGGGTCCCCATCCTTACTTGCTGACACTCCTTCTTCCCAGGCTCTGCTTCAACTCTGAGGATGTGTGTGTGTGTGTGTGTAGGACACAGAATGTATTTTTATTATTTTCGAGGGAACTTTTAATAATACTTTATTGTTTTATCCTCCTGGGTTGATGTAATGCAGAATAGAATTGGGGAACCCCCCCCCTCTTTCTCTAGAGAAGTGTGATAGCTCTGATATGGGGGCCTGAAGCCAACATCACAGCCTCAGTATGACGATGCTTTCTTGGATACCCAGTCTTGGCTTCGGTATCCTCTTCTATAAAATAAGGCAGCCATACTAGCACAGGCTTCTTGAAGCTGCTGGGTTCCTGTAGACCTCCAACCTCTAACCCAACAACAGCTCAGTTGTTTTCATTTCCATATAAGTTTTCATTTAAAAAAGACCCCAGAACTAAAACTGTTTAAATACACCCTTTTGTATGCTCTCCAAGGGTCCTCTGATTCTCAAATTCCACGAATGCGTTCATCACAAATCAACTGTAGGATTCCTAAAGCCACCTGTGCCCCATGAGAACATCTGCTGAACTCTCTCAGCAGAATATTAACAGGACTCTTTCTCTGCACACATGGCTCTTCTTGTCCTCCTTAAATAGATGCTGACATCCTTCCTGGCTGCTAGTCCTGTGTTTGCTCAGAACAAGGGATGCATAGTAAGGAAGGGCTAGGCAGGGAGCTCTTGCCACATACAATGCAAGTAGGATTTGTTCCAGCAATAGAAACCAGGCAGGTGTACTTGGTGCTGAACACTGAACCCAGTCACCATGTATGTGACTGTCACCTACACCTAGGTGCCCATTTCTACTCCCGTACCACATCATAGCTTCTGGCTCCAGAAGTCTACTTATACATCAGCCCCACAATTTCCATTCTCAGTAGCACAGATTGCAGCCAGGGATTTGTTATCTTAACTTCAAGCTGATTCTTTTCCATGACTTCTTGGTCATGCTAAAAGAACCAGCTTTATGATTTCTGTTCTTTACTTCATATACCTGACAGTTGCCTGGTTTTTGGTAATTCTCCATTGTATGACTTCTTGCTTCTACCTCACTTTTGAATTTACCCTTCCCCTAGTTCAAGTTCTCGCAATCTGCCTCCTATCCTCAACACACAACAGGTCTTCAGGCTCTATTCTGCCTCCACTCCAGCCCTCTATGGACAGTGCTTGGGACCAGTGTGTGTTTCTGAAAGAGTGGGGTAGGGTGTCAATGCCTTGAGTCAGAATACCTGAGGCTCTGCATTAAACTCAAGGGTCTTGAATTTGAAGGTTCCCTTCATCCTTGTTTCTCTCTCCAACAGGACTCTAACCGATAGGCATGAATAGGAAGCCTCTTATTGTCACTTCACTGATGTACTTTCTTTCCCCCAAATCAAGATAATTTCTGCCACTGTATTACTCAAACTGTTCTCTCTGGATCCCATCTCAGCTTTTCCTCAAGGCTCTGAGCAAGCCCAGCCCACTTTGTGGAACCTTCCCAAACCATCCGAGATCTAAAGACAGTCATACCTGTATCCTTCCATGTTTCAGGGTCTGCTTCTTGATGACCTTTTGTTTGGGTTTGTAGTTATCTGTCTGTGGTATCTAAGCAGGAAGCCCATGGAGGGTGGGGACTTGGAAAATGGTTTCTTGTATCTGTTTCATGAGTGATCAGCCAAATACCTTCTTCATCTCCAGAAATCTAATATTTGGAAAAATAATAAAAGTATATTAGGATAATTGATTGACATATATTAATGTACTAATATAAAATAGTAATAATTAGAAAAATACCAAAGGACATCAGAATCCATGCAGCAGCTGAGCTGTATTCAAACTCTTATATTAACTGACCATGATAAATAGCTCCAACTGTGCTTGTTTCTTCTTTAGTAAGTGCATTTTTTTTTTTTTGAGAAAGTTGAGATCTGTAGCCAAATGACCCATTCTGGCATTATCATGGGACTTATCATTTTGAGTTTCTTTTTAATTAGAGGAGAAAAGTTACAGATGTAACATTTTTGTATGTTTTTACAAAATTCACACTTTGCTCACTATAATTTATGTTTTCCCTGGTAACTGGTAGAAACATTTTAAGGGTCAGCCTAGAAGTAGCAGAATCAGTGGAAACACCTTTTCTAAACCTTTCTTCCTTGTGTCATTAATCAAAAGAAACACACCTAGTAACCCAGCCTGTCAGATTCACTCACAAAAGTTGCAATTTATCACCAAACCATTCTTGCCCCTTGAACCTGGTAGCTGATTGGGTAATGAGTAATTACACACCTCCAGTTATTACTCTGACTTGGAATTTTTCAGCTTCTATTTTCTGTCAGTAAATGGAACTAAACTGCATGTGTTTTGGCTTGAGTACACACTGAATCAGAATTAATGAAATGTCATATCCATTAAAGCAAACTCAGAAAATTGCATGCAAATATGGATAAGAGGGCTCTTAGTTCTAACTTTGCAGCTACAAGCAGAACTCAAGCAGCCGTTGCACACAGATATTTCCATCTACATCGCTGCTGCCATTCTCCAGGACTGGGACCATCTGAGGGAGTGAAAAGGCACCAAAGCCTTCTTGACAAATACCCAGAAGGGAATTCTTACCCACTAACAGCTGCAGTTTTGAAACACATACCACTTTAATTCAACCTCTGGGGGCTTGTCTTTGTGGGGGGCCTGTCTTTGTGAGGCTGCCAATGACACTGGCTGTCATTTCTGCTACTGACATTGAAGCCAAAAGATGAGCTGAAAACACAGGACTCCAGGCTGGTAACAGGACTTCCTAGTTTGGGTTTGGAGAGTTCACACAGTCTATTTCCATGTTTGACATGCTTACCATTATAAACTTGTAGGGTAAAGTTTGCCGCAGCTTCTGCCTGGGTCTCAATATGCAAGTGATTTCCAGTCTAAAGTATGCTGTGAGATGTTTTAGGAAAAGATGGAGAAGAGCAATGCATTGCTCCCCTAGACCCTTTGGGATCTTCAAATGATTGTCCTAGGTGATAATCAACGTGATGATGCCACTAGCCTGCACACCTGTCCCTGCTGCCTGTAGCTGACATCACACTCACCCATGTGTATCACAGACCTGTTGATACACATGGTGGATTGTAAATGAGTGGGAGCTATTTGTTTCTGTAGAAACTTTAAAATTGCCCAAACAACTAAGTATGGAGAAATGCATGTCACCTCACTTTGACCTTTCTTGACCCAATCTTTCTTGACCCAGAAGGAAAGAGGGGTGTCTTATTTGAATTCTGTGTTGGGAAGTGCACAAATGGAAGAGAGATAAGAGAAAACCCATGAGTCACACGGAGAAATCCGGAAGGCCAGGGCTCAACTTTGGCTTCTTGGCTCTTGAAGTTCAAGGTCATGGGTGTGGCATTTGCTTTTTAATATATTCATAAGGCAGAAGTGGAGAGTGATATGAATGATGGGGAATCACTCTTTGAATCTTTTGGAACAGTATGTCCTGAGAAATTAACATGAGTATACAATAGTTTATTGCTCCCTAACTATTGATTGGATTATCTCTCAATCCTTACTTCAGGGACAAATGAAACACAAAGAGAAATCACAGATGGGCTGAGAAACCCCTCGGGCAGAAGCCCCAGGAGGAGGCAGGAGATAGGCGTGGGCTAGGCAGCCTGGTCTCTAGTGCTGATGTTACAGTACGTGTTACTTTTGGAAAGTCAGATCCTCTCACATGACCTTTGCTTCACTGAAAACAGAGGAGAATGGATAAGGTGACCTTTGAGAGTCTTCCTAGCTCCAGATCTGGCTCTGTCCATTTTTTGAAATCAGTCAAAAGTTTGCTGTTACTTTTTCCTGCCAAGAACTTGGGCTTCTCTCTTTTCTGCTTTTCTGGTGCTCTCTGGCCTTCCTCGGCCTTCTTCCTGAGGCTTCCTGACATCCCATGGCTGCCCTGCTTTGTCCCTGTCACACCAGGATATGGCAGCCAGCAGGAGCTAGAGACCAATCTGTATTTGATAAAGATAAATCTGTGCTCAGAACGGAAACAGATGTTTAGCCAATTAGGAAATGAACCCTTTGTTGAAGTAGTTTAGCTTCCATCTGAGGACTCTGAGTTTTGCTGTAAAACATATTTATTCCTTAAAAAGTGCTTTGTAGCATCTATGCAAGCAAGGTAAGAGGTTAGGCCATTTGCTCTAGAAAACCCAGTTGCAATGAGGCATCAACAGAATTATCATTCACAGACTTTAACATCACAAATATTGATGATCTATCATGGCAGGGGTTAGGACCATCCTTGCTCCCAACACAGGACTCCTCTCTAATTTGGTTACTCAGAACGAGAGGCTTCAGTTTTACTGCTAGCAGGTTGGAGAGGCAGAAAAGAAAGCCCGCCCCAGACCTGCTGAGCCAGAACCCACAATTTATGAGATGATTCACATGTACATTAAGTGTTGAGAAGTATCATCCTACAACATGGTTGATTAATGAACGGTCTTAGTTTAAACAGATTCAGATATAAGCAGCCATCTCCTTCTGTGTTCTAGTTGGGAGTAGCTCTAAGCATAGGAACGAGCTTCCTCAAAAATAAAAGTACCTGGGAGTACTTATTCACCTCTAACCTCTTCTGAATGCTTGACAAGCATATATGTGTTGCCTAAATGAATCTTCACCACAGCCTCGTGAGGTAGGTACTCTTTGTTTTCACTCTTCAGGATCCCCACAACACACACAAGAAGGGGATGTTCTTGTCTCTCTCATTTTATAAAGGAGCACACTGAAACCAGAGAACTTGAGGAGCCCTCTCAAGGTCACGTGGCTGGGGAGTGGATGGCAAGCTCTAACCTAAGTAGCTTGGCTCCAGATTTCAGAGGTAGCCACTGTATTTCATGCCTCTTTATAGTGAGCAGAAGCATCCTTTCTACTATTTCTATCCATTTGTTGGTTAGAGGTAAAAATAGACTTCTATTATTTCCTCTAGGAAAACTTAAATTGTTTCGAACCACCTCTCATGTCCACTCTCTTCAATATTTTATATGACGTAATTACACATCCTGACTATGTTGGTCAAATTATAGTTTGCAACTGAAGTGTGGTCATCAGCATTGCACTCCAAACCTCAGCTGTGTGATTTTGGATGGGGAAAAGTTGAAAGATTATCTTCAACCTATATTCAAACATCCTACTTTCAATAGTAAAGTCCAGGCACCTAACTGACAATTTTAATATAGTTACAGTGTTGATTGATATTGAATTAAGTATCTTTTTCAAAAAGATTATTATAAAGCCTATCCCCCCCCCCCAAATCTCTGTATGTAGAGATGATTTCTGATGTCAGAAGCAAAATCGCAAAGCAAACCTTTGGGCACTTCATGCTTCTGCCCACACTGAGCTTGAGCAATAGCCCTGCACCTTCCTCCAGTGCATTGAAGGCTGTTGGCACCACCTCTGTCCAGGCCTGGGCTGAGCAGGGCAAAACTTGACAGCCATCTATGCTAAATTTCATCTTGTTAGCTGAACCTCATCATTCATCCTGTCAAATCTTTTGGATTATTGGTCCTATCATTCAGCTAGCTGGCGCACCCTTGTGTCATCTTAAAATTTGATCAACACACCTTCTGTCTTTATTATGCAATTTTCAGCAGAAAGTGCTGAATGGGCCAAAGTTGAAGGAAGTCCCTGGGATGGGACATGCTCCCAGAGACCTCCCCTGCAGGCTGACCTCAGTTAATTAATCTGCACCATTGGACAAAGCATTCAATCATCTTACTTTGCATAGTTCTTCTTGAAGACTATATGTCTCCATTTCCCCCAGCAGAGAGAGTGCTAGCCAGCACCCTGCTTTAACCATCAGCACCCTCCAGGTATGTGGCCTTGAAATATGATAGAGGCAGCAATTAGCAGAAGGCACCTGGAATCAATATGAGACATGATTTGGGTGTGAGTGTAAGTCCTTCCACTTACATCCATGTACCATTTAATTGAAGTGGATCAGAGAAACAGAAGTATTATTCAGAAGGGATTTCATATAGGGATTTGACTCTGCAATTCTGGGAGCTGGTGAGACACTGTAGGAAAAACCATTATTTTGTATAAATTGCTAGAGCTTAAAGCAGTAATTCGTCAGGAGGCAAAGATGGGTGTGAAATAGGGAGAACAAGGACACAGTGAAATAGTGAGGGTGGGCGAGAGCGCAGGACAGTTCCTCGTTACCTCCATGGTTTCCATATTGATGATGCAAGTGACCAGGAGAAGCTGGCTTCTTCGCCACATAAGGGAACATGCACCCAGTCTTAAAGGAGGCAATACATGAGAACTAGAGGAGCTGTGGGCCTGGCCTCGGTTCCATGTCAACCAGATGAGCAGGACCTCAGCGATGCTGCACATGACCTTACAATAGCCGTCCTGCATGACCTTCCAAGCATACAAGTATGTCTGCTGCTTCATTCTGCCTGCCAGAACTTGCACAAAATACTAACCTGAAACTATATTTCTACCACTGATATGGATAGCATTGATTTTTTTATTTTATTTTTTTAAAGAGAAAGAGAAATTTTTAATATTTATTTTTTAGTTTTCAGTGGACACAACATCTTTATTTTATTTGTATGTGGTGCTGAGGATCGAACCCAGCACCCCGCGCATGCCAGGGTAGCACGTTACTGCTTGAGCCACATCGCCAGCCTCATGGATAGCATTTTAACCATCTATTTGTAGTACCCTTCCATATTTCCTTTGCCTCTACAAAGTACCTCTTAGCTGTTTGTGGTTCTTGCCAGGTGAGTTGACTCAAACCTTTATTTCAGAAGGGTATGGGTATTAATAGTCCTTGCTTGAATTGGGTTGTTGAAAATTTCCACTGACTTTAATTGTAGAACCTAGAATTCTAAGGGATGCTATGGGGATTTTTTTTTTAATTATGTGTAAATGCTTCCTCACCCCACATATGTAGTGACAGAAACTCTGTATCCTCTTGAGAACATCAATCATCTCAGTTGGTATAGTGACTTCCTTCTTTACCCCTTGAATTCATGCCAGGAGTCCAATGTGCCAGAGGTCTATCAGTTTCCAGTAAAAGCAAAGCATTGTTTTGCCCCTTGGGAATTAGGTCTTATAGACCAGAAGTGTCAACGATGTTGGTAAAGCAAAATGTTCTCTTACGTATCACTAGGAATGACCTATAGGAGAAAACATACCTATGTTCTTTTTTAAAATTTTTTGAGCTTGAAACAATTTTTAATATTCTTTGATTATATTGAATAAAACACATGGGCATTTAAAAGTTCAAAACAGAAATAGTTCAAAAAAAAAACAGGGCAAGAAATTATATGTATAACAGACCTCTAACTGACTAAATAGCTTACTATTTATCCAGGTCTATCTTGGTGAAACTAATTAGAAAATAGAAAATTGAGAGCCACAAAGTCATTTTCAAATGCAATGACAATATTAATTCCCTGTTGCTTTAAACTTAGGGGTCACCAAACACTTTTGATCAGGTACTCCCTCTGTTTTAAAAAAGACATACCCTCTATTTGTTGGTTATGCAATATTATACAAAAAGCCCTGCAAAATTTAGTGCCTTAAGACAACCACCATACTATTATGGCTCAGGATTTTGGTCTTTGAAGTAGGATAGTTTCAACTGGGTGAGTCTTCCATTGTTTTGATTGTGTTTCTCAGGGTTTGCCTAACCATTCTTATTTCCAAAATCCTTTATTCCAGGACCTATAAATTCTGGCCAAAGAAGAAAGAGCACCATATATTACTTGCTGTTTTAGAACACAGGGGGTTCCAAGAGAAATTTCAGAGATTAGTGCCACCACTAAAGACCAGGAAAATACGAGATCTGATTCTGACCACATCTTTCTTCTACTTGTCTAACTGGCTTGAGCAGAAGATAGATGACTCTTGGAGAATGATAGTGGATTATCACATATTCAATGAGGTAGTGACTGCAAAAGGAACTGCTATTTCAGATGTGGTTTTATTGCTAAGGCAAATCAACGCATTACCTGGCACCTGACATGTAGCTATGGCTCTGGCTAATGCCATTTTTAAAAATGTATCATAATAAAGGCCTCTAGAAATTATTTAGCTTTCACTTGGCAGAACCAAAAGTATACCTTCACTCCACTACCTCACGCAACATCAAATCATTTGTTAATACATTTGTGACATCATACTGTTTGAACCCACAAGGTGGATGAAGCAATAACTTATGGTACATTGATAAGAAAATTGTACACCTGAGGATGAGGAACAAATCGCAGCTGCAAGAAGACTGCAGGCTATTGTCTGCACTTTGGAGCCAGGTAGTGAATTGTCTAAATGCCTGGATAGTACTTTCTTGCAGTCTATACATCTCCATTTTCTGGAGGGTAACATCTGGTTACTCCATTCAAAATCCCACCCCATCCTAGTTACAAAGCCCTGCTCTACTACAGGGGAGACAACAGTGGCATAGTAGAAATACCTGGAGTCAGCTAGGCTAGAGAGGGTTCAAGATGGTGGAATAGAGCAGGTTGTTTTCTTGGCTGCTCTGTGGTGTGAAACCAAGAAAGCAGACAGGAAGGTTCTTAGCAAGGCAGGTGAATGAGAAAAAAGGGGGAACTTTACTGGAATTTAATACCAGACACTCAACGTAGATCGGGAACTCAGAGGGTTGGATATAATAAATAAGAAAGGTATCCCCAGCATCACAGATGCTGCTGGTTGGTGTAGGCACCAATCAGAGTGGTCCCCCTGCAAGCACAGTGGAGGGATAAGGCAATTAAAGGAACCCACATTTTTAAGAAGACTGAGGTGTGTCTGTAGACAGGGAGTTTAGAGATCAAAGACACTGCCAGACTAAACTGAAAGGCTCACTGCATAATAGTCTTGTACGGAAAAGAAACCATCTCTCTCTCCTGGCGGCCATGTGCTGAGGACAGAGGAAGCAAGCATTTTGCAGCCACGGCACAGGGACAGCAGCTGAGGGAAACAGGTCCTGGAAAATCCAAGTCTGGCCCAGAATACAGGCCTGGCAAACCTACACTGCACAACACTGGAAAACCCACACTACACAACCTAGAGTGTGCCCAAGTGACCAGAAGAAAATTAAACATGGAGAGAGGTTTACACAGGGGACAGCTCATTGTGGGCAGGACCTGCTGGGAGGGACATACCTGGCTGGGAATCCAAAAGGATTAGGTGGGAGAAACAGAGTTTGGTGACTGAACCTGAGACCAGGAAACTTGGGGTCTACAGCTAATGTACTGAACTAATAATTGGCTCCTCTACCACATGAGTGGAATCCAGGGGTGATCCTGGGGTGTAGTCTTCCAGCATGGACTGGAAATTGCTGGGCCCTGGAGGTGTACTGATTTAGAATCTCCAGACCAATTGGCATCCATCAAAGAGCCTGGAGCCTACTTAAGCCTAACTCCCCATCCCAGGAGTTCTACCCACAGGATGGGATTACCTCTCTCACCCTAACAAGCCCACCCTAAGGGTGCAGCAAGCATTATACTCCAGATAATCCCATCTAACTGCTAAGAAGGGAAGCTGAGAATCTTTTGAACTCCTACAGAAACAATTCCTTAACTTTACATTGAGATATTGTTTTCTTTTATCCTTTTCTCTGCTTAATTGTATCCTTAATGGTTCATGGACATTCATACATATTCATATTTGTTTTCATTTCTTTCCATTTCTACCATTTTTGAAACTAGTAGTTTTTCAGTTTTTTTAAGGACTAGGAAGCTTAATATATTTCAATTTTGTTTTGAAGTCTTTTAATTTTTAAAAATTTTACTTTATATGTATTTGTTCTCTCACTTATCTGTTTCCCTTGAATCTCCTTTTCTCTTTTCTTCTGTTATAGCCACACTCTATTGTTCTCTCTTTTACTCTTCCTTCGATTTTTTACTTCTATCCCCTCTCCTCCTCCCTCATAATCATCACATCCGATATCACTTCTGTTCTTTCCCTGTCCATCATTTGAAATTGTAAACCATTTTGTAAGCTTATGTTTTTATGTTTTTTTATTGTAGGAAATAACTGGTCACATCATTTTTGTTTATTGTGACAACATTGTAGATGTCATAGTAGAAACTATTTGGTTTAATGCTGCATATTGTTTGCATTGGTTGTTGTTATTATTTGTCTTCCCCCAAGAGTAAGCTACTGGAAAACTTCAGGGACACTATAAGTCTATAGGGTAGAAACTAGACTGCCTCACATCCATACTGTTAAGTAGGTAGACACACAAACAACAAGACAAAACAAGGGAAAAATTCATTCCAAACAAACCAAGATACTTTTAATAATAGAATCCATCACCACCACAGTGGAAGAAATGTCAGAGAAGGAGTTTAGAATATACATAGTAAAACTAATCTGTGAGGTAAAGGAAGATGTAAGAAGTGATATCAGAGAGAAAACACAGAAAGTAAAAGATCAATAAGGAGAGATTCTGAAAAAAAATCCATGCATAAATTCTCAAAATAAAGGAATCAATAAACCAAATTAAAAATTCAATGGAAAGCATCGAATACAGACTAGACCACTTAGAAGATAGAATTTCAAGCAATGAATACAAAATGAAGTTGACCATGGAGTAAAGATGTTAAGAGACCATGAACAGAATTTCCAAATAATATGGGATAACCTGAAAAGAACAAATTTAAGATTTATTGGGAGAGATGAAGGCTCTGAGATATCAACCAAATGTGCACACAATCTTTTCAATTAAATAATTTCAGAAAATTTTCTAAACCTTAAGAATGAAATGGGAAATCATATATGGGAGGACCCTAAATACAAAAAATTACAGCAGACCAACTCCACGGCACATTAGTATGAAAATGCCTAATACAGAATAAGGTTAGAATTTTAGAGGCTGCCAGATAAAAATGACAAGTCATATTTAGAGGGAATATTAAGTCTGGATCTCAGCTGATTTCTCAAATCTAGGAGATCTTAGAATAAAACATATCAAACTCTGAAAGAAAATGGATGCTGGCCAAGTACACTATACTCAGCAAAATTACACTTAAGAATTGACAATGAAATTAAAACTTTCCATAATAAACAAAAGTTAAAAGAATTCACAATTAGAAAGCCTTCTTTAAAAAACATTCTCAATAAAATATTTCCTGAAGAATAAATGAAAAATAAAAATGAAAACAAGCAAAAGTATGAACTACACTAGGAGAATAGTCAATTAAAGGAAAAAACTAATTTAAACTTAAAATGACAAATAAATCAAATTGACAGAGAATAAAAGAATCATATCTCAATAATAATATTGAATGTAAATGGCCTAAACTCATCAATAAAAAGATGTAGACTGTAAGATTGGATTGAAAAAATGAGACCCAACAATATGCTATCTTCAAGAGACTTACCTCATAGACAAAGATAACCATACACTGAAGGTAAAAGGGTGGGAAAAACATATAATTCACATGGATCTTGTAAATAAGCAGGGCTTTCTATTCTCATAACAGAAAAAGTGGACTTCAAGTCAAAGTTAATCAAAAAGGACAAAGAAGAACATTTCATATTGCTTAAGGGAATTATATATCAATAAGACATAACAATTGTAAATATTTATGCCCAAATAATGGAACACCTATGTATACCAAACAAGCCCTTTTCAACTTCGAGAAAAAGACAGAGCTCAATACAATAATACTGGGTGGCTTTAATACACCTCTCATCACTGGATAGAACTTCCAAACAAAAACTAAATAAAGAAGCTATAAAACTAAAAAATACAATTAATGATTTAGACTTAAACAGACATATATAGAATATTTCATCCATCAATGACTGAATATACATTTTTCTCAGAAGCACACAGATCCTTCTATAAAATAGACTATATCTTAGGCCACAAAGCAACTCTTAGCAGATACAAAAATAATAATAATACCATGCATTCTATCAGATCATAATGGGATGAAATCAGAAATCAATGATAAAATAAAAAATAGAAGCTACTCTAACATCTGGAGACTAAACGATATGCTATCGAATGGTCAATGGATAGCAGAAGAAATCAGGGATAAAATAAAAAAAAATTTAGAGGTAAATGAGAATACCAATACAACATATCAAAATCTCTGGGACATCAAAAACTTACCAAGAAAGAAAAGCCCAGGTCCAGACATATTCTCAGCTGAGTTCTACCAGACATTCAAAGAAGGACTAACACCAATACTCCTCAAATTATTCCCATAAAATAGAAAAGAAGGGAACCCTTCCAAACTTATTTTATGAGGCTAGTATCACCCTGATACCAGAACCAGGAAAAGATACATCAGGGAGAGAAAACTTCAGATCAATATCCCTGATGAATATATATGCAAAAATTCTTAATAAAATACTGGCAAATTTTATACAAAAACATGTTGAAAGATAGTGTACCATGATCAAGTGGTGTTCATCCCAGGGATGCAAGGTTGGTTTTACATACAGAAATCAATAAATATCACATCAATAGGCTTAAAGACAAGAATTGTATGATTATCTTAATGGATGAAGAAAAAAGATGAGACAAAATACAGCATCCATACATATTTAAAATGCTAGAAAAAACCAGGGATATTATGAACATAGCTCAATATGGTAAAAGCTATCTATGCTAAACCCATGGCCAACATCATTCTAAATGGAGAAAAATTGAAAGAATTCCCTCTAAAATGAGTAAGACAAGAATGCTCTCTTTCACTACTTCTATTCAACATCATCCTTGAAACTCTAACCAGAGCAATTAGATAGAAGAAATAAATTAAAAGGATACAAATAGGAAAAGAAGAATTCAAACTATCCCTATTTGCCAATGACATGATTCTATATTTACAAGACCCAAAAAGCTCCACTAGAAAACTTCTAGAATTCATAAATGAATTTAGTAAGATATCAGAATATAAAATTAACACTCATAAGTCAATTGTGTTCCTATACATCAGTGATGATTCAACTGAAAGAGAAATTAGGAAAACTATTCTATTCACAAAAGCCTTTTTAAAAAAAAAAACAACCAAAATACAAACAAACAAACTAACAAAAACTTGGGCATCAATCTAACAAAAAAAGGTGAAAAAACTCTAATGAAAACTTCAGAACACTGAAGAAAGAAATTGAAGAAGACCTTAGAAGATGGAAAGGTTTCCTAAGTTCTTGGATAGGCAGAATTGACGTTGTTAAAAATGGCCATAATACCAAAAGCACTATACAGATTTAATGTAATTCCTGTTAAGGATCCAATGTCATTCTTCATAGAAATAGAAAAAGCAGTCATGAAATTCACATGTAAAAATAAAAAGCCAAAATAGCCAAAGCAATTTTCAGCAAGAAAAGTGAAACAGAAGACATAACAAGACCAGACCTTAAATTATACTACGGAGCTATTGTAACAAAAATAGCATGGTATTCTCACAAAAACAGACATGAAGACCAATGGTACAAAATAGAAGCACAGAGATAAATCCACATAAATACAGTTACCTCATAGTAGACAAATGCACCATAAACATACATTGGAGAAAAGATAGCTTATTCAACAAATGGTGCTGGAAAAACTGGAAATCCACATGTAACAAAATGAAATTAGACTCCTGTCTCTCACCTGCATAAAACTCAACTCAAAGGTGGATCAACGATTTAGGCATTAGACCAGAGACCCTGAACCTACTAGAAGAAAAAGTAGGCCCAACTCTCCATCATGTGGGCTTAGGAGCCAAATTCCTCAACCAGACTCCTAAAGTGCATGAAGTAAAATCAAGAATCAATAAATGGGATGGTATCAAACTAAAAAACTTCCTCGCAGCAAAGAAAACAATGAAGATTGTGAAGAGAGAGCCTACATATTGGGAGAAATCTTTGTCACTTGCACCTCAGCTACAGCATTAATCTCCAGGGTATGTAAAGTACTTAAAAAACTTAACATCATAAAAACAAATAACCCAATCAACAGATGGGCAAAGGAACTGAACAGATGCTCCACAAAATAAGAAATATGAATGGTCAACAAATATATGAAAAAAAAAGTTCAAGATCACTAGCAGTTGGAGAAATGTAAATTAAAACTACACTGAGATTTTATCTCACTCTAGTGAGTGATGGCTATTATCAAGATTTCAAGTAACAATAAATATTGGTGACAATGTGGGGAGAAAGGTACATTCATAAATTGCTGGTGGGACTGCATATTGGTGCAGCCAATCTGTAAAGCACTATGGAGATTCATCAAAAAACTTGGAATGGAACCACCATTTGACCCAGTTATCTCACTCCTTGGTGTATACCCAAAGGACTTAAAATCAGCATGCAATTGATGAGGCAACATCAATGTTTATAGCAGTTCAATTCACAATAGCTAGACTATGGAACCAACCTGTTGAAGGACACCTTCCTTTTGCTGAGGCTGGCTTTGAACTTGGGATCTTCCTGCCTCAAGCTCCCAGTCCACTAGGATTACCTGCATGCACCACCGCACCAAGCTCCCTGTGCACTTTTATCACTTGTTAGTAGATGAGGAACAGGTTCTACGTGGTCTAACTTTCCAGGCTCACAGGACTAGATGTTGGTAGAGCCAGATTGTAAACTCAAGCTATTTTGTTTGCACACCAGTGTTCTCCCCATTTGGCATGTCCCCGCTTTGCTACGGCACCTTGAACACCTTCTAATCCTACAGGGTATAATTTTAAACTCTGTTTTTTCTTCACTCAAGAACAAGTTCACTCATCTTTCCTCCTGCAATTGCCTAGAAATCCTCTGTGTAGCCATCTGCAGACTCTGCCTTTCATTCTGCGATGAATCACTTTTTTTTTCTTTTGATTTCCTCATTTAAAAAAATTGCCCTTTTGCATATGTATGGTTTACAAGCACTTTGACACATGTTCTCTCATTTAACCATCTGTGGGATAGAGGACCTTGTCCTTGTTTTATATGTGAGAAACTGAGGCCTGGAAGGTTAATGATGTCTCAAAGTTCACAAAGCTGGTAAGTGGCAGAGTCTCTTCTCTTAACTTCAGGGTTTCTTTCTCCAATCCCAGAGTGCTGCAAGAGGCTCTGATGACCATTTAATCCTGTAAAGTCAGTTTCTTCTTTCCCGTTGGTTCCAGACAGCATCTCCCAGGAATATGTGGGTGTGGGTAACTCTCAAGAGGTTCTTACAGGTTCATACACCAGTGGCCCATAGCAAGACCTAGAAACTCTCAGATAAACAGAATTTTTTACTTCTTTTAGAAAGAACACCACAATAATAGCCAGAACCATCAAAAACTGAACAAGTTCTGGTTTATCAGGCATTGTTATAGTGAAAATAACAGGATCATGAAAGTGTTCCTACTACCAACGACTTACCTTATATCAGACATTATTAAGCAAATCTTTGTCAAACCTCCTGTTAAAAACAACTAGAACTCTTGATCAAAGGATGATTAATGATTTTGAAATCTATTATTGAGCCACTAAGAAGGTTAGGATTTGTCATAAACCAAAACCTAAGTGAGAGCAGAAGCAAGAAGACAGAAGACTTACTGAATACAGCTTTTTATTTTTTCCCTGAGGCTACTTGCTAACTCCTGGGGGCCTTAACTTTAGTTTTTAAGGCTGAGACAGGAGATAAATAAGAGTCCCCCTGATATGGTGAGTTCAGTAAGAGGCCATTGCGTAAGAGTCTATAACCTCAGATGAGGCTCTAAAATACTGTAGCTATTCTTATTATGTTTATTTTTCTGTTTCCCCAACATATGAGACTGTTCATACATGACTGTATTTGCCCTACTTAAATGGCAGCAACATATGACTTAGTGTAAAAGAATGTCACTGATTTTTGCTTATGATTGTTATCTTCAAAGTGTATCTGGTCCAGAGTGGGTACTCAATAACCATTTGCTGATGAATAACATCAAGTCGAAAAGCAACCATCAAAATGTACATAGAACAACTGCACATAACAGGTTTTTAAAAAGCACCTAAACATCCCACAATAAAAGAAGAATTCACAATGAAAGTTAAAGGAAACCTATTAATTCCTTCAAGAAATGAAGGAGGAATAGGAAACTCAGAAGTGACCTCTTGGAGTTGCCTTTAGTGGAATTTAACCAGACAGCTGGACCAATGTGTTGATTTCTGTGTCCTCAAAAGCATATTTCTTAGCTGTTCCTTTCTAACTTGAAATTTCTTATTTTCATTCCCCTCTGAATGACACAGATATTAAAAAATTAAAACTCGTGTCTTTCCAATGTTTATAACCGAATGTAATTTCCTTGAGTAATACACAGGTTCACACTCATAAGAGAAATACGGAATCCCAATTAAATGTCCTGTGATATGAAACTTAGAAACCCTCTTTCCCTCTTACCCAAGATTATTCAACAATTCCTCACCGACCCCTCCTCTTTCATATTTAATCAGATTTTGAGATTACAGATGCAATTTCCTTTTGTGTCTAGAGAGGCTTATTAGAATGCCGCACACTGTTGTTTCCACCCTGTCCTCCCACCCCTAGGTTATAGAACTAAAGTGTCTGTCACATGATTACTTATTAAAAATAAAATTATTTACTTTCCTGACTTAATGACAAAAACACTGTGAAGTTACATCTGATGCAGGTGTTAGGTTAAAAAATCGGTGAATAAGGTTGAAAACCATATAAAGGGAAAAGTACACATGAGAACCTTTTCTACTACTCATAAATTAAAATGTGCAAGGTTTAAATGTACAGCCTGTGTACATTTAAGTTTTGCTTGTGTGCTAGGTGTGAACCACTAAACAGATAGAAAGACAGAAATAAAAGAAAAGTATATCAATAGAGACCTGCTGTTCAAATCCTCTGCCTTTAACAACACTAACACATTCATGGGAAAGGCTGTGGGTGGGTTGAGAATCCTAAAGCTCTCCTGCTTGCCTGCAGGGATCATTTCATTTTGTTTTTAATAGTAGGGCCCAATGTAGTATGTTCATGAATTTGGGGGACTGCACATTGCATCTGCATCCTATGAAGGGGCTGGGCCTATTGTTAGGGCTGAGGTCCATGCACCTGCCACTCTATTGTACATCTGGGATCATCAGGTACCAAATACAGGTTCAAGTTTCGGGCGAAATCACTCTCATACTAAACCTGCACTGCCAAATTACCTCCTTCCCAGGAAAAGTGTACTTGTGAGAGAGATGAGTGAATTTGTTGGGTCCTGGGAAAGTGTGAACTTCAGTTTGGGCTGTATGTCAGTCATACATAGGGCAATCTAACATAACCAGGGTTTATTTGACCCGCACACCTCTGAATCAGTTTTTGCTTGGCCTATGAGTGTAGTCTGGGCATTTTAAGTATTCCCAGATGTGAAAGATAATCTCTTAGGTTATCCCCTTGTGTTCCCTATTCATGAGAATAGGGCCCAAAGGTGATTTTACCTTGAACATAATGAACCTGAAGTTGAGACTCCATACTTGTGCAGTACCTTTCAAGGTCGGGGAGGAGTCAGCAGCTTGATCCATGTTCAATCTCTGTATCTGAAAAATTCAGATGTTTTAACTGCAGCCAGATCAGACCATTCTTTTCCTCCAATTTCTCCAAACACATCCTGCGGTTTTGTCATAGGTGGAGCAGCTACAGGTATTTTGGGGATTCACCTAAGGGAGAACTGCATTAGGATTCCAGCGAGTTGGATTTTGTGGATCACAATCACATCCTTGTAAAAGAAATTTGTAGCTGGTTGCCCTGTTGTAGAAATGACGTCTAGGATATGCTTGCTTTCTGTTGGGATGATCTGCTTGGTGTTGGCAGTGGGTGAAGTCCAGAGACCATGCTGCCCTCTGGATGCATCCTATAGTGCCTAGAGCCGGGTGCTGGTGGCAAGTAGAGGAGAAATCTGCAGAGGAAAAGACTGAGTTATGGTTCTCTTTCCTGTCTCTAGATGATGTTGTGAAATTGTTGGCATATACAGCCAAACACATAGGAAAAGAACTGAGAAGTATGATAGGTGGTTGATTAATACAAATTTTATGTTATTTATCTTGATTTTATAGTGTTTGTGTAATTTGTCACTTTTCTAAAATTTGAAAATTATAATATATCTTGTCTGTATAAATATTCACTCTCATACAAAATTTTGCTTTTGTACCTGTGCATTTGGTTCCTAAAATAGGCCACTTAATTTTATATAAACTTCAGGTCTTCCTAACCTACTCGGATGCAGCCTGGACTGTTGGCCAAGAAATATGATCCATATGCCAACAGGCTTCCTGGGCTTGTTTAGGCCACCCCTCCCCTGCAGGGGTCTATGTCTCATGGGCTACAGGGGACACCAATCTCTTAAAGGACACCTGAAATTGAAGATAGGTGCAATAGCCCAGAGCTGGGCAGCATAGGAAGCATCTGATCTTTAACAGTGAGCCCTCTCTTTGTGCAGGGGAGAAGAAAGCCTAGCCAATAGGCAGACTATGGACCAGGAAGAAGAGGAGGTTGCTTTCCTTGTGATAGATTGGAGAAAAGGCAAGTGAATTCTTTTCTTTTACTCCTTGGTGACCATTGGCTAATGTAACCCACAGGGTAGCAAATCCATATAGAAGCTCTTCTCCGAAAAGATGCTATCTTTGGGGCCATAATTAAAAACACTTCTAGTGGAGGAGGCAGAAGACCCATATCTCACTCATTGGTCAAGGTACTTTGCCCGTGATTTAGCTTCCAGTTTCATAAAAAATGGCAATGGTGGTCTCTTGCTCGATTGTGTTAAAGACATTACATAATGCTTGCCATGGAGCCATGAGAACATGTACTGTACTAAGTAAATGTACGAAATTTGACGATTATAAGAAAGCATAAAGGGTAAAAATCAATATTGTTGTTCAGCTAAACTTTCAGAAAATCCTTTCTAGGGCTAGCAGTGGGCTACCATAGAGGGGTCCTGATCAATTAAGGTCAGGGAGGCTCAAAAGATCTGGATTTCTATCTTAATGCAGCCTAGTTCTCAGAGGCCAATTTGTTTCAGCCTAGACATGTTTGTCAGTATAATTGAAAGGAATGTGATCAGGATCCATGTGCCCCAGCCAGGAGCAAACCCAAGGGACTGTGGTAGCATTCTGCCTGGGGACCTTGGGGGGTCACATGTTCCCAGGCTGGCAGGAAGACAGAAGGGAGGAGACCGTCTTTCTCTCTTTTGGGCTGCCCGTTAATCAACATCACTTTCCTCATTAGTAGAAAGGCATTCTACTCAGCTGCACATTTTTAGGAGCTTCCAACAATTCATTTTTTCCTCTGGTTACAGAAAAATCAGCCTCCATAATGAGCAGGAGAGGCGCGTTTTCCACAGAGCTACATATTAATCCTTCTTTCAGTTTGTCATTTACATATCCCTCAAATTAGGTTCACTTTTTCAATTACACCACTGAAGCCCCACCGATCGATCGAAGTTACACAATTATCCCTGTTTTCTCCTCAAGGGTTGGTGTGTCTGCTCTGAGAGCTCAGAATTTTCTTAAGACAGTAGTGGAAGGCACGTGAGAAATAGAAATTGAATTGGCATCACCATCTTCATGTCCTCGTGGGGCTGAGAATGGCAGGTGAGTGGCCATCCTCCTCAGTGAGCCATTGTCACACCAGCAGCCTTGGGACATTCCTATTTTGCTCCTCTTCCCTCCACAGAAGGGAAGGGTCAGCCCCTCTGCCTCATGTGACTGTAGGAAAGGACTTTATCCTTCTCTACTCAAGGACCATGGAACTCAGGGACCGCTTGGGGTTTTGCTATCAGAATTGGTGGTTTGGAGGTGTCAATCACATCTTCACCTGGGCTTGTAGATGGTTTGCTCAAAAACTTTCCTCGATGTTAAGACAAATGGACCACGTGGTGTTGGGAGCTGCCCTGGATGAACACGCCTTTACATCCTGATGTCCTGGGGGCACTGAAGGAGCAGTCACTTGGGCTTTACCTCTGCTCCATAATGAGGTGGGGCTCCAGGTGTAGGTGTCACCCGCAGGGGTTGAGTTACACTCACCTGTTCCCTTGTAATCCTACCCCTTTGCCCTTTTTGGGATAGAATGTTCCATGGAACCTCCTCTTGTAGGTCCCCTATATAAGAATAAAGAACTCCAGTGGTTCTCTCTTTCCATGGACACTTAAGGTCACAGAGCCGTCCCTGGATTATTGAGAAGGGACTTCTGTGTGATTGTGTGCTTTCTTTGTTGTTTTCTTAAGTTATTGGAATAGATCTTGGGAACCCAGCGTTAGGTTGCCAGCTAGGATAGATGGTGATAACTTGGATTTTCCTGGAAGAAGACTGTTGATCCCAAGACTCTTTCCATCATCTCCCTCCATCTGTCCCTCCATCCCTCCTTCTCTTTCTTTCTCTTTTGTCTCCTCCTTCCTTCCTTCCTTCTTCTCTCGTCCCCTTCTTCCCTCATTTTCCCTTTCCTTCCTTTCTCCCTTCCTCTCCTTCTATGTCTTTCCTCCATATTTGATGTTGAGCAGTTCCTGAGCTGGACACTGTGCCAGACACTATGCTGGACACTGGTTCTAGATACAGTTAGTGGGGAAGGCAGATGAGAAGACAGGCAACTTTAGGGCAGTCTGATAATCACCTCTGTGAAGAGAGAGGAGAGGATTTGTCCTCCAAAGAGGAGTCAGGCAGGCGGGCCTGTGTTGTTCTGCAATCTTTTGGCACTATACAACCCACACACAGGGTTTTCTGCTATCACTTGTATTGTTTTTTAATCTGAGAGGTGTCTGTGATTGTTGGCTTAGACAGGCCAAATGAAATATCCCTGGGTACACTTTTTCTCATCTATAAAATAGGAATAGCCACAAAACCCAAGTTCTATTCTGCAACGTGCCTAGAATCCCAAATGCAGCAAGTATTTTCTGAGCCCTGGACAGCATCAACACAGGGGCTAGGCAGCTATTTAAACTTTCTCTGCAAGTGACAGTTTATGTCATAGAATTATGTCCTGGATTCTTAAGGACTTAGGAGACCTCCTTGGAAAGCCAAGGCAAAAAGTAGTCCATGGTGTTGGATTCTTTTCAGGGCTGCTGAGTAGCTAAATTCCTATCCTGAATGCTTTCTGGGGTCATTTGAGATTAATAAGCTGGATAGCATCAGCTGTTCATTTTGAGTTGCTGAGAGGACTCAAGTCAAAATTTCATACATACAAGGCTGGTGTTTTATTATATTTATTATTATACTACTTAAAAAAATCACCTGGAATGTGAATTTAGAACTTTTCCACTTGGCATTACGTTTAGTACACACTCAAAATCTCTCAATTAAAGAGAGGGTGTCTTAGTGACAGAGTGCTGGGTCTAAGGTCAGGCAGACCCACATGTAATACTGGTATTGCAGTTTTCTTGCTGTATAAACTTGGACAGGTATTTTTTTTTCCCATTTTCTAAAATGGTTTCAGTTTCTTCTCTCTAAAATCAAGATAATTATTTTGGTATCTTATAGAGATTTTTGTGACTACTAACTAAATGTGCTTGGCAAATATTAAATGTGTAATAATTAGATATCATTATAGAATCCAATTGTTCACATGCTGTGCACATGTAATCAGAGCAGATGCCTACAGCTTCCATGCTAGGTAAGATGAAGCCCCTTGGCACACTTTATCTCACAGAGGACATCGACCAGGTATGTTCATTGGCATAAATAAGTATAAATGGAATTCACAATGAGTATTAAAGAAACTGAGCAGGAGTGTGGGGAAAACCCTCGTCTTGCTTGGAGGGGTCTGTAGTTCTCCTCTGGTCCAATATCTGATGAGACACATGCATCTTATTTACAACATTCCTTACATACATTGTCCATCATGTCCCTGCACACTTTTCAATGGGGAGCTGGGTTCTTTCTGAAGCAAGTCAATGTGATCTTATTAAATGGCTTCACTAGGTGCCATGTCACAGAAGCTAGGAAACTAAAAGTCAACCTGCACCTTCCTTCTCTCTTAAATCATTTTTTGCCCTTTATTTATGTACTGTCTTATTAATTCCTCCTACTCCCATCCCAGATGCAAGGTGACTTGCACTTATTGGGAGGATATGTTTCCTGAAGGCCATGTAAAGCTGGAAATTCGCATCACACAGAACCTACAGGAAGGAGGCAGGCATTTGTGTTTCCCAGCGGATGGGTCCTGGCCATAAGGTTAGAGTGAAAACAAAACTTCAATTCATTTGACAATAGTTTTGAAAAGAACCAGGTCTTGATGTATTTTACATTCAGGAAATTCACATTATTTCAGATTGTACATTTAAAACAAAAACATTAATATTTTATATCACCTTCTTAAGATCTGTATAATTTGAATTTATGTAAGATGTCACTTGAATTTGTCCTTTCCTGTATATCATCTTTACTTCTCCTTTAATCCACTCAGCATCTCTTCCTGGATTGTTGAATTTACTTTTTATACAGTGATTATAATGTTTGCTTAAATGTCTATTTCCCCATCACTCTATAAATTTAAGAGGAGGGAACACTTCTGTTTATCTTTGTACTCCATTTCCCTTCTCGCGGGGCCCTCTGTCCCTGCACACACAATCCTCACACACATTCACGGTGTCTGAAAATATTGCCTCACTCAATCTTCCCAACCATTCTAGGAGGCTGGTAGATATTATCTTCATTTTTCAAATTAATAAAAGTGGCTCAAAGAGGTTAATAAAATTTTGTAAGGTCACAAAATTCATAAGTGAGAGCCAGCATTTCAACCCAACTTCTCTGACCGCAAAAAGTCCATATTCTTCTTACTTCCACCTCCAGAGCTCTGTTCTCAATATTTCCTTTGCTCCTTTTAAGTTTCCTAAGGACAGATAGTGTGCCCTTTTCTCTTTATTTTATTTTATTTTTTTTCTCTTTATTTTGTAAGCATTTAGCATAGGGACCTGTGGCCACATCTAACCTGCAGGAAAATTAATAACTGATATGATGGTTACTCTTTAAGAAGGCCATGATTGGGAGAAGTGAGGAGGGCTGAGAAGTGGAGCCATTGGTCTAGAAGCAATGGTGATTCAGGATACCTGTCTTCTGCAGAATGTTATGGTCAAAGCCCAGAGCTCACTGAGCCCAGTTCTCATTCTGTTTCCAAAAATGATGTAAGTGTACTAAAAGTCCCCAGGACCTAGTAGAGATTTTAATGTTCTCTCATCTGCTTGTTACTTGGTAATTGATTTGGGGCAATCGATCAAAGGGAAGAGAAAGGATACCAAAGCTTGGAGCCTTGGACCAAGCCTAAAGGACTGCCCCCCTTTCTGTCCCTTTCCTACCATACTCAGTAATGCTGGGTTCCTTCTCAAAGGCATGATGCTCACTCCCATCTTGGGGATTCTGTGCTCATGGCTAGACATTATTATTTTTTTTCCTGTCCAATTCCTACTCATCTTTTGGGTCACAGCTTAAGTGTCTCTTGTTCTGGAAGATCCTGTCTCACTTTGGGTTAAGGATTAGTAGCCTAAGGATATCTGTTAAGTTCTTGCTGAAATATCCCATGTACTGAACATTTAGACATTAATTACATTATTCTTTGAATGCAGGCATTTGATATTATACTATGAGCTACTCGAGGTGGGGGACAGTGTCCATTTCATTCATCATTTACATCTGTCATGGAGTACAGGGCTTTGAACATTGTGGCTGCTTAAAAATACCAAACAAAATGTAGATGAATAGATAGAAGATAATATGAGTATCTTTCTGCTTCTCCCCACTAGACAGAAATTAAGAGGGAAGAAAAAAAGAGATGACTTTTATGTTTTCTTGGAAAACATTATGTTTCAATAAGAAAATAGAAATTTTGCTTTCTGGACTCTTGTTTGCAGAATGTTTGTCATTTAAATTCTCACTTGATTTGGCAGTTCCATCTATATTCCTGTGAGAATGAATTGGAATAAATAAATTTCCAAGTAACCAGGGTGACGTGGAAGTTCAGGCAGCCTGAGCTTTCTAGATGTTGTGTAATCTTTGGACATCACGTGGAGGCAGAACAGTCAGTCTTCATTTGAAATGACACTATGTTAGTCTGTTTTTCATTACTATAACAAATATGTGAGATAACTTATAAAGATAAAAAGTTTATTTTGGCTCACAGTCTAAAAGGTTTCAGTCCATGATTAGTAGGTCCTGTTGCTTGGGGCCTGTGGCTAGGCAACACAAAACGGCTTACTTCATGGCTGGGAAACAAAAGAGAGGAGTCCACTGTTACATGGTCCCCATCAAGGACATACCCCAGACTTCCCATTAGGCCTCCACCTCTTGTAACTAGGCTCCCACCTCCTATTAGAACCACACTGGGACCAATGCCCCTTAGCAGATGGATCTCTGGGGCAGGGGCACTTATTCAAATACTGCTTCCCTGTTATCTTTAACATCAGATGCAAATCTGGGAGTAGCATTCATCTTCAGTTTTGGAATGGGATGTATTTTAGGTCTTAAATGATGAAAACAATGAGGGCCTCTTTATATTCAATATGTTCACAATTTTTTAGAACATTTTTATTTTTTTAATAATTTAAAACAAAAAGGGTGATTATGCTAACAATAAAAATGTTATTGGATACTGTGTATTAAGGAGCCAGGCTGCTGTGGATGAGAATGCCCCAAGTAGCTTTTAGACTCTCATCAGGGAGCCTCGCATGACATAGAATTTAACATTTAACTATGGCGACCATATTGTTTATCTTCCCAAAACAAAACACTCATGAGAGTAAAAGAGAGAATTGTTAATCTGGACTAACCTGCCTTAACAAGTATTCACTGAGCTAACCCTGGACATATGTCCATCCTATGCATAACAACACTTTGCAAGAACAATGAAATAGATGTCTATGTGTACATTACTCATTGGGAAGTGAATTTTACAGTTGGTAATTACTCTAGAAATTTGGAGAAGGAGGAGTGGGTATTACCACTTAATGCTGTGTGGTTAGAGAAGGTCATAACAGAAAAGCGTAATCTGAGCTGCCATTAGAAGGACCAACCACATGGAATAGGACAACAAAATCACTCATGTGAGTGAGGGTGCAGAGGTGTTATCCAGGATTTAAACAATTGATTTTGATTATTTAGCTTGGAGTAAAATTAATGAAAATTATTGATAAAGAGGAAATACATGGTCAGTGCTCCCTCTTTCTAGCCTTGCTGAGAGTAAAATTCTTCATTCTCTCAGCAATCCCAGACCCTCCAAAGATCAGCCTGTGAGTGCTAGGGGCAGTGCCTCAGTGACGCCTCTTTCTCCTCCCTTGTCTCCTCTTTTTTTTTCTTCCACTTTCTTTACCCCTTCCATCTCTGCTCTCTCTTCCTCTTCCTAATCCCATCTGTGGACATTTACAGCACACTGGCCCATGCATACTCCATTCTCTTCAGGGTGACCAGGGTCCCAATAGCAACCAGGACATGCTGGATGATCAGAGCTGACATTCTAAAACAAAAGCTGGGACTGTCAGTGTTAGGGTGACTGCTGCCTCCTGTCCAGGGAGGGTCCTGAAATTCTCTCCATACCAGTACATTGCCCATAACTTTTCAAGGGGATTTCATTTAAGACAGCCAATTTGCTGAGCATCATTGTTCTGGTCTTGCCTGGAGAGATCATCCATTTACATCAGGGAATGGCAAGCTCTGCTCCATCAAGGCAGCTTAGAAAGAGCTGTGCTTCCAGGGTCATGTGAACTCAGTGAGTTTCTTCAGAATCTCCAGGACCATGGATAGTTACACAGGCAGAAAGGTAGACAATTTGAGTGCATTCATTGGAGATTTCAGTATTTTGTTCTAATGAAAAAGTGTATTTTTAAAGGATACACGAGGTTCACGATCTATAAAAGGTTTTGTGTGATTTATGTCATTTGTTACCATATTTGCAAACCCTTTTCTTCTTTTGGGAAGTTGTAGGCAATACTTTCTCCTTTCACCAGCTTCCTTGCTTTTGAAGAAGGAGGCTTACAAAGAGCCTGCCCCATCATTGCACACTGTGGGAAAGCATGCAGAAGCAGGGAGAATGGCAATTGTGTGTGTGTGATGGTGGTGGGGGGAGCTGATTTTGAAAGTGGAACTGTGGGTCTGAATATTGTTGGGACTACAGTAGGAGACCAAAAGTCTGCTGGGTAAATGTATAGGGATATTGGGAGGAATTGTGGGCCCCCACTAAGTGAAAAATAGGGTCCAAACCAATATAATTTGAATTCCTAAAGGCAGGACACTTCCACCAATATGTGCTTCAAAAGAATCTCTGGCAGAGTGCAGAATGAGATGGCCATGGCCGGGCTGGGTTCTGACCTCATGTCTCTCTTCCCTGGCCTCATTTCATTGAAAGTACATGCTTTCTCTTTGAGTGAGTGATTTCTTGGGAAGGAGGCTTAGTTAAAGATGTGGTTTGCTTTTAGGATTTGTCGTTTTAGTGTCCAGCTGTTCTTCATCATAGCCTTATTTCTTTTTCTTGTTTTTTTTTTCTTTTGTACCTTTTAAGCCAAATTTACTGTATGTTACTGAACACACAGTTCTCTGAAGCACTATGACAGTAAACAAAATGCATGCAACATGCCTGATTAATAACTTAAAGCAAATTCTCATTCATTGACTCCTCTCAGGACTTTGTGTTAGCCCCTGGAGAGGGGAAATGGTGATCAACTATGGACATGATGTGATGGAGTCTTCCAAGGAACTTCTCATAAATGCCAGGCCCACTCAAAGTGGTCTATAGATTCAGTGCAATCCCTATCAATATCCCAACAAGATATTTTTTTTCTGAAATAGAAAAAAAAAATAACTTATCTTAATAGTATGGAATCTCAAGGGACCCTGAATAGCCAACATTAAGAATCAAAAATCAGGGTCAGGAGTTGTGGCTCAGTAGTGGAGCTCTTGCCTAGCATGTATAAGGCACTGAGTTCAATCCTCAGTACCAAATAAACACAAACAAACAAAAGTATTGTGTTCATCTACAACTAAAAAAATACTTTAAAAAAAGAATCAAAGTTCAAAAAACAAAAATTGCCCATAATTTAAACGGGTCATTTAATTTTTATTGTTGAGCTTTTGAGTTTCTTCACATATTCTTTATGTCTTTTGGGGGTCAGTACTGGGGATTAAACCCAGGTGTTCCTTACCACTGAGATGAATCCCCAGTCCTTTATATTTGTTTATTTTGGATTTTGAGCCAGGATCTCACTAAGTTGCTGAGACTGGTCTTGGACTTGTGATCCGCCTGCCTCAGCCTCCCAGGTCTCTGAGATGAAAGGAAGCCCCACCACACCTACCTCTTAATATATGCTTAATATATATCCCATATCAGATTTCCTCCCCTTCTGTAGTTTGCCTTTTCTCTCTGTTGATTGTGTCCTTTGATGAACACAAGCTTTTAAGTTCAATGTAGTTCCTCTGCTTCCATTGCAGAAAGTTTTGATTTTTTTTATTTTAAATAAACAATTAGATGTTCTATAAAAACAAAGATATATATTTGGGAATAGTATTTTGTGGGAGGAGCAGGACTTTGCAGTCGGAATACGTGTGCAGTGGCAAACTGTAGGCGTATTCACAGAGGATGAGGGGGAAAGGGAAGTTTTGAAAGACAAAACTGAGAAGGATTACATCAGATACTTTGAAGCAATGATCCTTGGCGTCATTCTGAGGTTGAATAAAGAGTGGCTGGGCAGATGTCCTTGTAGAATTGCTTCTAGTATAAGGTTGTGGTGGCCTCTGCAAGATTGTGGCTCTGGCAGAATCTTTTGTGATAGTTTCTCTCAGGCAGTCCTGAATAAGAACCCTTCTGTCATGACCTGCTGACCCAATTTACTTTTTTTGTGGTTGTTAGGGTTGACACAAGTAACTCCATTTTGATTCTGACAACATTCACATTTCTTTCACAATTTGAATTGTCATTTCACCAAAGACGATATATATAAAAATGTTCTCCAAGCATGAAAAGATGCTCAACATCATTGTCAAATAGAGAGATAAATAAAAACCAAAAAAAAAGCCACTACCTTGCACTCATTAGAATTGCTATTATAAATAAAACAGAAAATAACAAGTGTTGACAAGGATATGGAGAAATTAGAACCCTCATCCATTGTTGATAGGAATACAAAATTGTGCAGCTACTATGGAAAACATGTTGGAGGTTCCTCAGAAAAATAAACACCCACTTCTGGGTATATAACTAAAGAAATTAAAAATAGGATCTTGAAGAGATATTTGCACATCCACATTCAGAGCAATGTTATTTACAATAGCCAAGAGGTAGAAATAACCCAAATGTCCATTGACAGACAAATGGACCCCTCCTCACCAAATGTAGTATCCACATACACTGAATTGTTATTCGGCTGTACAATTGGAGGGAATTCTGTCACATACTACAACATGGATAAACTTTGAGAACATTATGCCAAGTGAAATAAGGCACCAAAAATGAATGAATAAATAAATAAATACTCTATGATTCCACTTATACCAGTTTCTGAAGTAGTGGAATTCACAGAGACAGAAAGTGGAATGGCAGTGGCTAGGACTGGAGAGGAGATAGGAAGTGTTTGTTTAATGAGTATAGAATTTTAGTTTTGCACAATGAAGAAGGTAGGCAGATTGGTTGCATAACTATGTGAATATGTTTAAAACCACTGAACTGCACACTTTAAAACATTTATGGTGGTAAAAAATAAAATAAATAAAGAAAGAAACAAGATAAAACAAAAAGCATGAGCAGACTCCAACTTCAGATAATTTACACCTGGAGTCTCTGGGGGTAGTGACACTTCCACAGAGTCTAGGGTAGCCGAGACTGCCCAGGAGAGATGGTGCTGAAGACTGGTCCTGTCCTTAGGTAGTTCATTCTCTGGAGGGTATGTGCAGTGGGTATCTAGATTGTCAAATAATCAGTCCAGTGTGATGTGATCCTTAGAGAATTTTCAAGTGTTGTGAAAATCGAGAAGGGACAGACCTCCCTTGTAGCATAGACCAAGCTTTTCTGCACTTGTGCTGGGCTTTGAAGAAATCAATGGGAGTGGACAGGAAAGCAGAGAGGGGAGGAGTCCGCCAGCTGGCACAAATGTGTGGAAGTGGATGAAAATGCCTGTCCTGATAAGGGAATGGAGGGATCTCTAGTTTCACTGGGCAGAGTTGGGGGGCTGTTCATGGTGAAGGGAATTATAATATCAAAGACAAACTGAAGCCAGATTGTGGAAGGTCTTGAATGTCATGCTAGGAAGATTAGATATTATTTAGTAGACAATAGGGAGTCATTGCTTTTTTTAGTAAGGGAGTGAGAAAAGCTAAAACATCTGGGTGATTGAAAATCCAGAGTGATAACAGCTATGTTTGAAGAAGATACGTTTTATTCCTTCCTTAAATGACATACACCAACCAATCCTTGAGAACTGCCTGTTTGCATTTCATGCAGGTTTTCAACACAGGCTATTTCATCGTCCTCTGTCTGCTGCAGAGTCTTCTGTTTCCTCCAACACTGAGCTCCCCAAGCTCCAGTTCTCCCATTTGGGCAAGTAGGATTCAACCAACCCAGACATTTTGCAACACTAAGAACAATCTGGCTCCGGATGGGATGACTCTCTTCAAGGAGGGGCGGTTTCTATGAGAAAGATTAGTGCTGACTTTCACCCATAGAAAAAAGCCTTTTTGTTGGAACACAGCCCTCTTTGTAAGCTGGACCCTGATCCCGTGACAGAGCTGAGTGAATGCATCAGATCTCTTTAGACTAGACTGCTTGCGCATTTGGGAATAGCATGTGGCCGCGCATCAGTTTGCTTCTTTGACAAATCCCTGTGTTCTTTCCTAGGGAAAGCCTGGACAATTGTACTTTGCAGAATATTTTCAAGCCTGCTCCCGGACCTTGACATTTTGAAACAACGAACCTGCTTTGTTTGAGAAATGCATTTAAATAAATTAATGAAACCACTGCTCCGAATGAATCCTTTCAGGCTGCTTACAGAGAAATTTTGAAAGGGCAATATTATCACTGACAAAAACTGCAGCATCTGAACAATTTGATATCCAGAAAGCTGAGCGGGGAGGCAGAACATAATGACAGAGTTCTACCTATAGCAAAACCATTAAAGGTCGCCCACCAGAAGGACAGCTGAAATAGAATTTGTTTTCAAATTATAAGACTAAAGAACATTCCTTGAAGAAAGTATTATTATACAGTGTCAAAAGAAAGAGCAAGATTAAAATGGTTGGAAGATACAATCACAGCTGAGATAAATTCTACTTTCTCTGTGGTTTGCCCACCCTGCAGTCTCGCTGGCTCAATGGATTGGGTGGGTTGCAGAAATTAGAAAGTGCGCCTCTCTCCATGTAGATCTTTTCCCCACTGAGAGTTCTTTTCCCCTCTGGTCTTACTGAAAACACACTTGTCTAATGGGGAAACCATGTGGAGGAGTGAAGGGTGCCTCTGTTAATGGTGCCCATTGGAGAGGACTACATTAAAAATTCTTTAAAACGAAGGGGGGCAATTTTGGTTTCCAAGTCATTAGGCAGGTTTATGACTTGTCCATTGCTGAAGGAGCTGATGGGGCTCTCCTCATAGCCACTTCACTTAAAATCATCTTATCTCATTCATAGTATTTATGCAGTTCTCCCCATGCCCAGAACTCCTCTGGTGTAAGCTGAGGCTCCCTTCAGAAGACACAGGAAATCATGTCTTGTCTCCTCTGCAGCACCATTTCACTGGAAATGCTGTGCATTAACAAGGCTCTACCTGACTCTTTGCAATGAGTGAGTTAAATCAAAAGCCTACTCTTTTACCACTGTCAATTCTCAAACATGTATCATGCATAAGTTCTTCACAAATATTTGCTGAGAGTGAACCTGTACAACCTTCTTGAGGACTAACTAGAAGGGAACAATACACACTGCTTTTAAAAATATTTGAATATACTTCTTGAAAAAACAACTATTTTTTTTTAATATACCAGGCTTTTCTGTAGTGGACACAATTTTTTTTCCAAACATAAACAAAATAGAATGACAAGAGCTAGGAAAATTATGCAAGTTCTCTATTTGTAATATAATAAATAATCATGTGCTATTCTAGTATACAGAAATAGTTTCTAAATATATTGGCAACAAATATGATCACATCCAATTCTTCTGTATTCAAAATATCTGTTTCAAAGAGAAATGTCTACTCAATGGTCACTGAAGACAAGTTTCCTTGCTTCCCTGTGCTCTTTGTCAATGTTATTTCTTTATGAAACTTGCTCATACTACCTCCTCCCTCTATCCCAATAGGGTGAGGGGAAATATGAAGAAATGCTGTAGATCGTGGGCCCCAAAATAAGCTGCCTGGAGCTGTCTTGGGTCAGTTGGCAGAGTTCTGATCCAAGAATGGATGATCATCTTGCATTTCCTTCTATCCTGGCTAGAAAGATCACAGACTCATGATAACCCAGGGAAGCATATGGGATGTCCCTGGTGCTGGAACCAGTGTCCACCCCAGCCAGTGGGGTGAGAGCTCTTGCTATTGTGTTCTCCATGGGAGTCTGGTGCATTTCCTGAAAGAAATCATCAACTTATCCCTGCTGCATCCCAAACAAAAAGAACTGAATTTGAACCAAATTTCAAACAATTACTCAGCTAATCATCTTGGATTCCTCAAGCTGGGTTTGTTAGTATTAATGATTAAGGGAAAAGTGAACCAGAGTTTCAATGCCATCCTTGTCTCTGTTCTGTTCCTTTAACTTCCCCTTTTGGTTTCAGTCTCCAAAGGTGAACCTTGGAGTTCCAGCACCCTGGCTAGGATATGCATTTTATGTGATAGAGACCCTGAGGAACAGAAGGAACTTTGTGGTCTGCTACTCTACCCAGGTCAGGGGTCAGAGATCAGATTTTATACTAATTTTATATTTTTGTCTGAATTTAGAATCAATTAAGGAAATATATGAAAGAACCAGAGAAATGAAGATTAAAATGTCAGTTTTATTGATCATAATTCTGAATTTAAGAATTTAGATAATATAGGCATCTACAAATTGCACCTTCTAGTATTTCCCTCCAAGTCTAGACTTTGAGTCTCCTCATAGCATGGAGAATATGGACATACTAAATAGATGTTTTAAATCTGGATTTTCTGCCTCACATAGCCCCATGTGGAAGGTCCTAATGTTATACCATACTCATAGTTGAACAAATTCACAAAATAAGTAACTTATTGAATAGCCTACAAGAAATTTTTTAGTGAGAAGAGTTGATACAATGGCAATTACAAAATACAATGAGACACTAGATTTGGAACTTTAGAAAATCATAGGAAAGAGACCCAGTTAGACCAGGTTATCCTGGATGACTTTGAAGTTAGAAGTGAGAGGTTAGATATCTATAGCCAGGAGAGAACATGACTAAGAGAGGAACATTTGTACTCTAATACATGGCAATATATATTAGTCTTCCATCCCTTATAAATCCATGTTGGAGAAACTTGACATGAATGTCAACTGAAATTTTTATAATTATGGAAAAGACTACTGCATCTTTAAGGAAGAAAGTGATGAAAATCACAGTAGATCTGACCTTTGAGCCAGAAAGTCTGACTATGGAAGAATAATGGTGAATACAGCCTCAGGATACCAGGGAATAACTTGGCTCTCACTAAATTGGAAAAACATCCCCCAAAAGTCTGATATGATACTCTAACAGAAGATGATATGGAATGGGTACCTGGTATCTACCCTCCATGCAAAACTTGAAAAGAATAAACCAACCAAGTTGGCTAATGACACTACGTGGAGAAATTTAAAGATTTGTTCTACAACCAGTTTAAGGATCCTGACTCCTTATAATAATTTTGATGGACAGGTGGATGGATGGCTTTTCTTTATGTCATCTCCAAGTGACTTACTCCAATTATCACCTTCCTATTAAAGAAGAACCAATTTATCCTGATCTCAAGCTAGGCAGAGAGTTTAATAATACATTTTTTAGCACTCATATAGGGGGTCTATTAGGCTAGTAATCAAAGCTGAACTTTCAGACCAGTTATTTGTGACAGAGAGACTGTTCAATATATTTTTAATCTCCTTGATAATCCACCTAGCTCAGGAGAGACCATGGGAAGAACTCCAAGAGACAAAATGGTACTTAAACACGCTAATAAAGGGGCACATCTACTTTTATATATTTTATATATTGTGATTATAGCTAAGAATTTAATTAAACCAAATGATTTCTTACTAAGTTATGGACCCAATGTAAGTCAATATAGATATTCTCTTTTTCTATTTAGATCTATGGAAACTAGGTGAAAATAATCTCAGTAAAGCAACTTTGAACAGTTTGATTTTCCAAGGATTTTCTCAATAAGTAAGTAAATAAAGAGTTTTAGAATGCCTTAAAAGCTAGCAACTAATTTTAAATATTTCTTTTGCAATCTTGTTTACTTACTGAGATAACACCATTTTGAATTCTATGAGACTCTAATTTCTATTTCACAAAATGAAAAGACTCATTGGGAAGGACCTAAGAGTTCCAGATGACACCCAGCTCATTATGAATTGTCTATATGTTAGATGGGCTGGAAAACTGGATAAGTGCTAGGATGAATTGATAGAAATATATATTTCAGGTTAAAGTAGGTGAGGTCTGGTGTGAAGTGCTGAGGCCAAAGAGAGGTGGGAGGAGGTGCTTCTGCAGGGAACTGTGGGTGATGGATGCTGGTAGTGACCAGTAACAGAACATTGGTTACATACTGAAGAATTTTTCACACAATTATATGTAGGATAATGGGAACTAGTTTTTAACTATTGGGGAAATAAATTACTAATATGGAAAGGGGGAAATAACAACACTAAAATTAATCCAGTAATTTTGAGTTGTATCTGGAGCTTCAGATGTGAATTCATGGTTTTCAATTTATAGATGTATTGACAAATGTAGATGTATAGGTAAATAAATATACATATATTATGTATGATAGAAACACACATGTGCATACATATATGTACATATTTACAATTCTTTCCACTGAAAGAAATGATGACAGTTATACCCCAACAACAATGAGCACACCTAGATCTGAGTCTTAGCCTCTAAATAGCCTTCTCTACTCACAGAAGCCAGAGCATCTTAATGACACAGTTGCTTCTAGGTCTAAGACAATAAGTACAAGATGAACGGAGCACCTTTTTGTGCCAGAAAATAAGGAAGTATTCCATGAATGACAGGAACATGTCCAAAGGACACAGGAGCCAGTTTGAAGGTTTGTCTGGTCATGTCTGGGACAATATGAATAACAAACTAAATAAGGAGAGCAAACGATTATTTCTCAATGAATAAAATAGGAATTAATGAGTCCATTCTGATGTAGAAGTAGGAATGGAGAGAAAAAGTTTCCCTTAGAGTGGACAACCAAGTGGTAAATGTTAAAGGAATGCAGTTTGGAAGTCACCAGATAACAACCATCATAGCATTAATTAATTCACTCAAGAATGGTCAGTGGACATTAAAATGGCTGAGTAAAAGTGGGAGACATGGTAGCTCCAAAATACCTTTCTTTGAAATATTTCTTGATTGAGAAGAGTGACCTTACAGTGGAAAAGCCTGGAATGCATCTCTTTTAGTCAGCTTTTTGCTGCTGTGATTAAGGGATCTGACCAACACAACTGTAGGGAGGAAACGTTTATTTGAGGGCTCACAGTTTCAGAGGTCCTAGTCCAGAGAAGGCCTGCTCCATTCATTGGGGGCTTGAGGTGAGGCAGAACATCACGGCAGGAGAGGGTGGCGATGGAAAGGAGCTCACATCTAGAAGGAGAGAGAGAGACAGAGAGAGAGAGAGAGAGAGAGAGAGAGAGAGAGAGAGAGAGACACTCCAGACTCCATATATAAAAAATATATGCCTCATAGCTATGCCCTCAATTAACCACGTCTTCCAGCCATACCCCCTGCCTCTAGTCACCATGCAGTTAATCCCATCAGGGATTAATTCACTGATCCGGTCAAGACTTTCACAGTTCAATCACTTCTCCTCTGAAACGTCCTACATTGTCTCACACATGAGCCTTTGGGGGACACCTCATAACCAAACCATAACCCCATCACTTTAATCAAAGATCGTTCCTAATATCACCAGTAATAGGACACCATGAAGTCAAGTACCCCTGATGAGATGCAAGGGGAAGAACAAATCACTTCTGACTTTGGAGAAATATAAAGCACAATCTGAGTCTAGTTGTGATGAAACTTCAGAACAAGCCACACTGAAAGAAGTTCTGCAGAGTAACAGGCCTGTAATTTCCAGAAGTGTCAAGCTCATGAGATTGAAGGTGATTAAACAGATATGACCAAAAAAAAAAAAAGTGCAGCTATGGATCCTGGATTAGATGTTTTTGCTATAGAAGACATTATAGTGACAAGTGGCAAATCTTGGATCATGTCAGGCAGTTGGATATTAGTAACAAATCAATATTAACTCCCTTATTATGATGGTTGTATTATCGTTAGAGAGAAGATTCCTAATTGTAGAGAACATACACTAAGTGTCCCCAAAGTGGTGGAGCTTTATACTAGCAATTTGATCTCCAATGTCCACTGTGTACCATGGGTAGATGGATACTGTACTTTTAATAGTCTTGAAAGAACTTTGTAAATTTGAAATTATTTAAAATAAAAAAATGGATATTTCTTTGCCTCACTACAGACTGACTAAAAAATTTGAATTTATGGAAGTGAGGCATAAGGATATATATGGACATTAAAAGATTCCATGTCATTTACTCTAAGGTTTGGAAATCCCCAGAGAAGATCAGCAGTTTTCAACTCTGGAGACCGTGTGAATCACCCAGGCATCTTGTTAAAATTCAGATTGCTCTCCCGTAGTTCCAGAGTGGGATCTGATATCTATCTGTACTTTCAACTGGCTGAACTTTGAGGAAAAAACTAGATGGTCTTTGAGAGAGAATTCCATTTGACTGGAATTCTTCTTCCCACTCTCATGGAAATTATGGTGATAGAATCCATGTGGCACATAGAATAAATTCAAATGTACCTGCATGAGTAGCATATAAGATATACCAGTAATGGACTTTAAATTTGTGCATGATCTTACAAGAAGGCTCTTGCCCCTGAAGAACTTTCTATCAGGCACCAGAAAATGTTTCAGCAAGTAACATTAAAAAGCTTTTATTATTTTGCTAACATGACAAAATTCTAAGCAATTATACTTTTATCAGAGTTACAGAGTAGCACAGAAAAAAATTAAAAATTCTTTTTTGTAATTTTTAAATTTTTTAATTTGTTTAAATTAGTAATACATGACAGTAAAATGCATTTATGTACTTTGATATATCATACATAAAGGGGTTATAATTTTATTTTTCGAGTGTACATGTTGCAGAATCATATTGGTCAAGTAGTCACATATATATAAAGATTAATAATGTCTGTTTCATTCTACTATCTTTATTTTCCCACATCCCTTCCTCTCTTGTACTAGTCACTTCCCTCTACCTAATCTAAGGTAACGCTATTCTTCCCTAGTGCCACCACCCCCGCCTTATTGTGAATTTAGCATCCACATATTAGAGAAAACATTTGACCTTTGGTTTTGGGGGATTGGTTTATTTTGCTTAGCATGATATTCTCCAACTCCAACCATTTACTGGTAAATGCCATAATTTCACTCTTCTTTAAAGCTGAGTAATATTCCAGTGAGTATATATGCCACATTTTCTTTATCCATTCATCTAGGTTGGTTCCGTAAGTCTAGCTATTGTGAATTGAGCTGCTATAAACATTGATGTGGCCACACTATGGTATAATGATTTTAAGTCCTTTGGATATAAATCAAGGAGTGGGATAGCTGGGTCAAATGGTGGTTCCATTCCTAGTTTTTTGAGGAATATCTATATTGCTTTCCATAGTGCTTATACTGATTTGCAGTCCCACCAGCAATGTATGAATGTACATTTTTCCCCACATCCTCGCCAACATTAATTGTTGCCTGCATTCTTGATGATTGCCATTCTGACAGGAGTGAGATGCAAATAGTTTTGATTTACATTTCTCTAACTGCTAGAGATGTTCAACACTTTTTCATATATTTGTTGATCAATTGTATTTCCTCTGTGAAGTGTCTGTTCATTTCCTTAGCTCATTTGTTGACTGGGTTATTTGTTGTTTTTTTTTTTTTTTTTTGGTGTTAAGGTTTTTGAGTTCTTTGTATATCCTGGAGATTAATGCTTTATCAGAGGTACATGTGGTAAAGATTTTGTCCCAATCTGTAGACTCTCTCCTCATGTTATTAATTGTTTCCTTTTCTGAGAAGAAGCTTTTTAATTTGAATCTATCCCATTTATTGATTCTTGATTTTACTTCTTGCACTTTAGGAGTCTTGTTAAGGAAGTCAGATCCTAGGCTGACATTGCGAAGATTTGGGTCTATTTTTTTTCTTCTATTAGGCACAGGGTCTCTGTTCTAGTGCCTAAGTCTTTGAGCCATTTTGAGTTGATTTTTGTGCAGGGTGAGAGAGAGAGGTTTAATTTCATTTTGCTACATATGGATTCCCAGTTTTGCCAGCACCATTTGTTGAATAGGCTATCTTTTCTCCAGTGAATGTTTTTGGCACCCTTGTCTACTATGAGATAACCATATTTATGTGGGCTTTTCTCTGTGTCCCCTATTCTGTACCATTGATCTACAAGTCTATTTTGGTGCCAATACCATGAAGTTTTTGTTACTATAGTTCTGTAGTTTAAGATCTGGTATTGTGATGCCTCCTGCTTCACTTTTCTTGCTAATAATTGCTTTAGCTCTTCTGGGTCTCTTATTTTTCCAAATAAATTTTATCGTGCCTTTTTCTATTTCTATGAAGAATGTCATTGGGATTTTAATAGGAATTGCCTTAAATCTGTATAAAGCTTTTGGTAGTATGGCCATTTTGACAGCATTAATTCTTCCTATTCAGGAGCATGGGAGATCTTTCCATCTTCTGAGGATTTCTTCAATTTCTTTCTTTAGTGTTCTGCAGTTTTCATTGTAGAGGTCTAACACCTCTTTATTTTGATGATTCCCAGATATTTTATTTTATTTTATTTTTTGAGGCTATTGTGAATGGAATAGTTTTCCTAATTTCTCTTTCAGTGGATTCATTGCTGATGTATAGAAATGCCTCTGATTTTGGGGTGTTGATTTTATATCCTGCTACTTTGCTGAATTAATTTATTAACTATAGAAGCTTTCTGGTGGAATTTTTTGGATCTTCTAGATATAGAATCATGTCATCAGCAAATAGTGATAGTTTGAGTTCTTCTTCACCTGTTTGTATCCCTTTAATTTCTTTCTTTTGTCTAATTGCTGTGCCTAGAATTTTAAGGATGGTGTTGAATAGAAGTGGTGAAAGAGGACATGCTTGGCTTGTTCCAGTTTTTACTAGGAACGCTTTTTTTCTCCATTTAGAATGATGCTGGTCTTGGGTTTAGCATATATAGCTTTTACAATGTTGACCACAATGGAATGAAATTAGAAATCAATGATAAAATAAAAAATAGAAGCTACTGTAACAAATGGAGACCAACTAATGCACAATTGAATGATGAATGGATATTTGAAGAAATCAAGGATGTAATAAAAAAATTTCTTAGAGGTAAATGAGAAGACTTACACAACATATCAAAATCTGGGATACTATGAAGGCAGTACTAAGAGGAAAGTTTATTACATTAAGTGAATTCATTAAAAGAATAAAAAGTCAACAAATAAATGACCTAACACTACATCTCAAATCCCTAGAAAAAGAAGAACAACAGCAAAAGCAGTAGAAGACAGGAAATAATTAAAATCAGAGCTGAAATTAATGAAATCAAAACAAACAAAACAATTGAAAAAATTGACAAAACAAAAAAATTGGTTCTTTGTAAAAGTAAATAAAATAGATGAACCCCTGGCCATGCTAATGAAGAGAAAAAGAGAGAAAACTCAAATTACTAAAATACAAGATGAAGAAGGAAATATCACAATGGACACATCTGAAGTACAGAAGATAATTAGAAACTATTTTGAAAATGTATACTCTAATAAAACAGAAAATATCAAAGACATCAGTAAATTTCTAGAGACATATGACCTACCCAAACTGAATGAGGAGGTCAGACATAATTTAAACAGATCAATTTCAAATAATAAAATAGAAAACACCATCAAAAACCTAACAACCAAGAAAAGTCCCAGGACCAGATGGATTCTCAGCCAAGTTCTATAAGATTTTCAAAGAAGAATTAATACCAATACTCCTCAAAGTATTCCACAAAATAGAAAAGGAGGGAACCCTTCCAAACTCATTGTATGATGCTAATATCACCCTGTTACCAAAACCAGACAAAGACACATCAAGGAGAGAAAACTTCAGACCAATATCCCTGATGAACATAGATGCAAAATTCTGGCAAATCTCATACAAAAACATATTAAGTGTGATCAAGTGGGATTCCTCCCAGAGATGCAGGGTTGGTTCAACATATGGAAATCAATAAACAATTCATCATATTAATAGACTTAAAAACAAGAATCATATGATCATCTCAATAGATGCAGAAAAAGCATTTGACAAAATACAGCACACCTTCATGTTCAAAACACTAGAAATACTAAGGCTATTTGAAAAATTCTTTGGGATGCTATCCACGACAGTTTATTAGAGTTCCAATTGAATTAACAAAGCAAAACCTTTATTTTTCCTCTCAAAGCACAGGAAGGGATATGCATAAATGTCGACAGTGAGCTTCTGCTCTTCCTTATGTCAGTGTCAACTCATAACAGACTGACTCTTTTACCATCTCTGTGTGGAATCATGATCATTATTATTGAGTGGCAAGTTCATTCCTGGCAACAGACTGGCTAGCTACATTAATAGATTATATATATATATATATATATATATATATATATATATATATATATATCCTAATATATGTGTGTATGTGTATGTATGTATGTATATATACATATATTTTTCCCCAAGAAAATGAGGCAATTTCTGTTACAAACTTTATGAGTATCATTCCAGATTCACAATATCATGATTTTTCTACATAAACATGTAACCATAAAAGAATATATAGTGATATTTGAGTGTGTTTTATGGGTTCACTTAAATGCTAACCTAGTGTACCAATCCTTTTACAGCACTCATAATTAAGTTTTGAGATCTCTATATACAGATTGATTGATGGACTATTTCAGTCCATAAACACATTACATTTGGTGTATGGGCCATTAATTTGCTTTCAGGATTTTGCTGTAACAAGCATCTTTTTATACACTTCCCGCTTCACTTGCACAAGGGGTCTCTGGGGCATGTAACTGGAAAGCTACATTGTTGGGTCATGGGGTGTGGTGTGTGCATTGTCAGATCAACCAGATGATGTCAATGTCCATCTAACATGGTTTTACCAATTTATATTCCACTGGGCAGTATGAGGAAAACCCTATATCCTTGCCAAGATAGGTGAACCTCCTAGAATTGACAGTGTAGCCTTCTCGAAACTGACATTTAAACATGCCTATCCCTGCTGCCCTCTTGTAACTGCTACAGCTGCAGTATCAGCTCTTATGACTACTGCTCCCACTATTAGTGATATTCACTTATGTCCCCACCTAGAATGGGCGCTCAACAAATCTTTTTTTGAATGAATGGTAACCTCAGAACCGTGGTATGAAGTAACATGGAGAGGAAAAGGAAGGAGGCTTACAACAGACACTGACTTGCTCAAGGCTGCCCAGTAATGGGACAGGGACTGGACTCGGCTCTATTAGAATCCAGTGTGGGTACAATTTCCCTATGTCCCACACCCCCACCACTTCAAGATGATTTTTTCAAATATCATTTTATCCTCTTAAAAATTTTGAAAAGCTCAAATCTATCCAAATAATAATAATAATAATAATAATAATAATAATAATAATAATGTCTTTTAAGAATTCTGGTGAAGAAGGTGTACTGGCCATGCAAGCCTTGTCCAAGGTGTAGCTGGTGTATTCTTCCTGCCCCTCCCTCTCCTAGCCATAATGCCCCAGGGCTTCTTCCAGGAGGAGCCCAGGGGACTTCACAGCCTCAGAGTGTGAAAGTGCAAGTCTGCAGCTGTAGTCCTGAGCCAAGGCCCATCTCCCCCGGGCTGTCCAGGGCCACATTTCTCTTCCCACCTGCTCTGTGAGCCATGCTTGCTGCAGCAGCCTCCCTGGGGCAGGCACTGCCTCATCTGACAGGCCATAATTTGGGTCATTACACTCTCCCATGGGCAGTAATGACATTTTTTCTTTTCTAGACACGACCGCTGTGCAGTTGCCTCATGGGAGGAGGGTCGATTGCTACTTCTCCTTGGCTTCCTGCCCCTGGGGCAGGGCCTATGCTCACAAGGTGGCTCCTGGGGGTGGCTGTTGAGCTGCCTATGTTATAGCTCTTGTCTTCTCTGCGCTGAGGAAGGAAAAGCGCTCGAAAGGGTCACACTCTGAAAGGCTATGACTTGGGAATAGTGTGGGAATTGGCAAGGGCCACAGGGAGTGCGCCTTTGTTCAAAAATGCCTCTACGCTTTCCACACAAAGATGTTTGAGTTTGGAAGTTCAGTTTTGAAATTAACTGGTTTATGTCAGTTTTCTTCAAGAAATCTCTTTGAATGAACCCTGGAAAACCAATCCTCAGGGGAAGAGGCACCTGGGCGGGGCTGCAGGGCAGTCCAAAGGCAGAGGAGGCCCTGCCCTTCCTATATGTACAGAAGGGAGGCCGGCTGGTGACAGAGACACTGAATTCTAGCTTTACCTTAGAAGGCTGTCAAATTGTCAGCTTTCCCCAAAGCAGCACTTAGCGAGATGCTGTGGCTAGATGGATTAAACACACCGACCTCGAGGTCAGATAAAATGGGATCCAGTGGTGTTCTGCCAATTACTTCCTTAGGAATGCTGGCAAGATGTCATACTCTCTAAGCCGTTTCCTTGTTTGTCAAATGAGGGAATGCTCTCCGAGTCTTAGGGTCCTTCACATTGTAGTGTTTTATGACTCTAGGGAGGAGCAATATTTCTATAAAACTGCCAGACAAGGTGCCAGGCTGCCTGTGGCAGACATTTCTGTCTTCTGGGCCTAGGAGCCCTGAGATGTAGGTGACCCTGGGTCTTAGCTGCACTCAGGACTCCGAACTCAGCACTGGCTATGGGAGTGTCCTAGTCAGTTCAGGCTTCTAAAAAAATAAATAAATAACATAGACTGGGTGCCTGAAACCAACAGAAATTTATTTCTCACCATTCTGGAGGCTGGAAGTCTGAGCTCAGAGTGCCAGCATGGCCAGGTTCTGGTGAGAGCCCTCTTTGGTGCTACAGAGGCTGTCCTCTGGCTGTGTCCCCCTATGACAGAAGGAGAACCACAGAACTTGCTAGGGCCTATTTTTTAGGGGGGCAGTGCTCATCCCATTGATGAAGCCTCCACTCTCATCACAGATTTTCCTCCCCCTTTGCCCCCACAGTACTACCTCTTTATCATCACTTTAGGGCAGGATATAACATACAAGTTTTGGAGGGGGACATTCAGGCCATTGAAGGAGTGACACCTCTGTACACACCAGGGTTCAGTTGTTTGCCAAACTGATTAGAGCTCCTCTATCTCTTTAGCCCTCCTCATAAACCTGGTTTTCAAACTGACACCAACTTACCTTTCACCAGTAATTTAATTAACAAGCTATTTATTTGAATCACTTTAATGTTCATAATGAACTGGCTAATTATTATTTTTTCCCTAATGTAATTGGGAAGCAGGAGTGAGGTGCCTTAAAAGGGACTGAGTCCATTTCCTCTTGGCTTGGGACTGGCTCCAAGTGACCACCTCATCTTTTTCATAAACATTTAGTGCCTAAAATGAACACTGTCAACAGAAGCCAGTAATATTATTCTCTTGATATATGATCTCTTTATCTTCTCTGTTTTGGGGTTGAAATCAGAGAGCAAAGTGGCTATTTAAATGCCCTGTTAAACTGATGAACGCATCAAAAGTCTTAGGAAACACCAGTGGCTTTGTGGAGTTCTTCAGGGTTCCATGTACAGTAGCTCCAATCATGAGCACTGTTGTAACATTGTTGGGGTGGATTCCTAACTCCTGGGGTTCATTAGCAGAGGTACACAGCATTTCATATCGATACAAGGCTGTTCAAGTGGTTGTCAGAAGAATTATTCTTCTTATAATAGCTGGAGTCTCATACTACCTGTAGGGGCTGCTGCTCTGCCTTCCGTTTCTTCATCAAGGTGAGCCGGAGCAGAGGAACCTCTTGATGGCAAGCACCAAGGCATCCATCTCTTGAAGACTCCCTCCCAATTTAGAAACCCTACTGGCAGTGGTACTGACATATGGTTTGCTGAGCACTTAAAGGGTTGAGAAACTCACGATTGCATCCAAGAGCAGACTGTGCCATTCAGCATTGCTAAATAGCATTAGGTATTAGGAGGTCACGTGTTAGGAAGAGCTGAGTGCTGCTTTCCTGTAATTCCTACTCTTTCTCTTTGGAGAAATATACAAGTCTCCATGGCTACTCTTTAGAAAACTGAGGCTAACAATTCTTGACCCGGCCCAGCCCAAAGCTTCCCTTCTCAAAATTGATCATGAAGATCTTGCTTTCAAATCTTCTGCCATCCTGGGGACCCTGAGAAGACTCCAGTTGTGTAATTGTGATTTTCTACAAATAGATCATACTTCTATCCCTAAAGCAAAACAACCAATATCTGACTATGTATCCAGGACCACTGTAAAGGGGTCCTCCATTCCTGGGCATTACGATGTGCTGAAGTCATATCTTGGGGTTGTCATATCCAGGGTCATATCCAGGCTGCTTTTATGCCTAGAGAATGAGACTAGATACCACAAGTAGAAGAGGCAGCTGTGGTCCTCTGGTGTCACTACACACACACACACACACACACACACACAAACATAGGATAGGGTCATTGGTAAACTCTGAACTTGATCCATTTAATTTTTTTTTGTACCTTCCATCCAGTAGAATGCTCCTAGAAACTGTCCATGTGCCCTGCCAGGGACATTTAGCCAGCAGGAGGTAGCATTCAGTTCTCCCAGGTTTGTGGTAGCATGTCTTTCCTGCTCTTTGGTTCCTACACTCCATAATTACAGAAGGTATGAGATTGCTCCCCTCAGCAATTACGACCTGAAGGACAAGGACTTTATCTTCACCAGGTTTTATTTTGTTTTCAGCTCTAGCAGAATTTATAGTAACTTGGGATAAGTCATTGATCCCCGTAAAGTGAGGAGACTGAATAGGGTCACCACCAAGTTCCTTACTTCTTTAATGGGAACACTTCCTCTGCAGGATTAGGAGACAGAGCCTTGCTTATCAAGGGTAGGCATTATCTGTGCCTGGACTGAACTGTTGGGCCTGTCTGTAGCACTGGTGCTGTTGGTGAGAAGCCACTAATGGGTGACAATACCTCTTCACCCTGGTGTCAGCAGCTTACTAGATGGGGGATGTTCGATCCCAGGAATCATCTTAATATCTAAGTACCAGCTGTAAAATTGTGCAGGAGTTAGACGTGGGCAAACTGAGCTACTGGAAGATGCCGCAGTCCGGCTGCAGCAAAATAATCGGGGGGTTACGAATAACTTGTGTACATTGATACAGCAGGAGTAGGAGCCATTTATTGCAGGACATGAGCAGTATTTATACATTCCACACAGCTTATCTAATTAGCATAAACTAGATACATCAGTCAACCAATAAGGAATCTCCACACTTAATAGCTCCCTGATGTTACTTCACAAACCACTCCCTCTGGCATTTTGCCAGGCACCATCCAGACTTGTTTACAGACTCTAACATTTCTCTGGCAAAATGCCAGGAGCCATCCTGACTTGTTTACAGACTCTAACATTTCCCCCTTTTGTTTGATTTAAATAACGACCATAGTGGTTTTTACAGAAACACCATAAATAACCTGCTACAAACAGAAAGGGAGGATACAAAATGCCACAATACTAAGCCAATTGATGGCTCCATGCAAGAAGCCCTTGGAAAAATTATACCAGCAATGACACCGTTAGCAAAGATACCGAGTTACAATTTGTTGTAGATTACAGTTTGTTGTCTCAGTCCAGGTAAAGCAGTGTCTCAAATAGATTAACTCACAGTCCAGGTAAATCACAGTCCAGGTAAGTTCTGCAGGCAGCTAGCTTAAATCACAGTCCAGGTAAGTTCTGCTGGCAGCTAGCTTGATCCGAAGTCTCGTCCGGTTCTCAGCAACACTGGAAATTCTTCCACCTTCCTCTTCACCGGCACTGGGACGAAGGCAGGAACTCTGGATGGCTAAAGAAAATCCTGTAGTATTCCACTAAGAAAACAACCTTCTGAACAATTTAGTACATTATCTCAAGGTTTTTTTACATTTGAAATAAGCATTAATAGTGCTCATTACTCATCAGCTTCCAGGTGTGGGAGAACCATTGTAGCTTAGTTATTGGCATTGAAAATGACCAAACATCAGGGACACCAGTAGCATCTTCTGCTGGCTGTAGTGCCTGGGCAGCCCCAGATGGCCCTGGGGAGTGTCCCGGACTCAAACTGCTACTGGGCACAGGGAGCAAGAGCCTGCGAGACTGTGCCTCCAGGTCAGGTCTAGATTTGGGCTCGCGGCAGTGGAAGAGCCAGCTCCCCGGCCAGGAGGCGGGGAAGGGCCAGTCGCCGCCGCCTCTTGGAAAATCCTTGCTGCGCTGTGACCGGCTTGCACACTTGGCAGCTGCCTCTCCGCTTCACGCACCCTCTGGTAACGAAAAGTATTTAGTAATAGCCTTTTGCTGCAACTTTTTTCCTGATAATCCTTCTTCTTCTGAACTTTCTTTTTCTTTCTGACTAGAGTTCCTGGGCTTCCATCAACACATGCCCTAACTATTCTTGGTTCCACTGGGGTGCCTCCTTCCCTTAGTAATTTACTTCTCACCCCTTCCATATTTTCATCACAAAGACAATACAACATTTCAAGACAAAACAAGACACAAACATACTGTATCAATCTTCTCCATTTTCTTAAAATGGCCATTTTTCCTCTCGCCCTATCTGCCTAGGGACGAGCAGATTGCTCCCGTCCTATCTATGGACGGGCAGCTTTTTTTCGTCACTTACCCCTGAGTGTCCCGGGGCTCCCCGTAACGGGCCACCATCTGCCACAGTCCGGCTGGCTGGGCAGAATAGCCGGGCGGTGACGAATAACTTGTGTACGTTGATACAGCAGGAGTAGGAGCCATTTATTGCAGGACATGAGCAGTATTTATACATTCCACACAGCTTATCTAATTAGCATAAACTAGATACATCAGTCAACCAATAAGGAATCTCCACACTTAATGGCTCCCTGATGTTACTTCACAAACCACTCCCTCTGGCATTTTGCCAGGCACCATCCAGACTTGTTTACAGACTCTAACATTTCTCTGGCAAAATGCCAGGAGCCATCCTGACTTGTTTACAGACTCCAACAGGAAGATGTCTGCAGCAGGGTTGGAGATCAACCCCACCTCTAGGCTTAGCCATGAGCCATCAGTGATCTTGTGAAAAGTCACCTAACTTTCAGTTTTAGCTTCTTGGTCATGACCTGAGAATGGAGTCTAAATTTTCTTTCTGTTGTAGCAATCTGGTTACAAGATTTCCCTTAGAGTAGTTTCACACCTGTCAGAACTTGTGGGTGTTGGGAAAGCACCTGTAGTGGACATTGGGTTGTGCCATGAAGAACCACCCACTTTACTGCTGAAGAGCTTCTTCTCCCTAATGTTGGGAGTTCTGTTGGCTGGACTCTATCCAGCTGTTCTCTCTCCAAGCATCACCCTGGGCTGACAAATTCTCCCTCTCCTGGGGTTACCACCTCCCCTCCTGGAGGCAGACTTTATCTAATGTCTTCTTTTGAAGTTTGGATAAATTGGTTGAGAAAGTGCTAGTGTGGGAAGGGGCTGGAGAGATCATGCCTAAATCTAGGAAGAGCAGAACTGATAGGAATCAGGAGAGTGATATTCATGTCAGAGTGGATCCAGAGGGTACTGACCCAAGAGAGATGGAGCATAAAGTTGGATGAAGGAAGGTCTAGCTATATGAATGAACTCTTCTGTGATACAGGATTGAACAAACTGGCAAAACCCTGAGGAGATGGTTCTAACATGATAGAATGGCTCTTAGAAGCATGGAGAAAGTCATGGTTCAACTCATGTAAGGTAGAAATATCAGAATTGCTATGGCAGATGGCGGATCAAAAGGCTCAGAAAAATGAGCATGTTAGAATACTATATAGCATGTAATCTGGAAAACTCACCAGCTGGTTATATTTAGTGGGAGGACCCAGAAGATGCTCGATTTCTCAAAGCAATAAGAGAGGTACTAGAAAGAAGCACTGGCATCTCCCAGAACTCATCAGTGGCTGTCTCTAAAGACCAGGGCTGACAGTTGGAGTATTTAGAGAACTAATAGCAATAGGATGATAAGATCCCCAAATAATAAAAGCCAAGTGCAAGTGCTTAGCAGTCAGAAAGAAAATGGGCAAAACTTTGTTAATGCGGTAAGGTCGGAGTGGTAAGTGAATGTGGGTGTTCCAATCAGGTCGACACATGAGTTTGGGAACCAAGAGGTAAAAGAAGAAATGGGCCATCTCCTCATTAATTCCACAGAATCATTTGGGGGGAATTAATACTTCTGTTCCCACAACTGTGGGCTCTGTAGGGTTAGAGAATTAGGTCCTGATTTCCAAAGGAGATGCTGGAACCAGTGGACTTAACAACTTGCCACTAAACATTAAGCTTTACTGCTACTCAAGTATTTGGGGATCCTTGTCCTGAGGGACCAGCAAGACAAGAGAAGAGTAACCATCCTGTGGGGGTGGTTGATCTTGATGAATCAGGAGGCAGTAGGGCTGTTGTTATATAATGGGGACACAGAAAACATATTTTGCATTTGGGTCTCTCTTGGTAATCCTTTGCCTAATTTTAATAGTAAATGGATGAGTATGACCTTAGAAAAGTGTGATGACCAAGACTGAGCCCTGCTTTGAGAGGAGCGCTAGATAGCAGAGGTGCTGGTGGATAAGAGGAATTGAGAATGGGTAGGGGGGACGGAGATGATCCATATCAGTTGAGATCAGCCATGGTAGCAGGGGCTGCCCTTTCTCCTCCTACTATTCCTGTTAAAAATTAGAACCAGGAACCAAGGCTTCCAGGAATCCTGGAGGAGCTGATCTAAGACTTTCTATGAAGGAATTCTGGCTGCCTTAAGGGTGGACAGTAGTGGACATAGGATTCTGCTAACCAGGTGTTCCCCTCAGGGGGAGCTTTTAGCTCATAGTTTACAGCCCCCCTCCATCAGCCCCTTCCAGGAATTGTCCTCTGTAGAGTCCACTTGTGACAGGCATGTGGCCCCAAGCACTGGCGGTTACAGAGTGCCAAAGGCCAGCTGCCCTCATCCCACTGGGCACAATTCTGAAAGAGCATTCCAGTTTCAGATTTCCCAGTGGATCAGCTGAGACTTTTGTTATGAGTGCATTATTGCTCAACTTCTTTTTTCCCCCCACAAATCTGCTTCCTTTTTCTTCCTCCCAGAGATATAGAGCCAGATCAGAGCACTGCCTGAGACACTGTAAATGTTACCCTCCACTTAGAGCCTGCTCCCTATCCAGTTTGACCTGCAGGAGTACTTTTAAAATATTACAGCCAATGCAAAAATTACTATCATGACAATGATGCTTATTTACATAGTAGATGCTCAATGCACGAACACAATGAAGAATATCTAGGACATTTTTATATGCTCATTGCTACAATCTCCTTTAAAGAGGCATTCATCATTTAAGTAAGGCAGCTTTAATGCTAAGCAGAATTATATAAATCCTGTTAGAAAAGGAAAGAAAAATCCTTCTTAGAAAAAGAGCAGCAGGATGCACTTTACCTTTTAGCAGCTCTCCTTTGCCCTGCTTCCTATTCATTGACCCCCAAACAACCCTTGTCTATGGGCCTATTCTGCACCATTTTTTTTATGGAGTAATCTGGGGAGAATTTATGCAGATTGTGTTCATGTTAGAAATTTGATCAAACCAACTCTGACTGGCACAGCCTAGACTGGAAGTTAGCAAACTTTTTATATAATGATGCAGAGTAAATAGTTCACATTTTATGGGCCATATGGTCTCTGTTACAGTTACTCAACTCTGTCATTGTAGAGTGAAAACTGCCACAAATAATGTGTAAATGAAAGGGAATTACTGTGTTCTAATAAATCTTAATTTATAAAAAATAGGTGTTAGGCCAGATTTGGCCTGCAGGCCATATTTAGTCAATGCCTGACCTACATAATACACACAAGTTATGAAATGAGGTGGCTGTTAGTCCTTCTTGGCCTGGAATGAATGACCCTCCATGTTGTGTGTCTGGTATCACAGATTGGCCAGTTAGATACCCAATCCATATTTCAGTTTTCTCAATCAACAAGTATGTACTAGACTAGACATGATCTGTGAATAGGTCATAGGAATATAAAGATAAGCAAATGACCCCTGCCCTTTAGGGGCTCACAGGGGAGAGAAAGCTGCTATGGTGGTACAGTTCCTAAGCATTACAAAGGATCTGTGAGGGACAGAGCACCTTACAGAGCCAGAGGAAGGTTTTCCAGAACTTTTGAAGGACAGATGACAGCCTGCTGCGTCCGTGGGCACGGCACACTTGGAGATTAGTTGGCAAAGGAATTTGTGATATTCAGCTAGGGGATTTCACAGGGGCCAGAGCCACGGGTTTATCCTAAATGCAGTGGACATAACTGAAGGGTTTTAATCAGAGAAACAGCACAGTGAGATTTGTGTTTTATAAAGGTTCTTCTGAAAGCAGATTGGATGGGATTGGCAGGTGACTGAAGTAAAAAAATATCATGCTTATCCCCTTATGATATTTCATACAACCTGCCTTTAAGTTTACTGTTTATTTCTACCTTGCTTCACTAGGGTATAAACACGAAAGAGGCAGATGTTTCTTTTTCTTCTGCATTCAGGTTTCCCAGTGCCTAAGATAGTACTGGCCAAAGGTCAGTGCTCAGTATGCACTTGCTGTGTGAATAAAATGAATGAATGGAAGCAACTCTCCTTGTGGTGAGGGAGTTAGTAGTGTATTTCCAGTTCCCGTTTCATCAAAAAGCAGGAAGCAACAAGTATCTTAGAAATCGATTCACAGATGTGGGCTATGGGAAGATCCAAAATGACATAGATTGGCACAAGCAACAATTCAAACTGAGAAACATTAGCAACTCCACAAAGGGAAGTTCCCAAAAGCAATCTACAGAGAAGGGATTCTGGGCTGGGAATCCACTGTGGTTTTGTTTTTTTTTTTAACCCCAACCCTGTACTTTATTCTTTGGACTTGGCCATGCACCCTCTTACTCTAGCTCACTATGGGATGATACTGACTCTTATTTCTATAGCTCAGGTTTAGTCCAAAGCAGGGGCTCAGAACATGTACTACATGCAACTATAGAAATGAGTGAATTCCTTATGACCCACAAAGTTGAAAAAACAAAGTTCAAAGTGTGGAAGAAAAAGAATACAGGGTAACCCCAAGATTATGGCCAGACATCCCCCGTTCCTTCTCATCAAACCATGTTCTAGCTTTGTGCCAGCTCTTGATATGCAGTTTCTAACTCTAGGTGGAGAGATTCAGGCTTAGCCCAGTACTCATTGTGAAGCCTGAGCCCTTCTGGAGCAGAGTAAGGCAGCTGCTGCAATCAGGTGCTCCCTGAGGGAAACTGGCTCCATATGGAAGCCCAGCCAGGCCAGCATTCCCTAGACACTGTGGATAATCCTGCATCTCTGGGAAACTGACATTAGTGAGTTTAGGAGTCCTGCATGGAAGCAGATCATTTGCCTCATAGGAGCTACTCAGTCCTTCTCTTAAGAGATTTTCCCCTACTTAATTTTCTTCCATCTGCTTAGTTCTCTGTCCTGGAACAGTGCTTTATATGCACACTTTATAAGAAAGCAACCTAAAAGCTTAAGGAGAGAGAGTAGGGGAAAGAGAGAGAGAGAGAGAGAGACACGCATGCATGTGTGCAGATAAGCAGGCTAAGTATTCCAGAAAAGAAGGAACAGAGAGAGCCAGACTCAGACTTATTCTAATTGGTAGTGACAAGGGACATGGACTTTCTCTTTTCAGCAAATCTGCATCATGACTATGCTTGACACCAGCACAACTTGTGGAGAAATTGTGGACCCCACTTGAGTCAGGAGTAAGGAAAAAAACCTGTTTCTTCATGCGATCTTCGTGTCTTACAGCAGAACTCTGGGCAGGGGTGAGTGATGGAGGAGGCTGGAGCGGGTGCATGGGAGCCCAGAAGTATGCCTTCATGCTTTCTGGCACTTAGCAACATTCTCAAGCATTTACTAGGTGCTGGTGTCTGGGAACTGAGGACATAAAGCTGATTTAGACAAGATCTCTGCCCTGAAGCAACTCATGGCTTACCAGGGGAAGGGAACCTCAACCAACAGTAACACAGTGTGCCTGTGTGTGCCATCAGGGAAGCCTCAGCAAGGTACCATGGGAGCAACAATTCTGTATGTGTGTTTCTCACCCCGAGCCAATCTTTCAGAAATTTGTGAGAAAAATAAGGAACCTCATGAGGGAGCTTGTTCTGAGTGAAAGACCATGAGGGAAGTGTGTTAAATCTAGTCTTAGTAAGAAACCTCTGTGTGTGGCCTGCAGTCTATCCCTGTAGGGGGTGGGGGAGAGGGAAATACAACCGGGACCAGATGCTCCAGTTAACCATGTGCAATACCTGGGCTACAAGCATCACAGCTAGAATGCTCTGTCAAGTGGAATGCTGGTTCTCACTGGCTTGTAGGAGCCCACCAGACAGTGTATATCACTGTGTATGACGTGTATACAAAGGCCACTTTGGAAATTTGCCACGGTGGGGTATTTACACCATGGAAATTAACAAGCACATAAGTCAGGGCTGTTCCCTTCCCTGGAGAGCTGGATATTAAAAGTTTGCCCTCATACTACTAGCAGAGTGCAACTAAGAAGCTGACTGATGAAGACCTTGTATCTCATCTCCCAAGCCATTCCAGACTACAGTACATTTGGGCATGGAGAAATCTCAATACAAAGTTTCTCAAAATGCACATGGAAAAACACTAGTCTTGCATACTTTATGTGTCTCTTGAGTTTATGTTGCATACTACCATATGAAAACCTCTAAGGAATTTGCATAAAGCAGCTTGCTTAATTTTGTTTAATTTAGAACAGCACTTCTTAGACTTTAATGTGTATACAATTCATGTGGGGATTTTGTTAAAATTTAGGTCTGGGTTGGGGGCCTGAGTTTCTGCATTTTTAAGAGGCTATCAAGTGATGCTGATACTGCTGGTCCAAGGACCAGTTTGATAAACAAATATCTAGAATCCTTTGCCTTATTTAATCAGGGGATACAGCACTTTTTTTTTTTTTTTTAATTCTGTGTAATGCATGATGGCATTCTGCAGAGCTCTTATACTAGTAGTACATTATGGAAACATTGTTCAAACATGTACATGGAGATATTTAGGGATGGAGAAATCCTGCTGGAGATCCTAGTGTTACCAGAGGAAATAGGAGGTAGTGGGGTCTATAGGAGCAATAATGGCTCCAGGGAGATGATGGTTTTCAGGGGGAACTGGAATTCCCACAAGGAGCAGGTTTATCTCAGCACAGGTGCGAGGCACTGTGAAACTCATTATGCAGACGGTGGGATGAACAAGCAAACCATTAGACGTTGCAATGAATGTGACCAAATTTACCCAAAGGCTGTTAAATACTGGCCAAAATGAATAAATTCCCTCAGAAGGAATTGGGGAGAGTTTCTCTGAAGAGGTGATAGTTCTGTCTTGATTGAGCAGTAGCAATTATTAAGCAAAGGTTAATATGTGACCTTGGGTAGATGAAGGACAGGGATTGACAATAGTACAAGGAATTGACTTCCATCTAAAGAATTAGGAAAGGCAAAGGCTGGCGGGGTTAGGTCCAGCTGGTAAACTGGGGCTTTTGCACAAACTTTCTTCTGCCTGGTTCCTACCTTGAATGGAAATGAGGCAGGTGTTTCCTGGAGCACAGAGGGAGCTTCACATTTTTCCAAAGGCCAGGAGTCCTCATGGGGAGAGAAATGTGGGGAGGGGACTATGGGGAAGGCAGTGGGAAGAAAAACAAATTCCTAAGGAAATAAACTTTTCAAAAGAAATCACCTGGAGTGTGAGAGGACTGAATTATATTTAGTAATTTGATATCTTAGTTTGTTCTTATTGCTATAGATAAAATCATTTTGAAGGCAGATGTACTGCTATGGTAAAAATAGAGGCAGTGAAATGGCTTCCATTGGTTTCACATGTAGCTCACTGACCTTGACAGGTCAGACCATCTGGGATGGGCAGGAGGAAAAGAGAACCTAGAGGTGGCAGGCATTCACTGCAGCACTGTGCACTACTTTCCAGTCCCAGGTCAGCTTTCTCTGTTAAAGTGCCTTCTCCTTCTTCATGAAGTCTCCAGTCCTAAACAGCATTATATCTTGGTTTGTAGACATGCACGAAATCTTCCTTGCCAACTATTGAATTTGCTAAAGAATGAAGCCTTGTTTTAAGAAATAAAAAATCAAATTATTATTTATGTGCACCTATGCTGTAGATTGTTATAAAAAGATCCCAGAGAGCTCCCTTACCCCCAGTTTCCTTGTGGGGACACAGTGAGAAGTTGACCATCTCTGAAGACATTAAACCTATCATTGCCCTGGTCCTGGACTTCCCAAGCCCTCGAACCATAAGGAATAGTATGTGTTGCTTATAAGTCACTGAGTCTATGGTATTTTGTTATTGCAGTCTGAGTACAGTAAGACTTTCTATAAAATTTCAAGAATATTATCTCTTTCACATTTTACATCAGCTTTATAAGGTAAGTATGACTATCCCATATCTGTAGGAAAGAAACCCAAATTTCAGAAAGGGTAATACACTTGTGAAGTTCCTAGGGGATGAGCATTACTTTGAATCCAGTGCTCGTCTGCTTTGACAGCTCTTCCTTATTCAGTTCTGTACTCCTCACAGTGTTTAGCCCAGACACAAATCAGTTTTGGAAAACATGACTTAGTGAACAATATCACACCTGTTCATCCTTCATCCAGAAATGGTTCTAGAATTTATACTTAAAGAGTGGAGGATTATTGAAGAACAAGCTAGTGCAAACACTGTCTTTACAATGAATTTTACACTTTGATTTTTACCAATTCTATGTAGCTTTTACAATTGCAAGCTATTCTTTCAACACCTATTTCACTAGGGTTTCATTGATAGACATGGTCCTGCCCACAGGTGAATAACATTGAGGATCACATCACAAGTCTTGGACATGGAGCTTAATGTCTGTTTCCATTTCAAATCCTAGGCCACAATTTATCATCTCCCTCTGTTCATGTGAAATATGGCCTGCATTTGTATCTTTTAAATCCAGATAACCTTTAAAAATGCAGATGCCGCTTGAGTTTGCCCATTTATCTATGGTCACTTTTTTTTGACCTCTTTATCTTGATGAGCTTAACTGTGAGTTGACCTTTGTGAAAGCCCAGAGCAACATGAGATCTTAAGAATTAGCAGTCAAGAAGCAAGGGCGGAGGCAGAAGATCACACTAAGAGATTAAAGAGGTGGGAACCCCCATAGTAAGCAGAAGGACAAGGGTAAGTGCAGATGACTGGTTGCCCTGAGAACATGGGGGAGGAATAACTACCTAATACGGGCAGAATCAGGAAATCAGCACAGAAAAGGCAATATCCACGTTAGACCTGAAGATCAAGTACAAATGGACAGGCATAAGTAGGAATGGTTGCCAAAACCCAGAGAGGGCAGAGATGATGGTGAGAAAGCAAGTTGTCAGGACAACTGGACCGTAAAGTCTAAGAAGAGGAAGGGGCAAGGGAAGCTCATGCTGAGCTGTTGGATTTAATATGCAGTGCAATGGAGAGTCTCTGATGGGTTAGGTGGGCAAGTGGCACGGTCATAGTTTGTCACTTTGGCTGCAGTTGCAAATTGGTTTGGAGTTAAAGCAACTACAGGAGCAGGGTGACCATGTGGGAAGCTGTTACAGTTATCCAGGTGAAAGATGGTGATGCTGAGCTCAGTCAAGACAGGGAATGGGAAAATTGAGAAACAGTTGGAAAGTTTTTAGCAATAGAACTTGGTGGTTAATGGTTGTAGGGATTAAGACATCATAAAGTATGACTCATAATTGGTTGACTTAAACCACAAAGAAGCCCAGAGTGTTTTCATCTCCTGGGAAGGGGAAACGGTGGGGATGGGAGAGAATATTTTCATTTGATATTGTTTTGTTTGGGACCAGAGAATAAGGAGGAAATGCTCACTTTTACATGGACCAAGGTATTTGTGGCAGGATGAATGTGCAGGAAGTAGCTCTACATTTAGATCTGAGTCTCAAAGTGAGAAAAGAGAGATCTAAGGATAGTTTCAAAAACAGACTATGAACAATTACAGGATAAACCTAGTTCAATGGACTCTTGAAGAAAACCGGAGGAGTTATGGAAAGGAGAGGAGGGGGTCCAAGGGAATATGGCATCAGGGAAGCCAGGGGAGAGCACATTTCAGGGGGGACAGAGTTTTCTACAATAACAAATGTGTCACCACCCCCACGTACTGCTCCTCATTTTGGACATTGTTGTTGCTACTTAATTTTGTGGCTGAGGGAAATTATAAGGAGCAGGCACTGAGAGTGAACTGGAGTTCTCTGGGGCAATGGCCTGACATTTTTTGAAATATCTGTGGTTAGCATTTTATCACAAACTCAAGGTGCCTGGGAAACTGGAGATGTGTCATCTATTGTAATTATTCATTTATTAAAAACAGTTCATGGAGTGTCTATTGTGATCAAGACTGCTAATCTTTAGTTTGCAGTGATAAAAAGAAGTCATTGTAGGGGAAGAGGAAGGTTTTTGTTTCAAGTTTCTGGAGGTTGATAGAAATCAATTATATAATTATATAAATTACACCTGTAGAAAATGCTGCATAAGGGAAGTATCAGGTGCCATGTGAATGTGGAACAGAAGGTTTTAAAGTGATTTAGAGGGTCAGAGAAGAACTCAATGAAGAAGAAACATTGAATAACTGAGAATTGATGAATAGACCATTGAGTGTATGTTAACCATTCAAAGAAGAGAGACAGAATTTAGACAGCAGGAGAAGCCTGACTGAAATCATCTGAAGCAAGAGGGAGCCTGGTATGTGGGACATGGAAGTAGGACTGTGAGTTTGGAGCAGAGAGAGCTGAGACAGAGAGAGATAAAGTGAGCTACAGCAGAGGGCAGGAACTAGACTCAGCAGGACATGGCAGGGTTTGTCCTGTGGGTTATAATTTGAGAAGGATTTAAGCTGGTGAATGCTGTGACCAGACTTGGATAAAAAGGAAACATCACCGTGGCTCCAGGATAAAGAATAGTTTGAAGGTTAGCACGCATGGATGCAGGGAATCCATTGGTGAAAGGGCTTTGAGCACCTATCGTGCCAGTCCTATCAAGTGTCTATTAAGGACCGCAAGTGTTGGATGAGCTGTGGAGTAGGCAGGGCATGTGGGTTGGATGGAGAAAAAGGAGGAAGAATATGTTTTTGAGCTGCATGGGATCTTTTTGAGTTGAAGTTATGAACCCCGAAGAGAAGAAAAAGTGCAGGCTAAGATAAAATAAAGACTAAGTGGGATGAGTCAGTGGATTCCAGTGGGAAGGTGCTAGTGTAGAATGTGAAAGTAAAGGGAGAATTTTATGTGGGTAAATAGGGAGGCGGATTTTATGCTTGAGTTCCTAGAGATGGAGAGAATGAATGATGGGGTTTCCAGAGAGTTTCATGGTGGGGAGCAAGAAGAGCACACACTTGCTTGGAACAGGACCATGAAGGACCCTTTCTCTTGACCACCAGGTAGCTGCTTCGGCCACACAAAATTCTAGAGTAGTCAGGAAGACTTATTTATTTATTTAGGAATGTACATCCAGGAGGAAGTCTTTCCTCCTTCCTGTCATTTCTCACCAGAGCAATCAGCTTAGCAAAGCTCCCAATTTTAGGGCTGATCATGTTTCTTTTCTCCATGGAGAAGGACTATTTGCATGTTTTTATGAGTCTTATTACATAGCTTTATGACTTGTACATGTAATAATAGTGAGCCAGACGTTCATGGTATGTGTCTCTAGAGAAGTCATCAGTTGAACATAAAAATGTAAATCCATTTGGAAAAACACAGACCAGTTATTGAAAGTGAAGGCTGCAGAACATGTGCCCCCTGTGATAGATTAGCAAAGGCCCGGCGACACATTCTCAGCTCAGACGGACTCTGCAGACCATCTGGAAACAGACGATGCTTAATAATGCAGAATAATAAAATCAGCTCAATTCTCATTTACAAATGAAATAAATTGGAGAATGAGTGATTACACTGATCTAAAGTGAATGGCAATATTTTCTCCAAATTTGGGGCAGACCTGGGGGTTGGGGGAGAGGAGAGGGAGAAGATGGTCGAAGATTCCAGAGCCCATTTTATGAATCCTGGGCAAAACTAGGCATTTGAAAATAAGAAAGCACAGATTCTATATGTTTGATTCTCCCTGCAAAATTGACCTGTCGAAACCCTCTATGAATGACTGTAGTTTCTCTGACAAACAGATATCAATATCTAAAAATGCTTCCTGCAATTTCTTTCCACAAAGCAATAAGACAGTTTCAGACCAATAACAGCTCACTAAGTGGTACTCTCTGCTCTGTCACCCCCGCAGCTATAACCAAAGAAATGAAAAGGTAAGAAAGATAAAGCAAAAATCAAGGGTCACCTGCTATGACCCAGTGGGGCTCTTTATTCTGAGAGGGCAAGCCAGGGCAGCTTTACACTTTTCTCATTTCATCAGCTTCTTCTTCAAAACTCTTATAGGTCTTTCACGAGCAATTAAGACCATTATTTGTCTGGCTATTAAACAGAGAACCAAAGACCTGAAAGTTTATGTCACATATAATTGAGAGGCAATTTAGCTCGAAGGACCGTGGCTGAGAAACAGAGAAGGGGAGAACTTGGGAATCCCACATCATAACTGCTCTAGTTGGGGTGCTGGATGAGTTTTAGGATGTTCCTCTCCTCCAGCACTGCTGTGATCATTCTGCAACAAAACCCAGCAGAGATTTCTGGGCTAGCTTAGCCGTTTTCCTGGAAACAACTCACTGGAATCAGAAGAATTTTATCAGGTACTTAAGAATTTTGTGTAACCTGCAACTCCAGGTCTTTCCAGTTGTTCTGGGATTAAACTGGCCACCATTTCTCTTTCTTATGCATCAGTGAAATATCTAACAGACTTATGCTGGCATTGACTTGTCTCAATTTGGACAATCGTCCAAACTGGGAGAACCGTCCCAACTCCTGAGCTCAGGAGGGAACCACCTGAGGCTTTTATGGCTGTATCATGTGGTTGATCTAGGCGCTCTCAGCAGCATGCTCTGCTATTGCTAGCTCTCAAGACATGTGAGAGAGGTTCTCCCAGGCAAGGGTCTACGGCTCCCAGAAGAGCCCCAAGTGGTGGCATCTTATAACTGCCTCCTGGGACTTGTTCAGGGAAAAAGGTGAACTGGGATGTCTTCAGAAAGAAAGATATGGAAAGCGGGTAAAGATTAGAGGGAAAAAAGGTGATATAAAGAAACTTGTAATTATAGAAGTCCCAGAAGTCCTAAATGAATCTCAGAGGACTAAAATTGAGTTGTGTACAGGGCTGCGTTCGTGCTGGAAGCTCAGCTTCTAGACGCTACTTGCGTGTCTTGGCCTGAAGTCCCTCATTCCATCTTCCAAGCTCTCAAGTCCCACCTGGGTCCTTCTGACACTCCTATCTCTTGGGTTCAGACCTTTTCTTCTGTTTCTCTCTTCAATTTCTAAGGATTACATTGGGTCCACTAAAATAATCCAAGATAAATGCCTTATTTTTAAGGACAGTGATTATCAACCTTAAATCTGCAATCATAATTCCCTTTTGCTATATAACTTAACATATTCACAGATTCTAGGGACTAGAATGTTATACATCTTTGTGGGGAGAACTATTCTTCCTACCACAAAGGATGTTCTTCAATTCTTTTAGTCTTCCTAGTACAAAGAAAAGGAAAAATAGGGACTTCAGCCTCTGGAGCTATTCTCCCTGCTTTTGCTGCTAGGATTGGCCATTGGCACAACTATGTACTCTGTATTGTTTGATCTCCTAAAGTGTCCAACAATACCCATAGACTGAGAATGTATCTATAGGTATGGTTGGAAGTCTTCCAAATCTTGATCTTCAAAGTAGACCATCTTCCTGAGTTTCATCCCCTTGACTTGACTAAACTGTCTAATGGACAACTTGTCTTAATTATTCTAAGACAGCGTCTTTATTGAATATCTCTCCCTTCCCTGAGTTGACAACATCAAGTGTTTTCCTTTCCATCATAGATCACCTACGGTGATTTGCCAAGTTCTTCTAGAATTCTTTTTAGAGTTTCTGGGGCCCACATCTTCTCTCCTTTCTCATTCCTACTGATCTATTTGCTTTCTTTTCCTGGACTACTATATTAACTAACCATAGCATCTTTCCAGATCTGCCTCTCCCAAATCCCCATTCTTTACACCAATCTTTTTCAGATGCTGCCAGGGCAATTGTATATATTCTGCACTTAAAATATCAGTGGTTCCCTGTTTCACAAAAATCAGTCCAATTCATTAACCCACAGCAATAACATGTATCTTTAAACTGTCTTTTCATATTTACTTTGCACCACTACCTTTAGTTTTACTCAGGCAATGCTGAGGTGTTTCTCATAGGTGTGTCTTCTTTGGTACATTGGGAGCTCCTCAAGGGTAGTGGTGGTGTCTTTTTCATCTCAGTATCTTCTTTATATCTAACAAGGGCACTCCACACTCTGCAGATGCTAGGAAATGTTCAGGGAAACACCTATTTCAAGTTTGTATTTTTGCCATCCTTGCAGAACAACTCTTTGCAGTAGCAACAACTACCAACCATACAGCAGGATGCAAGTGCTGGATCAGCCAGAGCCTCTATGTGTCTCTGGCCCTCTCTGGCCATTTTAAGGCCTCTCCCCCATGTTGTTCTGGGGTGAAGCTTCTCCCAGTTGGGCTAATACAATCAAATCAGTTGTCTAGTTTTCGGCAATCATTGCTAAGAAATTGCTCTCAGGGAACTGTCTTCCACAGCTTATCGTTGCCTGTTCTTTTAGGGCTGAGCTTCTTGACAATTTCCTTTTCTGGTGCTTTTTTTTTCTTCTTCTTTTGTTAGTTTTTGCAGTGCTGGGGATTGAACCCGTGGCCTTGCACATACTAGGCAAGCATCTACCACTGAGCTATATCCTCAACCCAAATGTTTTGTTCTTCAAAGAATCACTTGGCACAACTCTCTCCATGTCAGATGAGTAAACAGTGGGCAAAGGCTAAGGTCAGTTGTGTCTGGGGTGTGGTTAGGCACAAGGTGCCTGGAGCCAGTGGACTACTTTGCCCATGGGTCTCACCATCTCCTACTTGTTCTTAGGTTCAGTACCAGTTCTAAGATGGAATGACAGCTTATTCTCTCTCACACTATTATCTTATTGAATTAACTCCTTTAGCTTCACCTTTGCAGCTTTAGGTACTATTAAATCATACTTTGGCAATGTCAGAATATGAACCTTTATAGTAATTTATTTCAATTTCTTTGCATTACAATTCTAAAAAAATTCAAATGTATGCCTTATATATACTTTATAAGGTATCCTTATGTTAATTATGATAAATGCCTTACTTGCACTACTAGTAACCCATTTTCAAAATATGATTTTAGCTGATTTTGGGGTGGTCTTAAGATGATTGTATGAATATGAAGATTATGTCATGTGTGACAGATTTATATGACAACTTCTAACCATAGATACTTCTAGTGGAAATAACTTGAGAGGATGGGGTGGGTGGGCAAGTGGCTGCAAAAGGACAGGGGTTCCTTGTCTTCCAGGTACAGAGGGTGTATGTATCAACCATGTTACTGTGTTCTGTGGGGTCATGGTCAAGGAGGGGCTATGTCTGGGAAAAGCTCAGCAGTGGAGAAGTGAAGGTTAGAACAGAGGAGGGGATGACAGCTTGAAGACAAAGTGCCATCAGCCAGCAGGAGGCTGGTCACCCATCCTCCAGCTCCACTCACCTGCTGCTTCTAGTTTATATTCACAAACAGCATAGAAGGTCATTATGACAAAACAATGGCACCAAACGGCCAACAATTCTCCTGGAAGGAAGGCTTACACTGAAATATAGGCTGTAAATCTTGGGCTTTGCAGATCAAGAGGCAGAGTTTGCAGATCTCCACGCTGCCCCACATTTCTCTTTTCCTTGAAATGCTGACAAATATCGGGCCAGGCTGCTGGTTTACGGTGCGTTCAGGGTCACGCAGGTGTGCTGCACTCTATCTCCACTGCGTCTTTCATCAAAAGACTTCAGTCAAGATTGCCTGTTTTCTGGACAAGAATGAAAGTCCAGACTTTAGGCTACAGAATAGAAATCTGCCAAAACTCCTCTAATTGGAAGTGTCCCTTGAGCTCAAAGTCCCCACCTGGCTTCCCTGTGATTGCAGGAGCCAGTGGAGGTGGGCAGTAAACAAATCACCTGATGATCTTCTGTTGGTAAAAAAGTGGTAAAAGTGGTAAAAGTGGAAGAAAATTGAATCTGGGGACACCTTGCTCACTCTGTGACCTTTCTCCTAGACTCCAAAGATCAGATTAACTTCTTTGAATAACCCACCAGAGTCATTCTTAGCCTCTTGGATTTGTCTGAAGGAAAAGAAAAAAGTCAGGTTTTGCCAGATTAATACTTAGAAAACTGTTAAAGGCCTCTCCAGAAATACAATATGGAACATACGTGCCAAAGTTTTGATAAGTTTCCTGATTGAAGAAGTGAGTTGGATTCTTAGTATTTCATGCATCCAAATCCAATTTAGTTGCCCCTGCGGCCTGCTGACAGCAGGAGATTATCATGGAGGATCTGTGGTTTGGGTATGAGATTTCCCCAAAAGTTCATGTATGAGACAATGTAGAAGTTGTGTGGAGGTGGAATGATTGCATTGTGAGAGTTGTAACCTAATCAGTGGATTAATCCATTGATTTCGATTAATTGGGCAGTACTGTAGGTAGGTGGGGAGTGACTGGAGGAGGTGGGTCACTGGTGCCTTTAGAGTTTCCATTTTGGTCTGGTGAGCAGAGAACTCTCTCTTTGCCTCCTGATTGCCATATCCTGAGCTGTTTTTCCCTTCCATGCTCTTCTGCAATGAGGTTCTGCCCCATATGAGGCCCAGAGCAATGAAGTTTGCCATCTATGGACTGAGACTTCTGAACCCATGATCCCTAAATAAACTTTTCCTCCTCTAAGTTTTTCTTGTCAGGTCTTTGGGTCACAGTGATGAAAAAGCACACAAAAACGGAGGGCCTGCTATGCTGCCGGGAGTCACGAGAAAACCTTTTAGATTTTGTGCCCTCTCTGGGTTAGGAGCATGCAGCACTGAGTGTGCTGGCTGGACAGTGACGTCAAGTCTTGGTGGCCCTTTGTGAGGCTATTCTCAGAGGCAGACACTGAATTCCCTCTCTGCCCAACCTCGGGTGCTTCTTGCTAGCCGCTGTCTCTACTGCTTGAGGAGGAAGGTGGCCACATTTTTCTGGCAGTTTAGTGATCCTTCTACAAATGCATCTGGGAGTCCTTTAGGTGAAAGGCAGTAAACAAATCACCTGATGATGAATGCTGCCCTCCTGACTGGCTGGAACCTTCTCGATTTTGGAACCGCCTACAGCCTTTAGGGAAGGCGATGAATGGGACCTGCACTGGAAGCATGAATAATCTCAGTCTATTTACTTACAAATGTGTAAAGGTCTCACGCAGCTCAGGATGGTTTTGAATAAATATGCTGCTCTCTCAAGATCAGCAGCGCTATAGATCTGGAGACAGAAGCGCACTGCTCCCCAGTGCTCAGCTCATACATAAATAAAGGAAGCGCCTGGTGCAGCTGCCAAATGTGACATGGTGATGAATATCCAAGGGTGTCACTCAGGAAGGTGACAATTGCAATGCTGATGGGCCTGGGGAGGCAGACTACAGGCAAAGTATTTATGTCCATGGGTCTACATTGGTATCCCTTGAGGGGTGGATGACCTGAAATTCTGGTCGCCAGCACAGCCTGGCTTGCTCACATACCCACCCAGTGTACACTGTAAAAATAATGTGAAGAGGCTAAAGAGACCTAGTGCAATCGATAGCAAGGAGAAGTAGCGAGAGTGAAGGATCAGTCCTAAGGCAGAGATCAAAAAGAGATAGGGTCTATGAGGCCATCTTTCATTGCCGCAGTTCTGCCCTGTTCCATTCATCCTGTACTTCGAGTGTTCCCAGAGTAGGTTTCTAATAGGCATGGCAGTCCTTGTACATAATCATTCAGTGTTCCTATTTATATATAGAATAAGATCCCCATTGTTGAGCATGATGCATAAAGTTCTTCACAATGGTGCCGGTCTCCCTTTTAGCTCTCTGACTCACCACTCTGCACATCTGCTGCACAGATCTCCTTTTCTTGCCTAGGCACATCCTGTACCTGATGTGTATCAGGTGTTGTTCTCCAGAGAAATCAAACCAGCAGGATATGTATTAATCGATTTATTTTAAGGCATTGCCTTGCATAATGTGGGAACTGGTGAGCTTGAAATCTGTAGACAAGGCCATTGAACTGGGAACTCTAGCAAGATTTCTATGATACAGTCTTGAAGCCAAATTCCTTCTTCTCCAAGAATCTCAATTATTTCTCTAAAGGTCTTCAACACCTCTTGCCCACAGTATGGAAGGTTATCTCATTTACTTAAAACCAACTAATGATATATATTAATCACATATGTGAAATACCTTCATAGTAACATCTAGACTAGAGTTTGACCAAAAAACTGGGTACCGTAGTCTGACACATAACATGTAGCCACTGCATGGTTTGCTTTTACATGAACTATTCCCATTGTCTAGGTCACCCCCTGACACCACCCCCAAACACACAACACACATACTCTCTCTCTCCTTTTTTTATTAGCTCATTTTATTTATAAATGATAGTAGAATCCATTTTGACATAATTATAAAAGAATGAAATATATCTTGTTCCAATTCAGACTCCAGAACCCCTTCCCTCTCCCCACCCATCCCCCTTTCCCTCTATTGACCTTTCTGCCATTTACCCATTGTTATACTTTTTAAATTAACTTATTGAACATGCATACTCTTTTGCCTGTTGACTTCCCATTCATTTTACAAGACTGGGTTCAGCCATCTCCTCTGCTGTGCTTACTAACTCCTGGCACTTCTTCCTCACTGACCCCCACTGTCCTGTTCCTCCACTGAAGCAGTTCACGTATTTCAATAGCAGTGGCTTATGTCTTTTGTGTCCAATCTAGATTACTGGTTCCTTATCAGTAGGCATTTTGTCTCTTTAGCTGTGCATTTTCTACTCTAGCACAGGGCCTCTAGTAGGTGATAAATAGATACGGGTTGAATGAAGGACATACTATGATAAAGTACTAAAACACCCTGCCATTTGGCAAATTTGTAAGATAAACAGTCTGTTCTTTAATTTGGCTTTGTCTTTCATCAGGGACAATGATGCATCTCTGAACTTATTAGAAGCTATTAGGAACACATTCTGGGTAAGTTTGAGATTGGTTTATAGCCAAACCTGAGGCCCTACTCCCTGGTGTATGGCTAGCTCTGCAGAGCAGGCTGGGGTCTCTCAAATCTCCCAGTGCCTTCCCTTCCACTCACATCCTGGCCCCTTTTGTTGGAGGGTGACTCTCAGAGCACCAGTCCTGTTGTAGCCTCTAACTTCCCAAGTGGTACTTTTCTTTTCCTTGAATATGGAAGCAATTTTCCAAGTAATTTGGGCCCAAGAAGTGTAGTTGGTGGTGGGGGGGTGG
>NW_025999977.1:44923959-44952911 GCF_001458135.2 Marmota marmota marmota | reverse complement strand
TGGGGGGGTGGGGTGGGGAGAAAGGCGGGGGGATTTGGAAAACCTTATTCTGATTGGTCACTTCTCTGGTTAATAGGTTACAGCTCAACAAGCCCCTTATAGTCACTGCTTTACCCCATGACACAGCTTTGCTTTTTGACACTGATGAATCCACAAATGCTTGGTCTTTGGTTGTCAACTCAATGTCATCACTTTCTTGTTCCAAGAAGCAGCTCTGAGTCACCTTGCACAGGCTGCTTTTGCTCCTAGGGTTTTGGGGTAAAAACTTTCCATTCATCTGACATTTGGAAGATGGGAGAGAAAGAAGACAATACCCTACAGAGATGGTGACAGGCAGTTGCATGGATGTCTAAGTCTCTAGTTTCCAAATTAATGCCCTTGTATTACAAACAGTAGCCTCCAGCTACTATTTTCCTCAAGTCTTTCTAATCATTTATGTCAGATCATGATCAATCATTTAGTAGCCAAATAGTGGAAAGAGCCCTCAACTAAAATTTAGGGTTTTCAGTTGCCTGACAATTACGGCAACTCAATTCCTGTCTCTCATCAGTAAAATGAGAGATTGAACAAGTCACTTCCTAAAGCCCCATTAAAAATAAAAGTAAAGCAGAAATCCTTCTAAATAGCATAAAATGTAACATCTTAAATTTGTCTTGCTGTACTAAAACCTACCAGGGAAAATGTTAGAGCAGTTCAATACAGAGGCCAAACTTGTTTTCCAAGGCTTTGGAGTCAAGTGCATCTCTGTGGGAGATTGGGAGGGGCTGATGTGAGGACTGCAGGTGCCAATCATTGGCTTCCATGTAGAGAAGCATAAAGCCTCCAGGATATAACCTTCCATCTCAGTGTGCTTCAGGACAATGTCCTGTGGGATCTATATGCTGAAAAATAAAAACAAAGAAAAAGCCATGCTTACTTCTTAAAACTACCCCACCCCCTTCTATTTGCAAAGGAGAATGGTCTAGCAGCAGGGGATACTGAGTAAAATTGTAGTCTTTTGTGCATAGCATCCACTGGAGTCTTCCTCAACCACTATTGTCTGTCCCTGGGAGGATACTTAACCAAAATAATCGTAGTCTTACCAAAAAAGCATGTGGTTTTTAAAACAGAATCAGGAGATGGCTAGAATGGTCAGAAACTTGAGGATCAGATATGGGGCATGGAGCTTATTTTGAGTTCTAAGCCCTTTGGAGAAGTGCCTTTGAGGACATAGTCTTTGCTTCACTCAGGGATGATTAAAGTACCTTAAAACCCAGTCTGTACCTTTTGTTCTGTCCTTGGCTTCTTTACTCAGCTGTTCTCACTGTGATACTCACAAACCCCAGAAAAAATATCAGAATCTAATTTAAATGGCATCATGATAGTCTCTTCTAAGAACTAAGATGGTAGACACTTAGTAAATGGTGACCTTTTCCTTGCAGAGATGGCTAATAAAATGGTCCATTGTACTTGGACAGATGTAATTACTTAGCACACTTGATGAAATACCTAGAAATTCTCTTTGATCATACAATTTTAAAGAGAAAGAATCCATCTTTCCATCAATGGATTTCCATCAATCCAACTTTTCTGCAAGTTCCCCATGGGCAGTGGGTACATTCTGATCTCTGATTTAAATACTAGGTGTTTAATGGGTATTTGTAGTTTGCATATTCTAAATGGATTGCCAAAAAGTCTCCCAGAGTTACTCTTCAATATCTTCTCTTTCATCCACTAGTGAGTTATTACAGCTGGAGACATCACACACTGAAGAACTGAGGCCCTTTGGAAAGTGTTGATTTTCATGCATAGAGCACTCGGTTTACTGAGAAGGGTCCTTCCCTTGGGAGATCTCGCCCCATGAGAACAGGAGTTGTGAACACAGGGGCCTAAAGCAGCAAGTTCCACCTTTTAGTACCCAGGTTGAGAGCCTCTGTCTGTCTCCATGCATCCCTACGGAGAAGAGGTGCTAGTGGCATGGCCTTGGTGTGAAAGAACCCTTAGATACAATTGTTCTCCTATTCTCTTTCTGTATTGCTCTCCTCAAATCCCAACATGTTCTTGTCATATTGGCAGTGATGAACACTAGAGTCAAAAACACACCTGTGCTTCTTTTAAGATTGACCCTGCTTCTCCCCAGATGGAAGCTTTCCAAAATTAGAATCTCTCATCATGAAATTTCTTGATGTTGAACTGAATTCAGTGAAGAATGAGGTTTGAATTTTGGATTGTTTTTTAGGTATAAAGATTTTTAAAAAATATACTTTCAACCTTCACATTTCATTCATTTCATGAATATACAAATACAATTGTCGATTTTTAGATATGATTTATAATCCTTTATTGCAAAATATATAATTAATTATAAATACTTTAGCCTATAAATTGATTATGAATCAAGTATAAATGCTGATAAATACTGTTTCTGAAAGATTATTTAAGTTTTCAGAGTAAGATTTGATTCCTAAACATGGTGATATAAGCAGATTTCATTTTAGTGAATTCAGGATTTCCGGCAAATGAAACATATGTTTGCATTTCAAAAACCATGTTTGCATCACATAAGAACTATACTTAGTATTAAAGAGTTAAAGTAAGCATCTACCTTAATGTATTATTACCCATAAGCCAGATGACTACCTTTGATGATAAACATGTAAACAGAGAAAGGTAATGCTATGGCTGTTTCATGATGGTTATGTTTCATGTCTTTTGGTTCTTATTGTACCAGAGACATTGGACAAACATGGTCTCACAGAAGTTTCTACTCGTAGCTCTTCTCCTTCAACCAGCTTATTCTTCAGACTTTCTTATTTTTATCAAGTTTATATTGATAAAACATTATCTTACTTTTCTGACTCCAAAATCTGAAGTAATCATCAGCCTTTGTTCCCACCATTTAACCAATAAAGTCTCAAGTTCAAATTTTAGCACTTGGATATTTAAAAACCATTTAAGATTAGAAACTTTCTTCTTAAGTATAAGAAATGTGTTTGGAGACATTATCCTTTTGATATAATAAAATGAATAAAATAATCCACCAGGCTTTCTGATATGCCAGATAATTTATATTACTATTTTGCTCATGAAAATAACATTATGAATTCACTAATATTATTCTGTATTTTATGGAAGAGAAATTAGGGGCAAAAGGAGGTTCACTAATTTGCTTGAGGTTACAAGGCTGATAGAGAATGAGGTTAGCAGTCAACACCAGGTCTTTCTGACCACAAATGTTTTTATTTTCAGCAATCCTGGGCTGTTCAAAGCATCAAGCTTTGCTATAGAAGCTTACGAGCATATCAGTTTTATTTGGTTACATGCAAGTCCATAATGATAAGTTTTCAGCCATTCTGCCTGCCAATTCTGGATACCATTACAAATATCTGATGAGTACAGAAGCCACTTTCTTTATGGGTAGATCCTGGAGAAAGTTCACTCTTTGGCAAGGGTACAATGCTTGTTATGGTTTGGACATGAAGAATTCCTCAAAGACTCTTGTGTTGAAGGCTTGATTCCCAGTGTAGCAATGTTCAGAGGTGGGGCTTTTGGAAAGTGGTTTGGATTATGAGGGCTCTGACCTCGTTTGTTGATTAGTTTATTGATAACTGAAGGGACTACTGGGAAGTGGGTAGAAACTAGAGTGCAGGTGGGGCATGATTGGAGGCAGTAGGTCACTGGGGATGTGTCTTTGGGAACTCTATCTTGTCAATGGCCCCTGGCTATTTCTCTCTCTGTCTTCCTAATGTGGACTGAACACCTTTTTTCCATGATGCCTTTGGCCATGACGTTCTTCTTCACATTAGGCCCAAAGCAATAAAGCCAGCAGACCATGGACTGAAACCTCTGAAACTATAGCCCAAATAAACCTTTCTTCCTTTACATTGTTTGTGTCACATATTTTGGTCATAGTGATGAAAAATTGACTAACACATTCTTCAAGGACTCTCTTCCCAGAGGTCTAGACAGGTAGAGTCCACTCTGGCTCCTCCACATTCTTTTTCCTGCCTGACCTTTCATTCAGTTCAACCTCAGTAGTATTTATAAAGTGAAGGAGTGCAGAGACAGTAAGGTGGGAGGGATGGAGGAAACTGGGGAAGCCCCTGGGAGGCATTTTTGGCTTTAAACAGGTTTTACCCAGCACTTCTCCCTAACTCAGCATTGCTGACCCTCAGGAGAGGGGGTGGATCTCTGATGGGCTTTGAGAGGTGCAGAGAATTCTAGAGCCTTGGTCAGCTAGCAGATCAGTAGAGGACTGTTGAGAGCCACAGCCCAAGGGGCCCCAGCAAACTTCCAGCTGCCAGCAAACTTCCAGCTGCCGGCTGATGATTGGCTCACAGCGGCCCAGCAACATCTAGCTGATTGGCTCCTCTGCGGTGATGCTCATTGGGCTGTTTCCCTACCCTTTCAGAACACGGAGCTGCTCATTGGGGGACTTTTTTGGCTCCACCCACGCGACCCAGCCAATCGGCCTCAAGAGCAGGAGGATGGGGGGAGGTAGTGAGGCTTGTGGTTGAGGGAGAGGCTTGTGGGAAGCCAGTGGTGGCAGTTGGGGCTCTGAGGGTTTTTCCTGAGGAGCTGTTTTGTTTGGGGTGTGTGGTTCTAAAAATAAAGTTAGTTTCTTTTGACAAGTGGCTCCTGATTGTGCCCAGCCAGACTGCGGCAGAGGACAATGTTGAGTGTGGTGGTAGGAGCTTTGGTCTGTGAGAGGGTATGGGTCCTGGAGTGGCAGGGGCAAAGCCTAGGTAAGGGGCTAGGCCTAGAAGTGGGTGCATAGCCTGGGGCAGGAAAAGGGCTGGGTGGAAGTGGCACTGGGGTGGGGACAGAACAGGCTCTGAGATCAGGGAAAATGCAGAGGCCCAAGATGAGAGCTCTGTATGTCCTCTCTTTCCTAGAGCTTCCCGGGAGGAGCTTTCCTTTACCCTCTGTCACAGGGTCCTCCTTGCACTTCAAATGTTACCATTTAGGAGCCTCTCTTTACAGACTTCTTCCTGCCTGGGCTCTTCTCATATCCAGCAACAGATTAGCAGCATACTCAGCTTCCTCCTTTTTCATTCTTGCTGGTCTGGGAAGTAGAGGTCACCTCTTCTCCATGACATTGATCTACAGACCACCATCTTGTGATCTGATCTTGCCCTCAGATCATTTATGCAGAACAGAAAGCCCAGAACAGAGGCCTGTCTTTGCACTGCATATACATCAAACATGAAAACAAACAGAAAGTGAACCCAGGCAGAGATCTGTAAAACCTCTCTCACAGACCAGGACATGGTGCTATAAGTGAGTGCCCAACCATAATTTGCTGTAAATAGGAATTACCTGTGGGTCTTGTACGAGATTCTGATTCAGTAGGGCTGAATCATCCTGCATTTCTTCCAGTCAATGCCAGTACAGAGCACCCCACTTTGACTATAAGACTTCAGCTGTTTTTACACAGGGAGCCCGAAGCCCTTCAACTGGTCAGTCCATAGGCATACATTCTATCGGGCTGTCGGAATGCATCTCTGTTCCTATTGCTGTTGGCCATTAGATTTACTCTGCTTGAAGAGTCTAGATGGATGGTCTTTCAATGACCTAATTGTTCTGGTCAAAAAGAAGCTCCTGGAAATTCTCACAGCATCTACCTTGCCTACCTCTTCTCCCCGAGGGTTCTGGGACTGCTCTCTTGCCCTCTTCCCTGCCTGGAAAGAACCAAGATGTGTTTATCATGCTTCTGGCTTTATTGTGTTTTTATTGCCCGAGGCTGGGCTTTTGAATTTTTCAGTAGGAAAAAAAAAGAAAAAGGCTGCACTAAGAAATAATTTTCCTGTCGGTGGGTTCTATAAAGGTTCAGTACAACAACAGGTACAGATACTCCAGGTAAAAAAGGATACATGCATCTTCCAATGCTGACCTCATTGCTGGCAAGCGATGGTGATCAGCGACCCTTGATGGCCCTTTCTGCAAGACTCAGGACTCCCTCTTTGGCCATGATTAATTCTATGTTCTGAACTGAAATGACAATCATTTATTATTCTGTTTTACATATGCACCTCCGGGGAGTCCAGCTAAAAGCTCTAATTTTCTAGTTCAATTGCAGCACTGTTCTTTGAGAGGCATTGACTGCGGAGATGCTAAAAGGATGTCAGTTCAGTGAATTATTGAGTTTTAGATAGAATCATATGCTTATATGGATTCAGGTAGCGCTTACTGAAACAAGATGCGGGCTTCTCTTTCGCCCTGGGCCTATGTGCTTATAGGAGAAAGAACAATGAGCTTGGGTGGGGGTGACCTATTAGGAAAATCAATGAGGTCAGGTACCCCCACTGCATGCCTGCAGTGCCTGGCTGTCCTTAGATACAGTCACAGTTGTCAATCAGCTGTGAGAGGACTTTGGCTGCCTGTCTCTTCATCCTTCCCCAAGCTTGTGCCCATGGGAATGGAAATCAAAGCAGTTTTTCCCTGATTTAAATAGTGTCATTCAAGATCGCATCCATAAAAGTGTATTAACAACATGGAATCTCTTAATCTCCTACTTAAAATGATGATGGAGATTTCAGCGCAGCAGTTTGGAGGCCCGTGGAACTTCCTGAATGTACATAAGAACTCAGTGTAGCTGGGGAGATGTTGGGTATCTGGAGCTGTTAGTGGGGTAAGATTAAAACATTCTTATCTCAGTCTAGCCCCTGGGTAGGCTTTGCTTTTACTCCAGCCCACAGAAGATATCCAGAAATATTTTTTCATAGGATATGTTTGCTGGATTAATTTATACTGTTTATGTGGGTCTCATTTTAGGTTATTTACTCTAGTGATAAATAAAATTGTGAACTTTTGACTTCTTGGTAGGTGAGTGAAATTGGTAACAAATCTGGAAAGAAACCAAGGCAGAGCCAGCCTTGAGGAGGAAAGAACAGGTAGAATACTGGAGACAAAAAGTGGATAAAACCTGGAGAATCTTGGGAAAGCGAAACGATGTAAGTACCTCCCAAGCCAGGAGTCAGGCGACAGCCAGGAAGGGCACCAGACCTGGGAACAAGAGGTGACAAAAATGCTCTGGTGACATAAAGATGCATTTTGATTGATGAAGAATGCCACATGGAATTAAGGGCTCGGGAGGGTCGCAGACATCTAGGCTGTGAGTTTTGCTATGGACTGAATGTTGGTGTCCTCCCTCAAAATAATATGTTGAATCCTACTATGGTTTGGATCTTGAGTGTCCCCAAAGGCTCATGGATAAGACGCTTGGTCGCTAGCAGGGTGCTCTCAGGAAGTGGTGGGAATTTAAGATGTGAGGCCAAGTGGAGGTCTCTGGATCACTGGGGAGTGCCCTTAAAGGGGACTGGGGACCCCATTCTCTTCCTATTTCTCTTTCACTTCCTGAGCAGGTTTGCTCTGCCATACTCTCCCTTCATGATGTGCCACCACAGGCTCAAAGTAATGGGGCCAATGATCATAGACTGAAAGCCCTAAAGCTGTGAGCCAAAATAATCATGTTTACAAACAACAGATAGCTCAGATATTTGTTAAAGTAGTGGAAAGCCAACACAAATCCTAACCTTCAATGTGATAGTAGTGAGAGCTCCGGAAGACATTTGGAAGGGCCTATAGTGCCCTATAAAGGAAGCCCAGAGATTTGACCCACTTCAGAAAGGGGAGGGGGAGGGAGAGAAGGTTTTAAATAATTGCCAGGAATCCAGATTCTAGCAGCAGAATGGATGCTTAGGCTGCCAAAGAGACAGGAAAGACATTAGCCAAGACCAGAATTCCCAAGGAGAGTTGAAACAATTTCAACTTTGTTTTGCCCCAGTAGTTTCATACATTTCCAACATTGTACACCAAGTAATAGTGAATATCTGTTGTTTTAGTTACTGTTCCAAAAATTTAATGAAGTAGCCCTTACAATGAACCCATGTAATACGATGCAAGTACTGAAGAATAGAAAGAACAAGCACTTGGCTAAGGATACACACTTGGTGAGTGGGGAGATAAGGACTTGAACCTTGGCAGCCTGGCTCCCACACCTGTGTTCCTAACCAGTGCGTCATTGTGCTACTTCCAATAGTTTCCTGTTGCTGCTGTGACAGATGACCACATAAAGGGTGGCTTCATGAATGTACATTCATTTAAGAACATACATTCATTCTCTTACAGTTCTGGAGGTCAGAAATCTGAAATGGGTTTAATAATAAACCTGTAATTCTAGTAATCCCTGTGTTCCATGAGTCCTCCTAATGTACTGTGAAATCTGAGGGACATTGTGGGAACTCCTGGATTTGTAGCCAATTGGTCTGAAGTGACATCAGCTTGCTGTTATAGGGCCCTTTAACTTGTGGGGTCTGCACCAGCTGCCACTGGTTAGTGCCAGAACTGAACGGCAGTACACCAATGAGGTCAGAAGATTCCCCACCTTGAGATCCTTAACTCACATCTGTGAACTCCTTTTTGCCATGTAAGGTAACCTGGCCACAGATCCTGGGGATCAGGATGTGGGCACCTTTGAGGGGTTCATTATTCTGCATATCACCATGTTTCCAAACATTTACACTTTCAATAGGACCTACCATCTGGTGGGCTAGATGTAATAAATGCCACCAACTCTTCAGGAAGGAGTGTGACGTTCTGATACTGTCACACTCTACAGGAGAAGACAGGAGACCTCTCATTCAGCGCCTCCAAGGAGTTTCTTGGCTTCTCCAGGAAGTCTCACCTGACTTCACGGCCTTGTTTCTTCATATAAAAATGGATATAAAAAAGGATATAAAAATATCCTACCTACCATTGCACAAAATTATACAGAAATTTAATGGGATATTTGCAAATGGTTAGAAAGCATATTCTTATTTTGTTTTTATAAGTTCTGCCAAGTAGTAAGTACCAAAGATGGTTGGACTATTATTAGTCCCGATTTATGTACTTAACAAATGCACTAGCTCCAAACAAATCCAGAGACTTAATTGTCATGACAACTTTTATTCCATGGAACAATCCCCCACAGATAAGGAAATGGACTCACAGAGAGGTTAAATTGCTGTCCAATGTCATGCATCACACAGCTGGTAAGTGGCAGAACCAAGACTGAAATGCAGGGGTGTGGTTCGGACTCTAGACCTTTACCAGCTCCAGGCTGCCTGTCTTGGAAGTAGAGGGAGGGAGTGGAGAACAAAGAGTGTGGTCCTGCTCCACTAACTCCTAAGCCGGTACCAGAGAATCACTGGAAAAGATCTATAACATCAAGGCATCCTGCAGGACACACCAAGAGCCCCGAGTGTCCCTCTAGCACTCATGATGACCACAACCCTGTCCAACAACTATCTATCATGTCAATTAGGGGGCTATAACCTCAAATTGCTGGTCGCATTTCCATTCACAGCTAACACACACTGAAGTTGCTATACTTTTTTTCCTCACAAGTCAGAGAATATCTTCCCAAGGTCCTTTCACAGCTGTTTTGTGAAGTGACATTTTACAAATCTAGCAAGATGCTGACTCTAATATTTTAATTGTCCTCTTCTCCCTAGAACCTGAAATTCTTGTAGAGGAAAAGAGAGTCCAAACATGAACAACTATTATTTAGAACTGAGTCTCCATGAATCAATTTACTGATTATTCGAACGTGGACCCCACTCTGGGCGTCAGTGTTCTCGTGGTCTAAAGGGGTCATGGGGCACTGGGAGGACTGACTGAGGAGGCATATTTAATATTCCTTGCACAGAACCCAGCCCTGTAGATCACCAACCTCTGTCTTTATCTCTCTCTCCTTGCTTCATGGCCCCATCTCCATCTGGGCCCTTAATTCTTTCCCTCTCTTTCAGAGCTGCTCTTCTACACAGCTTACCCCTGACATCTCCATGTCTCCGGGGGCCATTTGCTCCTTACTCCTCTTCAGTCTGGCTCCTTGTCTAGTCATCCCTCTGAAACCGTACCTGCATGGTGCCCAGTAACCACCTACTTACCAAATTCAATGTCTCTCCTTGAACTGCAACCTGTTGGCCTTTCCAAAACATTGGACATCTGAACAGCACACAACTCTGGTTGCCTACAATCACCTGCTCTTTGGGATTTCTCCTGGTCTTGGAACAGTATCCTTTCATGCTCTGTACTCCTGCCTCTCTCCTCCACTCCTAAGTCCCCTTCACTGACCTTCTTCCTTCTTCCTTCTCTCCATCCCTAAGTACAGCTATTCCTCCAAGTTCTTTGTAGCACTCCTTTTGTTTCACTGTTGCCCATAGCTTCCCCCATATCCTGTTGTGTTCAGAAGAAATTGGTCCTCTTGTGCATTTCCCCAGTGTTTTGCTCATAAATCTAGAGTAATTGACAGGCTAAGTCCCAATTAGTTGTCTGTGGGTCTGTCCCCTTTCTAGCTCAAGTTCCCTGTGGGGAGAGACAGGATATTATCTTGCCAGGGAAAGTGCAAGCTGTTCCCTAGCCCTCACCACTCATTTGAATGCTCTTTAATTATTAATCTTTCCATGTGTAGGTCTGATTTCACCAAAGAGTCTGTAAGTTTATTAAAGACAAAATCCAGTCTATGTATTTTTGTATGCCTAATGGTATTTACTTATATTAGTAGAATACAAAACAAAGTGTCCAATTGAATAGTTGTAGTTCTTTTGCTGAATTGTGTTCCCACCAGCAAATTTATATGTTGAAGTCCCAACTTCTAGTACCTCAGAATGTGACTGTATTGGGCAAAAGGGTCTTTAAGGAGGTAATTAAGGTAAAGATGAGATCCACAGGTGGTTCTTTATTCAATATGGCTGGTTGCCCTTAGGAAAAGAAGAGGTTAGAACACTGCACAGAGACTGAGAGGCCAGTCACATGAGGACACAGAGACAAGGGGGCCAAGGAAAGAGGCTTCAGAAGACACCAATCTGCTGACACCTTGATCTTGGATTATCAGCCTCCACAACTGAGAGAAATAAATCTGTTGATCTGTTGTTTGAGTCACCCACTTTACGGTTATTTTTGTTTTATTTTTTTGTTATGGGCAACACTAGCAAGTTAATATGCTAATTAAATGTCACTTGGTGGTGGTGTGGGGGGGTGGAACATGCTTTTCTTGTATTTGACATTTAAAAACAATAGTTTTATTTCTAGAGATGGGTCAAAATCCAACAAGGGGTTAGATGAATAAGATATCTGCCCACCTAATTTTAAGATGAGGAGGGCTTTATCAGAGGTTATTTTCCCTAAAATCTGAAGTTTCCTTCTATATATTTCTCCTTTTTCTTTCCCTTGTTCTTCTTCCTCTCCTCTTCTTCTCCCCATCCCTCCCCTTCCTTTTTCTCTCTTCTACCATCTTTCTTCTCTTCTTTTTCATCTTCCTCCTCCTCCTCTTTCTCTTTATTTAGCAAAAATTGATCAGGGATTTGCGATTTAAGTTGCAAGTCCGTCTATATTGAGTATAAAAACAACTGGAATGTTTGGGTAGGAAAAACTTGAAGTTTTGACAGTAAAGGAGATAGGAATGCCATATTCAGCTTCTGCCCCAAAGTGGTTATGCATATATAACAGAGCCCGGAGACTGAATCATCACTTGGGCTTAACAAAAAATTGTCCAGGTGTGTGCAGTAAAAATCTTTTGAGCTGCTCTTGCTGTTAACAATCTGGTTTCATATACCCAGATGATTAGATGTCATAGACATCAGAAGGAGGTCAATAAAATTCAAGCTTTAAACTTTGACAATAATTTGAGCTGAATAATGGTTGAATTTCAGAACTGAGTTGTCATGGTGAGAGCCATTGAAGAGGAATAATTATCTTATAACTCAGTTACTGTCTTGCTGAACTCACAGTGATATCTGTAGCCCCATTTCCAACTCACCAAGCCCTGATCATATTTTGTCATGATCAGCAACATTATTTTTTATATTCTTTTATGTATATATTTGCATTCATAGCCAAATATATATAAAATATTCTTAGGTAATTATGCATTCAATTCAGCTGATGGAAAGATGGTACCAGTAGTTTAGTTATCTATCAATTTTATAATAAAAAATATTAAAGTACTATTCAAGTATTCTCAAGAGCCAGGTGTAGAGAGATCTTAGCAGTATTATTTTTTTTCAGTTTAACATATAGGACAATGGAGTTGCTCCCATTACTTTTGTGGACTAAAATTTTCATCTCATTTCTCTCAGGTAACACCATGTATTCCCCCTTTTTTAATCCATAATAATAGCATGATGCACATTTTTAATCAAAATTGCACACTGCATGATAATTTGCAATCTTATAAGCTTCTTCCACATTTTGTCAAATTTAGTTGCAATTATTAAAAGGTCAAAATAGAAAATATAAATTTCAACAAAGAAAATGTAGTTGCATCAAAATAGTAAAAAATAAATAAAAAGCAATGAAACTCACTATTCTGTTTAATTAATAGGCACCAATAAAATAAATGCATAAATACATTTTTAAAATAAATCAAATGAAAACTATTGTGGTTTGCATGTGAGATTCCCCTCAAAAGCTCATGTGTAAGACAATGCGAAAGGGCTCAGAGGGGAAATGATTAGGTTGTGAGAGCATTACAGTAATCGGTGAATTAATTCCTGATGGTATTCACTGAGTGGTAGAAGCAGGTGAGGCATTGGGGGTATGTGGTTTGGGGGTATATATTTGTATCTGGCAAGCGAAGTCTCTCTCTGCTTTCTGATCACCATATGAGATGCTTCCTTTTGCCATACTCTTCCACCATGATGCTCAACCTCACCTTGAGCCCCAAGGAATGGACCTGGCTGAGACCTCTGAAGCTATAAGCCTCCAAATAAATTTTTCCTCCTCTACAGTTGTTCTGGTCAGGTCCTTTAGTCACAGCGGTAAAAAAGCTGACCAAAAGAAGAACTTATTTTCTTTAAAATACAATTTGATATTTTTTTGAGGAAATTTTCTAGGTTGTTTTGGGTATGTATAAAGAATGACAGTCTTTCCACCGAAAGAAGATATTTTTAAATTGATGCCAATAAATGTTGCCTGGTTGGCCCTTTTGTGTGAGTAAGGGAGAAGAAAGAATTAAGGATGACTCTTAGGTTTCTAGATCAGGTGATTAGAAGGATAAGTTACGTCTGGCGCATGTTAAATGGAGATATCTAAAGGATGTCAATCAGAAACCTGAAGAAGGGGAAAAGATGCTTATAACTATTCTATTTCTTATGCCAATAAAATGAATGAGAAGGGAAAATTAAGAATTAACGAGAGGAATCCCATACATGATGAACTGTCTCCCCTCCCTTACTGAAATAAATAGAAAATACAAATTATAGAAAATCTTTGGCCTGCTATAGAAATAAGGAAAGAGTGTCAATACATGACAGGAATTTCAAGTAACTAAAGTTAGGGTAGTACAATATTGAATATGTTTAGAGGGCCAGTGTGTGATTCCTCTTTAGGAACAAAATGGTGGCAGAAAGTCCCTGAGTGTTATTTCATAAGCCCTGGTGAGGTGGGGGCAAAGCAGCAGGCCCAATTCAGAGCAACAGATGTTAATGACAATGGTATGCCTCTGGGTTTTCTTAAGGGTATTGATGTCCAAACACCAAAGAGGGCAGCCTCCTGCAATACAGAGACAGAGCACTTAGCAGGGAGTCAATCAATGTTCCCTCAGGCCCTACTCTGTCACCACTACCCTGTTGAATCACCTTGAGCAGCAACAGGTTACAATTCATTTTATATAGAAAATCGATAAAATTTTATATATAAGATATATAGACTTTTTCTCCTTAATTTGTTTAAGAGCTCAAGACTCAGGCGATGAAAATCTCTGACAGAGGCCAGCCCTTCTTGGCTATTTGGATAAAAACTGTTAATACAGGTTGAGCACCTCTGATGCCAAAATCCCAAATCTGAAGTGCTCCAAAATCTGAAACTTTTCAGCACTGACAAGATACCATAAATGGAAAATTCCACACTTAACCTCATGTGACAAGTTGCTGTCAAAATGCAGGTGCACTAAAAATATTGCAGAAGATCACCTTCAGGCTACGTGTAAAAACTACATATTAAACACAAATGAATTGTGTATTTAGACCTGGGTCCCAAGATATATATGTATGCAAATATTCTAAAATCCATAAAGAAATTCAAAGTTATTGTCTCAAGCATTTTGGATAATCGACTTGTACACAGATGCTATTCTGTCTTTTTAAGAAAGACCTATAAACAAACAAATACCACAGATTTAAAGAAAACAAAAGAAAGCCACTCTTGAAAGCTAGAACAATAGCCTTTGATAGAAATGTATTTACTTAATAAATATAAAAATGTGTCCTCAGCAAGATTGAAGAGGTTGCTGCCACCAGAATGACACCCAGGGTAAAACTCATGAAGACCATGGAGGATTTCATGGAAATGAGAATCAAACTTATCAAATTAAAAACTCAATGGGGCCAGAAAATACCAAATTAAACACTGCATTAAATCAAGAGCAAATGTGTGGAATTCTCCAGGAAATCAAAAGAAAAGATAGAGATGAAAATGAGATCAAGGATGAGGGACTAAAGTAGAAAAAAGACTAAGTTTATATATTGTCGGAATCCCAGAGAGTGTGAACAAGGAGAACAGAAATAATAAGGGGGAAATATGATCGAAGACAATGACACAGGAAAGATATGAGGTTTGGAATTGTGAGAAAATATTGTTTTTCACATAAATGTCGTAAAAGAGAATACCAAACATAACCTTGTGGGATTCCCTAATCGCAGAATATAGGAGAGAGTGTTGAGATGTTCCTGAAACATTAACAGGGCCAGTGGGTGTGGTGTGTAAGGATGTGGAGTTTAGAGAACACCAGCTTCTTCTCAAACTTTGTAGCCACAGAGTAATAGTCTTGGGTCCCTTGGTGATGTATTTACCACTACATGCCTCAGTTCTTTAACTCTAAAAAGCAGGTAACAATTACTACTTCACAAGGGTTTTTAGCTCATATATGACAACTGACCTCTATTCAACAAATGAAAAAAAAAAACCAAGAAAAAAAAATGAACAACAAATTCAATCATAACAATAGAAAAAAAAGCAAAAGTAAGATATGAATAATTGCTTTAAATGCACTGGTAATATTTATCAATTACTTAATTTTTCTCCATTGAAAAAGACTCTTCTTAAAGTAAAATAGAATTAAAGAAAATGACATGGCCTGTAAATTCAGAATGAATAAAGAGGAACCAGGAAAGAAGGCAAATCAGAACCATTTCTACAATGTTTGCTCATATTCCTATTTTTTTTCTGCTGACTTCCTCAGTTATCTTAATTGCAGTATAAATATACATTTTCAAAACTTTGTGATAACTATTAATATAATAAAATAACTATTAATACCTTTAAAATCATTAAATTAAAAGTGCAACAAAGTAGCTGACAAAATAAAATTAAAATAGAAATCACAAGGAAGAAAAGAGAAGACGGGGGTAATGGGAGAGTTAATAATGTAAATGTTAAATTACTCTGTTTAAAAGAAGAACTCTTAGATTGTATTAAATCATAAAAATCTAACAATGTACTATCTCAACAGAGCACACAAAAATTAAATGACCTCCAAATAAGAAAAAAATACAAGAATTAGACTCCATTAGAAAACCAAAATTACTATGAGGTAGCAACATGCAGAAGAGCAAGCAAATTTCAAAGGTAAAAACAGCATTGAGTAGCAGAGAGAAAGATTTTTTTATATTGATAAGAAGTTCAAACATAAAGAAGGTCTATCTGATAAATAATATAGCATCAAAATACATACAACAAGAACTGACATTTTAAAAGTTAAATTAATAAAAACCCAGTCACAAGTGGGACTGTAAGACATGCCACCATCTATTAATTCATTCACTAAACACTGAGTTCTAGGCTATGTTCCAGGGACTGCACTGAGCAGTTGTTCCCAACCACACTTCTTGGGTCCACAGGAATGATTCCCCTCCCATTGGGCACTAGCATTCCTCCCTAGACTCACTGATCACAAATGGTGCCCTCTGTGTCTGGTGGACCATGTTAGTGTAGACCGGGCAGCCTTTCTCTACTCAAGTCTACTCTTTGCTATAAGAGATCCAATTATAGTGACTGTATAGCAAACCTTTCATAATTTTGATTAAAAATAATCTTACCCATAGAAATCAGAATAAACCAATGGATTGCAGGACAAGACATCCAACTAGCAGACACCACGATGTACTCAAATTATGTCTTTATAAATGGCTAACAACAAGCTCACAGGTACACAGAATGCAAGCTTCTAGGGACCTCAATCCATCAAGTCTCTATGTATGTCTAGATATAGAGGAATCTTGACAATACCAAAGCCAGGATCCACTCCTACTCAAAAGAAGTGTGTATATATGATATATACATTATTTAGAAGAAAATCATTCAGTAATTTGAAAGCATTGTCTGAGAAGGCAAATGTAAAATCAATATTACTTTGCAGAGAATATTATCTACCTGAAAAACCTAAAATAATCAACAACAACAAAAAAAGCTGACCCATTAAAAACAATAGGAGTTCACAGGGTGGTCAGTTTTAAAGCTATGTAGAAAAATCAGTTTGCTTTTTAATATAGCAAAATAACCAGCAATATGCCACAATAGATATAAACAATAGTCGACTTTATCCAATTGTAAGAAAAACTTAGTATATAATGTGGGATCCAGGTGCACCTATCTATAAAATCACACAGAGGAACAAAGAAATTCAAAATGGACAGCAGCAATCAATGAAGCTGTAAGTTCTCTGCAAAGTGCTAAATTTGTCACTTAAAAATGCTATAAAATGATTTGAAATTTCATCAGAAAAGATAACAATGCAATAATATGAGAAATAGTCATAAAAAAATAGGAGGAGGACTTGGCCTTGCTAGGAATTAAAATGTTAGTAGCAAAATCAGGGGTGGGGGATGTTAATAGAAAAATGAGCGAACAGATAAAGAAAACAGGAATGAACGAAAGCTCTCAAATATATGTAAGTACGGCTTTTGTACTTTGAGCATGATAAAGGAGGCAGATGAAATTAACAGGGAAAAGATGAATTGGCAGAAGTCTTGGCAAGACAGGCATTCTCATTATTGGTAATATGATAAGAACCTGGATTTTGAAAGGGACTTTTGTTGCTGTTTTTTGATTTTTGTTTTTTTAGATATTAAATCAATATAGAAAAATTATTTTCCTTTAACTGCAATTCTTGTTATATATTCACTTTGCAGGAATATATTTTGTAAAAAAAAAACAAAACAAAACAAAACAGGAGATGAGTAGAAAGGGATGAACACAGAATATTCATCACAATTATGTTAAAATTAGAAAACCTTTAAAATACCCATTAATAGGATTCATAATGAAATAAATTATGGATCAGTCTTTACAATGTAATCCATATGCAGGCAGCGAAATGATGACATGAATCCATATTTGGAATATGTGTATGCTTATGAACATTAAAAAGTTCACTGAACAGCAGGCCCAATATGATACTGTTAACAAATAACATAGCTATGTACACTTGGCAAATTATGGACAGACATGCCCTCACCCTTTCAGCAAGAAGATGATTGATGAATGTTAACTTTCTTTTCTGGGCCTTTTTTCTTTATTTTTGTAAGTTGTTTTTGACAAATAATTGAACATTACTTTTTTTGCTACCAGAAAAATAATGTGATAATTCAATTTTTATGAAAAAATAAAAACAGAGGAGACAAATCAACATGGACCTTAATTAAGATAAATAATGTACTACAGAAATAGAAATAGAAGGGTTCAAAATAGAAAGCAAGCCTGTTTCTTCCCCATATTACTCAAACGTGATTAGGGTAACGGTTCCTTGTGGAGTTTTGCAGTGTTTCCCCATGCATCCTTACACACAAACACACATTCACTCCCCCAAACAAAAGCTCTCAAATATATATATATATATATATATATATATATATATATATATATATATATATATATATATATANAAGAGACAGATATATACCCTTGCACTGGTATCTTGTGTAATGCTTTACCTTATTCTTTACTCAGTTCATCTCAGCAGTGATTTTTCCAAGTTCCCCCATTTATTACTTTATCTTTTGGGTACTGGGCTTGAACCCAAGGGCATTATAGCACTGAACTACATTCCTATCCCTTTTTGTCTTTTATGTTGAGACAGGGTCTCACTAAGTTGCTGAGGCTGTGATCCTCCTGCCTCAGCAACACAATTTAATCAGACACCATGAGAAACTGCTTAGAGGTATTTTTATCTTGAAATTATTGCAATGAATGTCTACTTAGAGATATTTATGATAGATGCCAAATTTAAATTTGAGACAAAAAATTTATAGTTTTAAAAATTGATATATATCACTAAAATGTTCTATTAAAAATGCAACAATGTATATACCCTCAGGAAATTTGAGAAGGAGCATATATCTTTTCCAAGACTCATTATAATAATTAATTTACTTTTTATCAAATTACTGAGTAAGAAATGATATCTTATTTTTATTTTCATTGTTTTAATTGAATCAAGTAGACTGCATTTATTCCATCTTTATTGACCATTTGTATTTATCTTCCTATACATATTTATACCATTTGTTTATTATTGTCTTATTCACTTCATTCATTAATTATTCTGTATTCCTTATATGTTAAGAAACTCTCTGCTTTATGGTTGATGTGCATGAATTTGGTTAGTTCTTCTTTTTGACAATTTTTTTTTTGCCATAGAGACATGATATTTTTCTAAATATTAATATTTATTAATATTTTCTGTCATGGCTTCTAAGTGTTCTTAACCTGCCTTAGAAATATTTTTATGGCTCCATTATATATATGCTTTCTTCTAGGACTATGTTGGTTTGTTGATTGATTGATAGAGTTATAAAACATTTAGCATATCTGTTGAGTTACTAATAGATTGAATTGGTGATTAAATTTGAATCATGAGAAAGCTGTATATTAATTTTGGGAGAATTTATAGATTTTTTTAAAAAACATTGAGTCTTAGCATATTAAGACATGCCATAAAATTAAATCTTATTTCATGTTCCTCAGTAGTTTTATATTCTGCTTAATATGGATTCTACATATTGTTCAAGTTGATTTTAAGAAATTTTATTTTGGGTGGTAGCAATATAAATCAAATCTTTTCTTCCATTTTATCTTCTGATGGTTATATATAAGAAAACTTTTATATATAAGAAATTTATATATAAGAAATTTTATATATAAAATACTTTTATATATAAAAAATTTTTATATATAAGAAAACTTTATTGTACTATTAACTATAAATTTGTTGAAATGTCTTTTGGTTTTTAATAGGCTTTATCTGAACTGTCTTGAGTTTTGTATTATAACAACTATCCATCATTCAAAAATAATGGAAACATTTCTTGATTTCAATCTTACACCATTATTGCTATCTTTTCCCCCTAATTGCATGGGCTTGTACTTGTTTAATGATAAGTATGGAAATAGTGAACATTTTTGTATTGTCTCTGACATTAAAGATAAGGCTTTTAGAGTTTCCATTAAGCACATTTCTGGCTTTCAATTTTAGATATATATTCTTAAGAAGTGTATGTCTATTCTACTGAATTAATGTTTTACCCCGGTTTAAAAGTGAGGTTTGGAACTAAAACTGCAGTGTCTTTGCCTCCAGGTGAGTGAGATTTCCCAGAAATAGCCATTTGAAAATAACCTGCTCACTGTATTTCAAATGACTTATGCGTATACTCTTTGGGTCAAAATCTGCCCCCATCTCAGAATGTTCTTGCTCCCACTTTAGCAATCCAGGTGGCAGCAAATGCAATTACATGATAAGAATATAAAAGCTAATCCAGCACTTGTTATATTAAGAGTGGGAATTAAAACAATTTAAGGCCCAAGCTTGGGCATTATGCTGATGAACAGAAGAGGCTCCATCATGGAGCTTCTTTCTGTAGAAATAAGCCTTTTCTATATGGGATGGCCTCTCACTGCTACAAAGGGTAGCACCCATGAACAATTTCAAGGGTAAAAGCATATCCCAAGATTATTTTTCAACTTATGAGAGTAAAACTTTTTAAAATGTATAACCATATGTCCAGATTTGAAACCCAGTTTCAGTAAGAAGCCACGCTTGTTATTATAATGATAAAACAGGCCAATTTCTGTGTCAGGTCGTGGCTAAATTGAAAGTACGTGCAATCCCCCCTGGATGCAATTATTTCTCATGTAACCCTTTTAATAATGCCTGCATTTTGTGCTCAAGTAAGCTGATCAATAGTAGCTTTGGGAGCAAATCTCATCTATGCCAGTTTCTCCTGCATGATTCGTATAGATAAATTAAAACTAAAAGGACATACTAAAGTGTCCTTCCTCCCAGCTCCTGGGGCAGTCACTAGAGAGAGGTGAGTAGGAAATGGAGATTAATACAAACAACCATGGCCCTTAAGGAAGAAACAAACCACATGGAGACAGTGACATACTACTCAAAGAAGGGTCAAAATAGGTCCTTTCATAGTCCCTCTTGCAGCTTGGTTATGGAAGAGTGAGCAGAGGTCTCTAGGTCTCTGATTAAATTAGCAATAAATGCCATGTGCACATTGCCTGCTCTTCCCTGGGTCCACCCTTCACAGGGCTACAGTGGGAAACACTGACCTATCAGCACCTTGCCGTGTAGTCACTATCTGCCCAGAGTGAGGGAAGGCTGGGGCAGATGCATCATTTGCAGTTGTCTATGAGTAATACTGTGGGTACAAAGTGTTCAGAAATTCATGGCAACCTACTAAGCACAGGGCTAAGTTGAGACACCCTAGTTGACCTTTCCAACAGCTGGAAGTGAGTTAAGTCTTGTGTAATTGTTGTATGACCTAAAACCACAGAAAACAGTTGCAGTGCCTAAGTAATCCAGCTGCCACCTCTACCCCTTCTCCACCAGCTCCTGTCCTGGGAACATCAAAGGAACAGGGGTTTTCAAACAGAGCATCCATGCTACTTCTAAAACTCACAAGGCAATTGAAGGAAGAGGAGTTCTCGCTGAAATGGGGAAAGGCTGGGAGTTCCCTAGCTGATCAGTCTGCCCTGATCAGGACAGGAATTTGCACAAATAGTTTTTCAATCAACTAATGAATTTTCAACTGCTCAGTTCAACTGTTCATCCTTTACTATGGTTCTTTCTCCACACCTCATTCCTGTTGGCCCTGACCTCAGGAGAGTGTGCATATGTTACATTACCAAGGAAAGAGAAAAGGGCAGAGAAGCATACACCAAGCCCTTCTTTAAGGATTCTGTTCTAATAAGCACCCAGAATCCTTCACTTAAGGATCTTTCTGTCTGGACCCAGGTCTTCCATAGAACCACAGAGAGGACAGAACAAGACTAGCTGAACTCACGTCCGTGTCCATCTTACCCTGGTCACAGCCTACAGAAGTTCTCTTCATCAGCCTGTTCTCATGAAAATGGCTTGCTCAGTATGAACTGACTCAATTCCAAATGCTTCCCTGATTGCTAGATCCAAAATGTATTTGACACATTTATATATCTTGTCATGTTTCCTTGCCTGCTGAGGTTAAGTTGCATTGGGTACACAGAAGCTGCAGCATCTGCCATAGCATTGCTTTGGGTTCCAGTCTTGTACTCAAACAGTTCCCCACCATGTGGAGAAGCAGAAGTCACATCATCCAGAGCAGCTGCCTCCGGAGAGCCCAGCAAGCAGAGAAATCTCTACCATTCAGAGTTCCTGTGTACTAAAGCTCACACCAACACAAACACACACTAGCACAGGTAAGTACCTCTGTACACACATGAACAGATGTGTGGATGGGTGCACTTATACATATTTCTACATATACATATTTACATGCACAAACGCATACACATACTCCTTCTGGTGAAACAGGAAAAAATGTCATGCAGTTCATTAGAATTACCTTTCTAGAACACAAATTCAACCATGTGACTCGATGATATTTAGCAATTATTGTTAATTTTTTTTGAGGCTAGCAATTACATTGTGGTTATGCAAATAAAGTGCTTACTTTTAAAGATATATACTCAAATATTTAGTAATTAATTGCTATGACTTCTATAATTTACATTAAGTACTTATGCAAAGATACATAGATGAAGTAAATATGGCAAATTATTTAAAACTATCAGTTTTTTTAAATTATATTATGCTCTTTGAGTTCCTGTATGTTTGAAAAAATTTCATTGTTAAAGATTAAGGGAAAAAAAGAACAATTCTGAATTTGCAAGTATTGCCCTTCCCTGCTTCTCAAAAGAATGGTCTTTACACCAGCAGCTTTGGTATCACCTGGGAGCTTGTTAGAAATGCAGAATCTCAGGCCTCATGCTGGAACTACTGGGTAAGAATGTGTTCTAATGAGATTCCGAGGTGATTTTCATACACACTTGTTATGGACTGAATGTGTGTAACTCCTGGAAATGGGATGATAATTGGCGATGGAAGCTTTGGGAGGTAATTAGTTTTAGAAGAGGTCAGGAGGGTGAGGCACCCATGATGAGCTCTAGCATCTTTCTAAGAAGAGGAAGAGATCAGAACCCTCTGTCTTTCTTTATCATGTGAGCACCGTCAGAGGAAGGTGGCCATGTGTGAGCCAGGAAGACAGAATTCACAGCCAAATAGATAGGGCTGGTGCATTGATCTCAGACTTCCAAGTTCCTTCAGAACTGTGAGAAATAAATTCCTGTGGTTCAAGCCACACAGTCTGTGATATTTGTTACGTATGGCAGCCAGCGTAGACTAAGATATAACTCAAGTTTCAGAACTGTCTGGAAAACAAAGCCAAGCTCCTTTCGAGAGCAGGCCAGGCATTCCGTGACTACTCTTGTCTGCTTTTGCAGCCTATCCTATCTGGAGTCTATGACAGTGGCCACTCATAGGGAGCCTTGGTTGTGTGCCAAGCATAATGCGCAGTGCAGTTTGTGAATAGGCTCCTATGCATGGCTGCAATTTTGTCCAAAATGTTTTTTTTTCTCTGCCAAACATCCTTCTCTTTGTGTCTGATTGCCTAGCTCTGATTTTTTTTTTTTTTTTAAAGAAAGAAGTGATCTAGGGGCTGGGGTTGTGGCTCAGGGGTAGAGTGATTGTCTAACATGTGTGGGGCACTAGGTTCGATTCTCAGCACCATATACTTATATAAATAAGTAAAATAAAGGTTCATTGAAAACTAAAAAAATATTAAAAAGAAAAAGAAAAAAGCAAACTAAAACTTTTAAATCCATTATCATAGGCCCTTCTAGCAGATTTCGCACCCCCACATTTTCATAATACCCCTTGCTTACAGGCTAACCATTTCATATTGCCCAAGCCCATTTTCATCTATTTCCCTTCCCAGACTGAACTTCATGGACTGGGAAGACCTAAATCTTATTTTTAATATATTTTGCCTAATTCCTTGAACATTATAGACTTATATGATAAGTCAACAAATCAATGGGCCCATAGCATCTACACTTATAAACAGACATAATCACATAAGAGCACGAAGGTTCGCAAATGTACAGGCATGTACCCATCTAGTCTGGTCCTGCTGTAAGACAGGAAAGGCGTCAGTGCACATTTTCCACCCACAGATCAAAGAGGTAATCCACTGAAGCACAGGAGAAGCAGCACACCTGGGGCCCCTGGCTCTCCTCCAGTGGGTCCCAGTCTCAGCCCCACAGAATCCTCTTAGGAAGTGTTAAAAATTCTGATACTGGTGTTCTTCTTGAGAGAAAGCAAATTTTGTGTAAGTGGACCCCTTAGGCATTTTTATTTCTTTATAAAACATTTCAATTCCAACTTGAGAAGGGTTGAGGAGGGTTGATAGTCCCTCCTTACCTTCAATATCATGACCAGTGAGAATAATTTCTATTTTTATGTAACAAATGAGAAGTTTACTCCCCAAATTAACTTGGGATATTAAACTTTTATACTCTGTATTTTTTTTTAATTTGATGCTGAAAGCAAAGTCTTTTAAAGGTCTAAATTTAGAAATGTGCCCTTTCTGGTCTGTGGTTCAGCAAGAAGCAGGCTGCTCGGTGGTACACGTGCCCTTCCATCATCATGGCCTGTTGCCTGTAGTGCTCAAAGGTTTAGGGATGGTGTTGTTGAGCAATTGAATTAAACTCCTTGTCCCTTTATTTGCCAAACCCTACAAGCATCTTTTGGGAATACGGCTCCTTCCCTGTCTCCTTTGTCATCTCAATCTCTCTCTTCCACCTGAACTTTGGATTTTAGAGCTTCTCGGATTTGGATCCTGTCTCACCATTCTACATTGTTTCTGCAGGTGATCTCACCTCGAGTTGGCTTCTCTGGCCATCCATCGGCCAACGATTCTCTGCTTCAGTTTCTTAGGGCTGCTTTAGCCAATTACAGCAGACAGTGTCACTTAAAACAGCAGAAGCCTATCCATTCTCTGACTCTGGTGGCTTGCAGTCTGAAATCCCAGGGTCTTCCAGGCCGTGCTCTTTCTGAAGCTCCTAGGGAAGGCTCCTCTCTGCCTGTTCCAGCTTTTGGTGGCCCAGGAGCTGCAGAGCTTGCAGCTGCAGTACTTCACCCCTGCCTCTGTCTCACAGGGCCTTCTCTTCTGAGGCCCAGTCCACCTGTCAGACATCTCCACACAGAGGTCTCACCAACATCTAAACTGCTACCAAAAAAATAGAAAAAAAAATAAGAGTGAACTCAAACTCCTTCTCTCCCATCTCTGGGTCTCCTCCATAGTCATTCACTGAATAGTATATTACAATCTACCTCAGTGGGCAAACCAGGAGTGTGGTTGGCATCATTGGTTTACTCTCTTCTTAAGGCCAATCATTTAGAAACTAAATTCAGAAAGTTCTAGCAGCTGAACCATCTCTCAGATGCCCTCACTTCTCCCCTTATCTCCACACTCGCAGTCACTGTCTGCCTCCGTCCTGGGCTGCTGCATTAATTCTCTGTGTCGTCTTCCACACCTAGTATTGTGCACCAACCCACTTCCCACAGAACATATAGAATGGTTTTTCAAAAGAATAATTTTATTGTCTAGTACTCAATATTTTCCACTTCTGAAGTATAAATTTCAAAATCCCCGGCGCGACTGCAGAACACCTCTCCCTCCAGGATGACCTCTCACCCTCCTCCCCACCTTCTCCACACCTCAGTCACGTAGCCTTCTCCTAGTTCTCTGGAAGTTCATGGTCTTTCGACATCAGGGACTTTCCTCACGATATTTTTATTTTCTTAAACATATTCCTTCTGTACTCCTTCCTATCCAGCAAGCCCCTACTCAAATTTTGAATCTCAGATGAAGGCTCATTTTCTCTAAGCAGGTTTCTCTGACTGTTTAGTCTGAGTCAGGGCCCTGTAAAGTGATTTCATGTACTCTCTACTTTCCTTTCATAATACGCACCAACATTGAAATGAAATATCTATTTACAGAACCAGTGTACGATCCATTTCTCTCACTGAAATACAACATCCAAGGAACCTGGAAACAGGCACTGTTTTTCTTTACTGCTGTGGCCCAGTACCTAGAACATTGTCCAAGAGAGTCAGGACATCTTTGCTAAATGAATAATGAATAATGAATGAATAATGAATAAAAGATAAGGCATGTTTTGGTTTTGTTCAAAAATATATCCCCAATGTTTCGTGTAGCTCCTTTAATAAGTATTGGTTGAATAAAATGTCGCATTAGCCTTTTCTGTACCAACAGAACTGGAACACACACCCCTGGGACAGCCAGAGACAACTATTCCAGAAAGGACACTCTACAAGGAGATTTGTGAAAGGCAAGAAGAGCCTGCCCTGTATGAATATTCTGAAATTCATATGCCTTTGCTCTTTGTCAACGTACATGCTCAGCCCCAACAGCAGTGAGGGAGTCATCCTGACAGCTTCTGTCTAACTGGCACAAGTGATGACAGGTCCTCTGGAGGTCTCCCTTCTTCATGTCAGACCTCTGCAGGGAAAACAGCAGGCAGGGTTTTTTGGTCAAGGTCCCACGTACCCAGCGTCACACTCTGCCCTTGGAGGACAAGGTTTATAATGAATGCTCTGAGGATTATTGGACATACAAACTTATGCTTTGTTCTCAGGTGCAAATGAAGATTACATGAAAATAGATCCATTAAGTAGTAAAATAGACACAGCCATATGTATTCAGCATTAATACCATCAGGTCGATAGCTGCTGGATTTTCTCTGTGTAAAATGCTTTCGTGCACATTTTCTCCATTGATTCCTAAACAAACCTATGGGAAGAGTTACTGTTTTCCCTGTTACACACACATGAAATTCAGACTCCATGCAAGGCAACCAGCACAGTGTCTGGAATACTGTCAGACCTGGAGGCATATAGCAGTATGCAAATACAAACCAGGTTTTCTGAGTACCTCCCTCTCCCACTGTCTTCTGTGGGGGGAAGAGTTGGGCACAGTTGAGTGCGGGTGTGGCTTGATGTTCTTCATGTGGTCCCCTCCTGAGAAGGGACCTTAGTGCCTGCTTCCAGGAGTCCCTCCACATTTGTGCTGTTTCGGCGGGTACCAGGTAGCCAGGATGGAGAATTCCTTATGTGTCCAGACACTTTTCCCAGGACACTACGTCCAGTATCTCATTGGGCCCTCACAACATAAGTGCGGGTTTGAATTATTATTGCTGCCATTATACAGCTAAGAAGACTGGGACACAGAGAAATGAAGTGACATTCCCAAGGCTACACAATGGATTTTTAGCAACAAGGGTCACACTCAGGCAGTCTGATTCCAGAAATGAAACACTTGACTATTAAATCACATTGCCTTCCACCCTATGCTTAACCGACTTCCTTTTTGTTAACATCTCTATGCTTCTCCTCACTGTCACCCTCTCACAGGGAAATCTGAGTTTCTTACACTTGGAGTATTAACGGGGTCTCTTTCTCTCATTTTTTTGTCTCCCTATGATAGGGCAGGAAGCAAAAAAAAAAAAAAAAATCCCCTGGTCTAAAAGAAAGGCTTTATAAAAAGTGCCTGTGATGTTCTTACAGGATATTAGTACTTAGTCACTGGTAGTACTTAGTGGGTGATTATAATAATTATGCAAAGCAAACAAATTAGCTAAGTTAACTTCTCACTAAAGCTCATTCCAATGAGGTGTACAAGAGAAAATGAATTCTTCCACTTATTGTTCAACTGAATGGGAATTCTAAAGGGGAAAGATCATTCTAACAGGGATAATTAAAAGCGACATCACCTAGACATCACATTTAAAGTGTACACACACTCACGCACATGCAACTGCTATTTAAGACCTAGGTGCAGAAATGTGGATTTGGAGGCCGATTTCAAGGTGGCTTATTTTAAATAAAAGCAATGAAAAAAACTTGTGATTGAGAACTGCAGCAGCATCTTTAAAATGCTCATATTTCTGAAATAATGAGCTACTTTGCAAGATGACAGATTTAAATGGTGAAGCATACACTTCAAAATACTTGCTGTCTAGGCAAGCTTGTGATATTTCTACAAATGGGGTTTTCAGAGTCTGGGGGGAATTGGGAAGGGTGTCTTGAGCACTTCTCAATTTTAACAAGCACTTTATATTGCAAAGTTCTTCATAATCACTTTTAATAATTGTTCCTTCCCACAGCTCTGTTATTCCCATTTCATAAATGCAGTAACTGATGCAGATAGAATAAAAAGAATATTTTGGAGCCCACTTCTTAGTTAGTATCAAGGACTTAATGATCTCAGCCAGCTGAACACTGTGAGAAATCATAACTGCTGTTTAAGAGTCGATCTGGGGGCTTTGGAGAAGGACACTGAGGTAGGAGCCTTTGCTGCTTGTGCAATTCTGGTCAAATCTAGGTGGCAGTATCCACAGAGCTCCAAAGATCTCTGGTGGAAGATCACACGTGGGAGGAGTCAATGCACGGAGAGACCCTGGCTCCAGTCTGCTCTATCTGCTGACTTTCACCTCTCCTTAGTGCTATGTGTGGAAGAAATAACTCATTCATTTCTTCATTTGTGGCAGCTATTTATGAGAATCAACAAAGAATCTATATTAAAATTCTAAACAAAAGATGACTTGGAAATCTGCCTTAGCATCTTGTCACCCAATTCATTGTCTAATCGATCATGCTTACAGACTTTTGCCCTAGGACTGCTCCAAATCAGATACAATATGGATGTCAAGCGAGCGGATAAATTGTCTAGCTTTATTGACCGTGGTTGTAAAGATGCTATAAACCCTAGAAGATATTTCCCTGAACATGTTCAAGTTTGACTGATCTGCGATCTTACCTGTCGTCTGAAGTTCAGAATGAGCACATCTTCTCTGTGAAAGATTTCTGGACAGGTTCATCCTCTGATCTTCACATTTGGGAATAGGACTATGCAGGCTTCCATTTCACTTGACTATCATTTAACACGTATTCAAACATACACTTTTTTTTTATTTTTTTTATTCTTTTTAAATTTTTTTTATTGGTTGTTCAAAACATTTCAAAGCTCATGAAATATCATCTTTCATACATTTGATTCAAGTGGGTTATTAACTCCCATTTTTGCCCCAAATACAAGTTGCAGAATCACATCAGTTACACATCCGCATTTTTACATAATGCCATATTAATGACTGTTGTATTCTGCTGCCTTTCCTATCCCCTACTATCCCCCCTCCCCTTCCCTCTCATCTTCCCTCTCTACCCCATCTGCTGTTGTTTAATTCTCTCCCTTGTTTTTTTCCCTTTCCCCTCACAAACTCTTATATGTAATTTTGTGTAACAATGAATGTCTCCTTCCATTTCCATACAGTTTCCCTTCTCTCTCCCTTTCTCTCCCTCCACTCGTCTCTGTTTAATGTTAATCTTTTCCTCATGCTCTTCTTCCCTGTTCTTTTCTTAGTTGCTCTCTTTATATCAAAGAAGACATTTGGCATTTGTTTTTTAAGGATTGGCTAGCTTCACTTAGCATAATCTGCTCTAATGCCATCCATTTCCCTGCAAAATCCATGATTTTGTCGTTTTTAGTGCTGCGGTAATACTCCATTGTGTATAAATGCCACAGTTTTTT
>NW_025999977.1:44904092-44922697 GCF_001458135.2 Marmota marmota marmota | reverse complement strand
GATAAAGCTATCATGAAATTCATATGGAAAAACAAAAGACCCAGAATAACAAAAGCAATTCTAAGCAGGAAGTGTGAATCGGGAGGTATAGCGATACCAGATTTCAAACTGTACTACAGAGCAATAGTAACAAAAACAGCATGGTACTGGTACCAAAACAGGCAGGTGGACCAATGGTACAGAATAGAGGACACAGAGACCAATCCACAAAATTACAACTTTCTTATATTCAAACATACACTTTTTGTGAGGTCCAATGCTACCTTCTGGGAAGACTATATCTTTTATGGCTTATGGTCTTTTTTCTCTCCTGTTTTGACCTCTTTAACCTATGCCATCATGAGCTCATAAAGGATAGGATGCAGTTGATACTTCTCTGAATTCCTTCTAGCCCAGCTCAACAAAGCATTTTGCATGAAAGAAAGGTTTAATGATAGCATCCAACCAACTGAATTGCATCCTTCCAGGGTACTGGAATTTACTAATCTAGTAATATTTATCAAATTCCTATAAATCAAAGAGAAAAGTTGCATCTAGCTTTCTTTTTTTTAAATATTTTTTAAAGTAGATGGACACAATACCTTTATTTTATTCTTTATGTGGTGCTAAGGATCGAATCCAGTGCCTCACACATGCTAGGCAAGTGTTCTACCAACTGAGCTACACCCCCAGCCCTCATTTTCTAAGTTATTCTTCATCTCAAACTTCTTAGCACCTTCCTTTGAATCTCTAAAACTTTCTTTTTGGCTCCAATTATTACCCAGCATACATTATCCTCTTTTTTCCTCTTTTTCACTGACCTTCTGAACAGCTTTTAAATTTGCACAGATCTGTGATAAGACAGGGAATTCTGCCGCTCCTTGACAGATATTCTGTCATTCTGAGCATTTCATAAAAGACGGAAGAGGCAGTAGAAATTAGCAATGTCACCTCCAACGTCAAACTCAGTTAACAATCTTTTCCTATTCATTTTCATACTCCACTTAGCCCAAAGTTCTTCCAGTTGTCTTCTTTTTTTGAAGCTGAAAAACATGCCTGCCTTTTCAAGGAATGGTGACAGGAAATGCAGCTGAAGAAACTGATGGGGAAAATTGTGTTCAAATACTTGGTTTATTAAAGTAATAATATCATGTTGGAGAAAGAGATTTCAAAGTTCAGTGCCTAACTATTTGCAAATAAAATAAAATAAAATTCCAAAAGTAAGCAATTTACCCCATTCACCTAGCAAGTCAATAGGAGACATTGTTCTGTATCTAGGTTGGTGAACTTTGGACTGGTTTCTCCAAACCATTCAATATGAAATCCCTCTGCAGAGAAGCACGTGCTGGAACAGTGAACCTGGTTTGTTATGCTTGCCTCTGGGGATGTATATATCACAGTGGTTTAGAGCACAAGATTTAGAGTTAGAGGACTTGGGATTTTCGAAATCAGTCTCATGAAATAACCTTGAGCAATTTACATTCTTCCTCTTAGCGTCTGTTCCCCCCTCTATAAAATGAAGATAACGATAGTATCTACAGGGTTGTTGTGAGAATTCAATGAGCTAATGGCCCACAATCTGGCATGCTGTGAGGCTCAAATCATAGCTCTTACTATTACACATACACCATTTAGAAATAATTGTGAAGCACACAGATGAGTTCTTTGGCAGAGAGCAATCCAATAGCACATGTTGCTGAATCTCTAAAGTAGCCATTGGTGACCTATTAAACCAGGACATTACCCACTTTCCAGGTTTATTCATTTGCTCATTCATTGGGTGTCTACGCGAGAATTTAGTGGGTGCCTACTCAGGGCACTAGTAATACTGAGGTGATTTCGATGACGTCTCTGTCCTTGAAATACTCTCAGTAGAAGTGCTTATAAGGTAGCACATAGAAGGCATTGAGCCCCACCTTTGTGAGGTCAAATGGGATTTGGAGAGTCAAAGAGCGTTGTGAACCATTGAACTATATTTGCTCCATTCCCAGGTTTCTATCCTCAGGCTCATGATGAAACAACACCAGGAAAATCTGCTCTCTCCTAATATGTGCAAAAACATTCAGAAGTGACATATTGCAAAGGTAGGGCATATCTGATTTAACATGCTTCTGGCTTCCTCCAAAGGAGTCACTCTTGCTTTGTTTGTTTCTTTTGCGGCCACCTTCCCAAGGGCCTGTCAGGAAGTTTGCACTGTGAAGTGATGGATACATACAGGACACACTCCTCTTAGTGATGCTTCTATTTTTGAAGGACAATGAAGGGAGTTTTCGGGAGGGTTTAATTTATGATTTTCTTCTAAGTGAGCTTGGGTAGCACTTGGAGTCAATGGACAATCATATGATATTTTTACTTATCAGAAAATGAAAAGTATCTGTGATGAGTAGAGGATGGGGGTCACTAAGAATATTGTCAGGGTGACAGGAAGGTTGAACATGACCTCTTTCTTAAACATTTGGGAATCTGAGTCTCTGGAGGCTTTTTTAAGGCCAGTGTCAGCTGATACCAGAGTCTAGATAATTGTCTGGCTCAGTCCATTCTCCTTCCCTACAGAGTGTGCTTTGCTGCCTGTGATGTACATGATCTGAGAACAGTTCTAGTAACCTCTGAGGACTTCAAAGAAATGGATCTATTTGCTTCTGCAGTATTTTGCAATGCTGCTTTTCTGGCCAGTTGTTTCCCCTGACCCCATCTATCATGTGTTTCTCTATCATTTGCTTTAGTGCTGGGGGTGGGGGACTTTAAGATCAATTTCTTATAAATATGGATGTCAAAATTCAAGCTAGACCTGGTGCCAATATGGTTCTCCACAGCTCGGGTCTCCTGCATTACACTGTTCTTCCACTTCTCCTTATCCAATGTCTGCTTTCAGCCCAGGCCCATCTAGCAGCTAGCAGAGTATTATGTAACACAAAGCAGTCAATAAATGTTTGTTAGATTAAACAAAAGCCACAATTTGACAATAGACAAAGCAAATAAGCATAATGGAAAATAATGTTACAGAGTACAGAGGATAAAATGGATCTTAGCAGCAACACCAAATTAACTGAAGCATCTTTTTGATCTGCTCTGCACAATATTAAAGGAAATGAGCTTTGCTATGAAAGGTTAAAGTTTGCTCTTTGCCTCCCTGATTTGTTTTCTTCCCATGTTCCTGTGTCTTTGCACGTTTCTCTTTGCTACATTTCGGAGGCAGTAATCTCTGCAGCTGCTAACTGTGCCTTCATGGATCCACAGTACTTCTTATAGCCTTGATAGATGACTGTTCCCTAAACATGTTTACAGTTCCAAAACACTTTGTGCTTTTCCTCCCTTGGGAGTGCCTGGGATATGTAGATAGAGATGGTTCTGTACCCAGCTGACTTCCTCTGCCCTGCCTTAGATTTAGCGCAGGAGCCTGCATACAAAAATTAGAATGAGACTTGCTGAGGCTGCTTTGAGGCCAGTGGTTACTAAGGGAAGAGGAATTCAATGAGTTGGAGGGTGGGGAGTGAGGACCGCCAAAATGTGGCTTCTGTGTGGTCCAGCGGGAACTGGTTCTCAAAGACCCCTGGAGACTCATCAGCTTGCTTTGACATTACTTTAACTTTTGCATCATTTCACCCCTAGGTTCTGGGGGTTCACACTGGCTCTCTCATTTCCAGAACATGGTTGTCTGGATTCTAGACCTACCTCCTTGTGCTCAAGCCCCTCTATTACATTTAGCAGAAGGTCCTGTCCTTTTTGTGTATAAGAGCTTTCATAGTCATCCATTTCATGTCCACTGTCACTTGCCCAGGTAAGTCTCCAAAATGTTCACCCGTCTGTTGATGGGATTGCCCTTACAGCTGCTGATCCACCATCTCCATAAGACAGATAGCCTGTTCCATATGCCTGTCATCTGATCAAGGACCTTCAGTGGCTCCCACTGCCTTTGGAACGGGTCCTCAAGGACTGTTTCTGATTGATGGATTGCTGTGCAAACTCTGCATGGTGCCTGTGTTTACGAGGCCCTGACACAGCTTTTAATGACCACTCACATTAATCTCTCTCTCCAAAAGGGTCTTTGGAGATACTTAATGTGCCGCCGGTGTCTCTTTCAAGTAGATGGGTATGCTTGAGAGGTGGAAGTAACTACAGAGAAACCACTGAGTTTAAACAACACTTGGAATGGCATGCCTTCTTTGTGGATATTTCTCTAAACTTATTAGCTTGCTTGGAAGTGGAGTCTGCCTTCATTTTTAGCATCACTCCCAAATTTGAATGCTGACAGCGTCTCAGAACGCTGCAATGTTCCTTGTGACAGCTAGGGCAAAGTCTAATTATGGAAAGATAAATATGAATTCCAACTTCTTGCTTTCCCCAGGATGTCACAACCTTAAATGCTTTGTGAGTTCAGATTTTTGTGAGTCACCATTATTGTGCAGGGGAAAAAAAGAAAGTTTATATTATTAAATCTACTCTTCGCTGTACAATTTCTTCAGAGACCTAGGGCCCTTCCTGCCTTTACAAATCTAAAGAAATTGGATAAAGAGACAATAACCTGAGCGTTCCTGGAGACATGGGATAGTTTGATCTATTTTTACTGCAGCCTATTTCTAAGGGCAACACATCTCTGTTTTTTTAATCAAATGGTGTGAATCGAAAGTTGCCGCCTGACCTCTAGAGCGGACATCACAGGATGTCAACGCCAGCCGTGAATCGTGTGAACACCAAAAAAGGAGTTGTCTTGGTCTTACTCTGGGAAATAACCTTGACCCTGCACTGAGGAAGCAGACTCCCATCTCAAAGAGCAGGAGGGGCTGCTTTGCATTTGGAATTGCAGCTTTTGGATCTGCTATGCACAGTTGTCTGGGCGGTGGTAAGTCTGAGCCAGGAGGGCTGCTGCACCCAGCTCAGGACAAGATTAGGAAGGTCCAACTTCTCTCTGCTGTCAAATCTTTTTTGATTGAGCCTGTGCCACAGATAGAAGCTATTGAGAAATCTAAGAAGAACGAGGGGACAGAGAACAATTGAGCACAAAGAATATCAACTATATTTGTTTCTGAACAGCACGAATAACCATTAACAAATTTATAAATCGAAGTCTTATTGATGCCTGTATTGTAATTAGGATCACTATTTCTTTATTTAAAGGTGGGACTTCTGAGTTTCAAATCTAAAGATCTCCATGGCTAATGCACCTCTGGGCACAGTACATGAAGTATAAACATATTTTGTGATTGAGTAAGTATTAATACAAAACAAGAGGGACACTGAGAATATTCCCTTTCCTCCAAGATTTAGGCCTGGCTGGTGCTTTTGTAGCATGCCCAAGAGCTTCCTCAAGTTTGTGCAAAATCTGGACTTGCTCATCTGTTCCTCAGTTTCCCTTAGGTGATGAATTCTAAGAGGGCCAGGATTATGTCTGTTTTATCATTGCTCTGTGGCCCCAGCTTCTGGGATGGTACATGGCATGTTGCGTCCATTCCATAACCATCTTGTGTGGATGAATAATTTTAAGAACTGACACGTTGGGCATTTCAGGTTTTACTCAATAATCTTCATTTACTTAAACTATGTCATCACAGTGACTCTCTCTGTGAGAGCCCAAGTTTAAATCTCTGTCATTTTATCCATCATCAAGGTACAGGGCTCACACAGATAAGAACCCTCTCCCCCACATTTCTCTCATCCTAAAGTGAAAAGAAGAGCACAGTTCAATTAGTCATGGTCATCCCCAAGTATGAGTAGAGGTTTGAGTACTGGGGGAGAGATGGAGTTAGCATTCGGGGTGAGGGATAACACAAAAGACAGGCAGTGTGGAAAGCGTGAAGGTGTGGGGGGGCGGGCAGGGAAGCTGGCTCAGGGAACCAGTTTGAGCACATGCCAATTTCTAGGCCATAGACAGGTGTATAGCTGGAAACCAGATGGGACAAGTTATACCTCAGGGGAAATCAATCACGGTTATGAGATAATCTCAGATGAGGATTTTTTTTTTTAATGTTATGTTTTGTTTTTTTTCCCTAATGATTTCTGGAAATAGGAAAGAGCCCCTGAAATTTACCTGCAACTTCAGGAGGAAAGGGTGGAGAGAAAGGACTCTTAACTGATGCTATCTCTCCAGAAAACCCAGGAACAAATAAATCAATGCACTGTCACATTCACTTAAATATGACCAAAGAAAGGTTCTTGCTCCCTGTTGCTAAGAGATTGGAAAAAAGAAAGAAAGAAATGAATTTATGGAAAAATAAAGAAAGTGATTGAGTCTCAAGTTTTAATTATCAGAAACTGATTGGTGTCTATCTTTGGAAAGTTTAAATTGAAAAAAAAATCTTCAAGAAATAAGTGACTGCTTCAGTTGTTAGATGATGAATACTTTAATATTACTTTCATTTACTAACCCACCTGCTTTTTCTGAGCAAATCTTCCATTCACTTCTGTATTATCTGCTAAGGGATGAACAGTGAAGCTTAAATCTATGACCTCCAAATAATTAAGCTTGATATTTCTTTTCATAAGTGAAATCTCTCTGAGCATAAGGTCCTCACTGTTGAGTTTTTTTCCCCCCTTAAGATGAAAAAAGGAGAGAGAAAAGAGCCTGCTGTGGCTCAAATTTTAATTTTTAGACTAGAATGTTTCCAGAAGCTTCTTAATAGGACTTTGAATTCATGTTCTTGAGGAGACTCTTTGCGGCCTGCTGGGGTGTAGGAGGAAGCTGTTATTCACTGGACACCTGAGAGAGAGGGCACAGTGCCTGCTGTGTACAATCTCAGACCTTGAAATAATCACTCATTTTGGTATGACATTCAGCCACAAATCTCATTTTTAGAACCTCATATTCATAAGAAAAAAAATCAGTTTCTATGGATTCTGTTCTATCTGCATGTGAGGAGAGCTGGGTTTACAGTTGGATTATTATTTTTCTTGGTGAAATAATGGTAGAAAAATATGTTAACAATGTTTACTCTCTAAAATAAAAGCAGTTCTGCTACTATGAATTATGAAAGGTCCATTTTGGCTCTCAATATTGGTACATGGTTCATCTTAACCATTCCACTCTTTCTTCCTCCCTCCCTCCCTCCTTTCTTCCCTCCCTTTGTCTCCCCTACATCTTCCTTCTCCCTCTTACTTCTCCTCCCCTCATTCACTCTTTGATTGGGTATTATTTGCATATAATAAAATTCATTGATCTAAAACATTCAGTTTGGTGAATTTTTGATACATACATATACCCATGTGATTAGTACCCCAAATATAACATAGAATATTTGCTTCACCTCAAAAATATCCCTGTGCTCCTTACCAATGCAGAGGCACCCTGCAGTACAATTTCCATGAACAGGGTGTTGCCTGTTCTTTGATTACATTGAAATATATAGTATGAACCTTTTGTGCTTGACTTCTTTCTTTCCATTCAACAGTTTCTGAAATTCTCTCATGTTGATTTATAAGCAGATTGATCCTTTCTGTTGCTGAATAGTATTCTAAGGTAAAAAAATACTAGAATGTGTGTACCAGTTTTCTTGTTGAGGAACCTTGGTCCTATTTCCAGTTTTTGACCGTTATGAATAAGACTGTTTTAAGTCTATTAGTGGGCATGTACTCTAATAGCTGCACAATAGATAAGTAATATGTTTAACTTATTCAGAAATTCACAAGATCTTTGAAACTGCTGGATTTGTTTTATGCCCACAAGTATGAGAGTTCAGTTGTCCCAAATCTTTGCCAATATATGATATCCTCAGTATATTTGTATTAACTTGTTATTTTTAACTTCAGCCATTTTTCATAGTTGTAAAATGGTATATAACTTGTATTTTCATTTATTTATTTTGGAGCTGGGAGTTGGAGCCAGGGCCTTGCACATATAAGGGACATACCATACCAATAAAACCCAACTCCAGGAATCTCATTTTTTTATATTTGCATTTCTCTAATAACTAATGGCATTGAGTATCTATTCATGTTTACTGAGCATTTGTGTATCTTTAATTTCTGAAGAATCTGTTAAAGTGTTTTGCCCAATTTTTTGTTGCATTGTTTAGCTTTATTGCTGACTTGTAGGAATGCTTTATATATTTGAGAAACAAATTCTTTGCCAGATACACATAATATTTTCATACATAATATTTCATTCAGCCTGGCAATTGCCTTTTCATTTTCTTACTCATGTCCGTCAAGAAGCAAAGGTTTGGGAAGGGCAATGGTGAACTGAGATTGAATCAAAACAACAGTAACATAGTGGCACGTTGAAGTAGGAAGCCTGTGGGAAAATGCTGGATAGCTTAGAGCACTAACAACCAAGTGGAAAACAGAAATATTTGTCTTTAGAATAGAAAAAGAATTAATAAAAGGAATAGACTCTGGCAGCACCAGGTTATATAGTGGCTCAGTGAGGGAGGGGAAGCTACCTTTCAAAGTTTCTCAACAAATGAAAAAAAAAAAAAAGAAGACTCCATTGTCCAGCCAATTCACAACTGAGCAGAAAATATACTCAACTAATGTGAGGTTAGCTAGGACAGGAGGGTTCCAGAACTTCCCAGCAGAGTTAGCAGAAGTGAGGAAGTGGTACCAGTTTAAAAAGAGTCTTCATTTGTCCCTGTCTTCGATCTTTAGATGGGGATGAAGGCAGAATGACCTGGTTGTAAAATAAAGGAGTATATTCATAAATCATCTGAAGAAATCCACCTGTGCAATGGGCATACAACCCATCCTGTATGTATTCCCTCTGTGTATAGATGTGGTTGTGATCCTCCACATTGTCCTGGCCTGCTGTCACCAAGGAGCCTGTGAGTATGTCCAAATGTTCTCAAAAAAAAAAAAAAGGCTTTATTTGCATTTTCCAAATGGGACATTAGAAATCTCTGCAGTTTTCCATTATTTATAAGTTTTCCTCTAATTTTTTTTCATTTTTTTGTCTTGTTCCAATATGCATTCTTTTTAAATGCCCAATCCCCAGTTGCCACTAGTGCTTAGCTTTTCACTGGATCAGTAGGCTTGGAACAGGGGTTACATTAGAAACTATGATAAGAATATGCAAGAACTTTGGAAGAACATTAAGAGACCAAACTTAAGGTTCATAGGCATTGAGGAAGGAGCAGAGACATAGCTAATGGCTATATAGCTAAGGAGATATAGCTAAGGCATAACTAGCCTGTGTAGTGAAATACTAGCAGAAAAATTTCTGAAACATGGGAGTGAGATTGGCTTCTAAATACTGGATGAATTTAGAACCCCACATAGAAAAAAACCAGAAAAGAACCTCTCTGTTTCCCCCCCCCCAATAACACATTGTAATTAAAATGCCAAAAATACAAGCCAAATGAAGAATTTTAAATACTAAAGGAAAAAGGTTACAGGTCACATTAGGATGAAACCAAATTGGAATAACATCAGATTTTTCAGCAGCAACCCTAATTGAATTCAAAAACACATTACAAAGATCATAATCTATGATCAAGTTGGTTTCATTCCAAGGATGCAAGGAACATTCAAATAAATAATATACCACATGAGTGGAATCAAGGACAGAAATCACATGATCATTTCAATAGATGCATAAAAGCCTTCTGCTAAAGCTCAACCTATTCTTGATTAAAAAAACAAAAACACTGAAGGAATTAGGGATAGAAGGGAATTACCTCAGTATCATTAAGATTATATGTGACAAATCCAGAGTCAACATCATACTGAATGGGGGAAAACTATCACCTATTCAGTATAGTATTTGGAATGTTAACCATAGCAATTGGGCAAGAGAAGGAAATAAAAGGGGTACAAACAGGAAAGGAAGAAGTGAAATTATCACTGTTTGCTGATGACATGATCTAATACTTAGAAGATCCTAAGTGTTTTACCAGACTTCTAAAGCTGACAGAAAAATTCTGGAGCTAATAAATTCAACAAAGTAGCAGGATACAAAAACAACACAAAAATCCGTAGCTTTTAAAAAATATATAGCCATGATGAATTCACTGAGAAAGAAATATCAAAAATTATTTCATTTACAATACCCTCAAAGACAAAAACAACAACAAAACACCTCCCAACAAACAAACACACACACTCCTAGGAATAAATTTAAATGAAGAGGTAAAATACCTCTATAATGAAAGTTACTGAGCCCTGAAAAAGAAATAGAGGACACTAGAAAATGCAAAGACCTTCCATGTTCATGGATAAGCAGAAGTAATATTTTTAAAATGGCAATATTGCCCAGAGCAATCTACTAATTCAATGCAATCTTTACTAAAATATCAATGACATTCTTTAAAAACTAAAAAAATCTGTCTTAAATTCATATGAAAAAATAAAAGTCCCAGAATAGCCAAAGATGTTGAAAAAAATTACAATGCTATAGGCATCATGATCCCTGATTCAAATTATACTATAGAGGTATGGTTAAAAAAACAGCAGCATTAAAATGGATATCTAGACTAATAGAATAGAAGGCACAGAGACAAACCCACATACATACAGTCATCTGATCCTTGACAAAGGACTACAATTATGTTGGAGAAAAGACGAACTTTTAAACAAATAGTGCTGAGGAAACTAGGTACTGTAACTAGAAACAAGAAAAATAGATTCCCATCTTTCATCTTACACAAAAATCAACTCAAGATGGTCTAACACCTAGTAATTAGACCAGAAAATTTGCAACTTCTAGAAGAAAATGTAAGGGTTATATACCAACACAAATGCACAGGCAAAACCTTCCTCAGTAGGGTTCCTAAAACTCGGGAAATTATACAAAGAAATAATGGGACGACATCACATTAAGTACAGCAAAAGAAACAATAGCATGGAGACAGCCTACCGAATGGGAGAAAGACTTTGCCAACTACTCTTATGATTGAAGATTAATATGTAGAATCTAAAAAAGCAAAACCAAATTAATCAAGAAATGGGTAAAAGAACTAAACAGACATATCTCAAAAGAATAATTATAAATGACTACCAATTATATGAAAAATGATACAACATCTCTAGCCATCAGGGAAATGCAAATCAAAACTACATTGAGATTTCATCTCACTCCACTTAAAATGACAATTGTCAAGAATAAATAGAACAGTTAATGCTGGCAGGATGAGGGCAAAGGGGAACACTAATACACTGTGGGGTTGTAAATTAGTACAACCATCCTGTCATCCAAACTACTATACCACTCCTCCAGCTATACCACTGCTCTATATTCATCTGAAAAAATTAAAGTCAACAAACTATAGAGATACATGCATACACATGTTTATAGCAGAGCAACACACAGTGAAGTAATGGAACCAGTCTAGGTGTGCCTGAACAGATGAATGGACAAAGAAAATATGGTATTTATACAAAACAAAGTTTTATTCAGCCATTAAGAACAAAATTATGTCATTTGAAGAAAGATGTATTGAATTGGAGAGCATCATGTTAAGAAAAATAAGTCAGATTCAGGAAGTCAAAGGTTGTACGTGTTTTCTCATGTGGAAGCCAGAGAAAAAAAAATGGAAAAGAAAGGGGGATCTCATAAAAATCAGAGGGATATCAGTAGAGGAAAAGGACCAGATTATATTATGTGCATGTATGATTTGTAACAATAAATTCCATCACTATGCACAACTTTAATGAACCAATAAAAATGTAGGCAAATCAAAACAAACAAAAAAAAATAGAAGAGGCATTGGAGAAGGAGAGGGAAAGGGAGGTAATGGGGAATTAAATTGATCAAATTATGTATATGTACAAATATGTCACAAAGAATGTCACCACTATGCACCAATAATTTTTTTTAAAAAAGAAACAAAAGTTTTCATTTTGTTAGAATTTGTTTTCTTTTCATTTTTTTTGATGTTTTAAATAACAAATCTTTACTTACCTTGACATTGCAAAGATATCCTCCTATGTTTTATTCTAGAAGTTTTATAAATTTTCTTTTATGTATATTCTTACAATCCATTCATTTTTATTTATTTTTTAATTGACTTTAAAATGGTGCAAGTGATGTTTTGGTCACATATACATCGTATAATGTGCAACTCAGGGTAAGTATTGGCTAAAATATTTATTATTTCTCTGTGGTAAAAGAGTCAAAAATATTTTCTTTTAACTTTCTTAATACATGTGGTACATTATTATTATCTCTAGTCATCTTATTGTGCAGTTAAACACTGTAACTTATTTCTCCTAACAATACTTTTGTACACATGGTCAACCTTTCCCTCCTGCACAGCCCTTTACTCCCACCAGCCCCTGGTAGCCAGCCTTGGACCTCAGACTACTATTATTCCAGCTTGAATTAATTATATATGTTTCAATATCACAGTGCTTTGGTTCTTTTCTACTGTGTTCATGTACTTTTAATATCATGAAATCAATTCTTAATTTCTAATATTGGATTTTTATTTCAGCTTTCTCATTTACTTTCCTTGATTTTTTTTTGTATTTTCCATCTCTTTTCTGAGATCCCTTGCATCTTTATACATGTAGTTATACTTTTCCACAAGATCTTGTGACACATTTCTCATAGCCATTCTAGACTCCTTGAGTGACGAGTAAACTCATTTTTTAAAATTTACGTGTCCCATAATTCCATGATTTTATGTGAACAGTTTTGTGTGAATGAATATTAGAGACAAAGAAAAATACTGTTTACTTCTAGAAAAATAATGTGTCCTTTTATCTATCCAATTAGAATTGTGGTGCTAAATTAATCAGTGTGTGTGTGTGTGTGTGTGTGTGTGTGTGTGTGTGTAAGTATGCATTCACTTAATCTTAATAAAGAAATGGGGATTTTTGCATAGGTGAGTTTTGGCTTGTCTCTTTGTGTCTGCCTAGCCATGACAGCTTCTTGGGTCACTGTAACATTCTCTCTGCCCCCTACTTTTATTCCTGTTCCTCAGTAAATGTCTCCATTCTCACACTCCTCCAGCCCTTGGTAGTGAGAGACATATGCATTGATAGGGACTATCCCTTGGTTTGGTCCCATGTTCCTAGTTGTGTTGAGAGGAGGGTACACACTCCCGGAGGCACCTCAGAATTCTCATTTGTCAAGGTAGTCTCCACACAGCCACACAAATAGTGAGTTTGTCTGCTCTCTCCTGCCTGGGACAAGTGTGGAGTCTCTTTCCGGCAGCTACTCTGCCATGGATTAAAGTAGTCCTTGTTCCCCCATCTCTAGGAAAGCCTTGCCGCTATTAAAAGGTTGTTTAATGCATTTTCTTTGTGTCCTCAGTTATCCTAATGAATTAAAATGAAAACAAAAACAAGGTGTTCTAAATTCTCCATCCTTTCCTTGTTGTTAGGGTCTGAGGGACAGGTGTGATTGTACCCCGATCAGAAGCAGAAGTTGATTATTCTCCTCTTCTTGTTGTCTGATTTGTATTTCCTACTGATAAAATTGGACTGCTTTTTAATCTTGATTCCTGATAAAAATCTGGTGAGGTTGTGATGTTTGTGGGTTTGCTTTTCTTAGAATTTCATCATTGTAATTGGAAGGATCCCATTTTCTTTTGTTCTGTTCTTGAACATGAAAGAATGCTCTTGTTGTGATATATTCCCACAAACCAGCACCTCTTGGTAAATAGTGATTGGCAGTTAGCTCACTTGAAGCCTGTTTCAGGAATGATTTTTTTCTAGTACACTCCAGGGACCAGAGCTCTCTTGGACACTGGAGCAATTGAGCACAATTAAGAGGTACTTCATCCTCTAGCCAATCTTTGCACTGCCACCCAGAAATTATGGCTTGGTTTTAACTTTCAGTAAACAAACCAACAAAAAGCAAAAACCCCAAACCTGATACCTTGGCCCAGATTCTGTAAACGAAGGAGGAACTCCTCAATTCTTGAGAATCTTGTAGAGATGCAGTGGGTGAATTTGAAGGTTTGTAGCAGCATTCTTGGCTCCGTGGTCTGAGGAAATTCAACACTGGCAAATTATCTGCACAAAGATGGTAGATATTAAAATGATCTCATAGAAACCCTGTGGCCTCCTCGCTGAATGTGGAACTACAGCACATACATGACTGGGCTGTGCAACCTGTCCAGGGTACACATCTGACCTCAGAGGGCTTCTACACAATTCAAAAGAGCATAGAGGATAGGAGTGTATTTCAGCTTTGTGTTAGATGGTATGGAAAGAGAATTAAATTTTTTTTAAACAGACATTTAGTGTAGTCACCCTAGAGTTCAAATATGTATTTTTTTTCTTTTGTAAGAATTACTCACTAGCAATAAGGTGCTCACCATTTCCTTGCACTTAAACAGCAGGTAGAGTTAACAAGCAGCTGGTTTAGAGGACTTCCTCTGTGACCAGCTTGTGTGGCTGTAAGTAGGTGATGTTGTTTTAGTCATCTTTTTCATTGTTATGACCAAAAGTCCTGACAAGAACAATTAGAGGAGGAAAAGTTTATTTTGGCCCATCGTTTCAGAGGTCTCAGTCCATATATGACAGACTTCCCAGCTATGGGCCTGAGGTGAGGCAGAGCATCCTGATGGAAAGACATGTGGAGGAAAGCAGCTTAGAACATGTACACCAGGAAGCAGAGAGAGCTTCCCACCCAGGGGCAAAAACCAAACCCGAAAGGCACACTCCTAGTGACCTGCCTCCTCCAGCCATACCCTTCCTGCCTACAGTGACTGCGTAGCTAATCCATATCAGTGGAGTGACCCACTGATTAGGCCCAGGCTTTCATAACCTAACCACTTCACCTCTGAGCATTCTTGATTGTCTCACACATGAGTTTTCAGGGACAACTCACATCCAGACCATAACAGATGCGATCTCTGAAATAAAGGGGATGACACTCTGAGTCAGGAAATTAACGTATACAATTAACCAAAACCAACATCTGCCATTTTTCCTTATATATATTTTTATTTTTAAAATTTATTTCAGTTGATAAATAACTGTCTATCTATGGGTTCAAATGTGATGTTTTGATCTATGTATGTAGTATAGAAAGATTCAATTAAATCAGTTAACATCCATCACCTGTCTAATTTATTTTTATTTTTTTTTTGTAGTGAGCACATTTAAAAAAATCTAAGGGCAATTTTGAAATATGTAACAGATTATTATTATTAGTTGTGGTCACCATGCAGCAATGCAATAGATCACTAGAAGTTATTCTTCTAGTCTGAGACTTTGTATCCTTTTTCTTTAAACATCTCTCCCTTCCTCTTCCCTTGTTGGCCACCCAAGCTGTTGGCAATTCTCTGAAACTGACTTTTTAAAATTCTACATCTAAGTGAGAACGTATAGTGTTTGTCTTTCTGTAAGTGGCTTATTCACTTAACATAATGTTTTGAAAGTTGTCCAACAATTTGTTCAAATGTGGAAGCAGCGCAGGTGGGAAGTAGACAGAGAGTGATGAGGAAAAGGAAATCGGGGGACTGAGGGGACTTCACATAGACATTGGGGCTCTGACGGGTTCTGAAGTCTGAGAGTGGGTTTGGATAGAGAGGAAACTTGGGTAGTCAGTCATGTCAAAGGGCTTGATACATTCTCACATATCTTCTCATAAGGAGTTTCATGGATCATACAATCACCAAGTGCAGAACTGTGGATGGAGCCTATTTGTAAAGTCTTTAGAAAAGTCTTTATAAAAAAAAAGTCTAAATATAAAATTGTGGCCTTTGGCTTTAATAATGAATTCTCTAAACAAATCTATGCACTAACCCCATTGACATAGCTTACATTTTAACTAAGTCCTAGAACTTAGTTCCTAAGTTTCCTAATCTATGGAACTAAGTCCTAGGAATACTCCTCCAAGCCAGTTTTAGAGTTGTTTGCAATCTCATTTCTTTAGAATAGTGGTTATCATCTAGGCATCTCTATCAACATTCTTAGGAAATATAAATATGCGGATCTCTAGGTTTTATCTTAGCTTTCCTGTATAGGCGTGATAGTGGTCAATATCAGTTGTATGTATAAATAATCAAAGTGATATATACATACATGTAATTGTATATAATTCTGGTTATGAATCATTGTTCTGTTGCAAAGATTGAAAGATTTTAGCATGCATCAAGATCACCTGGAAGCTTATTAAAATATGCATGGCTGGGCAACACCCTCCTGAATTTCTGATTCAGTAGGTGTAAGATGGGCCAAAGAATTTGCATTTCAAACAAATTTCCAGATGATACTGATGCAATGTGCCTGGTCTCAAACCAATAAAAAATCATATAACCATATGGCTCCTATATAAAGGTTAAAGGTTCCCTAAAAGAAGAGAAGGGAATTGAATTTGGAACAAGGAGTGTTAGAGTGGCCATGCTCTCTACCTTTGCTTCTCCATTTATGGGGAGGGCCAGGACTCCTCTCATTCTTCACTAGCTATCTACTGGCATAGCAAAGAATGGACTGCATTTCTATTGGTTCCAACCTCTAAAAATATATGCTTGACCCTGTTGAGACAATTCCTTTAAAAGAAAGAACAGGAGGCACCTTCTGTATCAAGGTTCCTGAAATGGAAAGAGCTTTGCTGGCATCTTTGGGATAGGTCTGAAGTCTCCGTAAGAGACTCTCCAGAAAGACTTTCATGCAGGCAGAGACACACTGAGGTTAGGGCTATAGGATTCTATAAGAAGAAACATTTTATATGACCCTATCTCATGCTGCCTTATGGAATAATGAAAAGCAGAGTTGTTTTTTTTTTTTTTTTGCTTGTTTTGTTGTTGTTCTTTAAATTCTCTAAAGACAATATTCCCTATAATTATCTGTACCTACAGAGGACGTACCCACTGCTCTGCCCTTGGAATGTCACTGCTTGGAGGCACAAAGCTTGTTTTTTAGTATTTGTTTGTTTGTTTGTTTTTGTATATTACCCATTCTATTATGGATACAAATCACTGTTCTTCAAAGAACAACAAAGAAACAGACTTTCTGCCATAGGAATTTTCACAAAGTCCCTGGCAATCAAAGATTTCTAATTCTTGGCCATCATACATTCGGTCATTTCTTCTATGAGGTGAGCCATTTAATAGAAGCAAAACAGCCTCATTTTCTCAAGACAATGAGAAGAAAGGATAAAGAAAACCTGGAATTCAAGCGAATATTGTCTTGAGTCTGAGAGCCTCTTACCTCCTTGCTGCAGGGTGCCCCAGACATATCCTGTCCTTTTGATTCTTGAGAGCTGGGTTTTATGCTGGATGTAGCTGGCAAGAGTCATGCCAGGAAAACAGAAGAATTTAAGCAGAAAGAGCTTTAGAGCATTATGTATTGGTCTCTGGCAAGGGAACACTTGGCTGAACAAGAGCCAGCCAGATGCAGTGTCTCTAAGGTGAATTTGTAATAACTTAGGTGGCAGTAATTTCCTAGGAGACTGGCATAATTATATGCAAACAAATTGCCTGAACAGCCACATATTTATTAATATGAGATTAAAACTCTCAAGTTTGAGCAAACCTGCAGAGTAACAGCAGTAGCAAATGCTGTGGGGATGGCAGGCCTCTCTCTAACACCCAACACCAAAGGGCAGATCAAGAGCCAAGGCGGGGCTCTAGCCTGTGGTTAGGCCTCGGAGGCCTCAGCAACAGGTCCTTGTTTCCTGGAGATGGGGATTAAAGTAATTGAATCTCAGAATTTAGAACTTGTATCAGCTAACTAATGCTCAAGGAGTCGCTCTGAAACAGGAGACTTGAAGGACACCATTTATTTAGTTTGTATTTAGATTGGATTCAGTTCCCATCTGCTCTTGGCCCTATTACGTATCAGTGGTGCAAGCTGACGAGGCAGTGGTGCTTCTGGGGTCAGCTGGCTATTGGATGGGGCATGGGGATGACAGGTAAATGTCTCCAGGCCTCGGCAATTGAAGCCAGGCTTGTCCTCATTGCTGTTAAAAGTGTTCCAACAGAGCAAGCAGGCCTACCCTCAGGGAGCCTAGTTCCAGACCAGCACACCCTCATTTTTCCACTTAGTTCTGTTGGCCCAAATAGGATACCAAGCGAGGCCAGAATCAAGAGGAGGGGAAAGGAACTTCACTTCTCCATGCTGAGAGCAGCTGTAACTTAGCATAACAAACGGTGCATGTGGAAGAGGGAGGAAGGACCTTGAGTTTTTTGAAATTTTTATGACTCTTGGAAAAGACCAAAACATAAACAAACGCTGAGGCAGTTCTGGTGCGGGTGGAAGTAAACACTGAGCATTCAAGGTAAGGCTCTTGTTGATTCTGAATTTGAGTTCGGTTGAATTAAGCTTACATTTACGGAACAAGTTCCAGAAGCAAGGTACTACTATTGTTATGGCTTAGATGGGGTGTCCCCTCAAAGCCCATATGTGAGACGAGGCAAGAAGATTCGGAAGTAAAAGGACTGGTTCATATCCTTAACCTAATCAGTGAATCAATCTCTGATGGGATTAATTAGGTAGTAACTGGAGGCAGGGGTGTGTGGCTAGAGGAAGTGGTTCCTTGGGGGCGTGGCTTTGGGGTATAAATTTTGTACCCTGAGAGCGGGAGCTTTCCTTCTCGGCTTCCTGATCATGATATGAGCTGCTTCCTTCAGCCATGCTCTTCTGCCTCACCTTGAACCTTGGGGAATGGAGCTGGTCTTCACTGGACTCAGCCCTCTGGAACCCTCTGGAACCGTGAGCCCTCCAATAACCTTTTTCTCCTCTACAGTTCTTCTGGTGGGGTCTGTCAGTGGCAGCAGTGAAAAAGCTATGTGAAACCACTATGT
>NW_025999977.1:44892159-44903253 GCF_001458135.2 Marmota marmota marmota | reverse complement strand
GTGGGGGGGTGGGTACAGGCTTTAAAAAAAATGAAAAAACCAACAAAACCTCAAAGCAAACAAAGAAAATAAACTAAAAAGAAAGATATTTTTACTGATTTCTAAGAGCCCACACTGTTGTGGGGGAGGGCCACCAATGCTTTCCCAGAGTCTGCATGAAGACCAGTCTAGATATAGGCGCATTGAAAGGTGTAAGATATTGTTGCTGTAAGAACTGGACGAGAGCAGGGTGGTGGACTTGATGTACCTGCCTGGTTGGGTGGTGCCCAGGAAGCCCAAGGTCCAAGCATGCCTCTAGGGTGAAGTACTGAAAGCCAGCAGATAGATGTAAATGTGATTCAGCCTGTTTAGAGGGTCACAGAGAAATCAGGTGAGCTCACGTTTTTGATCAATGGGCTCAATTTACCAAGTACTTACCTAGTTGGTGGTGAGATGGATGTAAAAGATTGGAGGACAAGAAGCAATAAAACTGGGTAATGGCTGAGATAGAGGCAGAGAAAAAGCTACAGAGGGATTTTGGTACCTGGAAATCAAATAAATACCATTAAGATCCTTACTGAAGTGTAGTTATCAGTGGCCTGGGATTAAGGCATTGAGCCATGATTGCTTATATGGATCCGGCACACCTGTGCCTACATTTTGCGTTCGTTTCCTGCCTGTCCAAAAACCTTTGCTGGTTTATCATATTCTGAGAAAAACTTTGGAATTCCCTTAGGGATCTCTCATAGACTTTTCCTTCCACGTTAGTTGCTGGAGTGGTACCAAAGTAAATGTGTATGTAGTTTTTCTACCTTTAAAAGCTATTGATTGGTCAGTTTCATGTATCTGAGCCTCATAGATCCATGTTAAAAAAAAAAAATCTAAGACGCTAAAAGTATATCCACTCTGGTCTTACTCTTGACATCCCATGATTCTGTGGTCTTGCCGAGAAATTCAGTCTCTTTATGCCATAACAGAGTTTGAACGTTGAACTTTTATGATAAGTTCCCCGACTTTGGCCCTGATGGGGTGTCACAGCAGGCGAAGCATGGCTGGGGAAGGAAGCCCCTCCTGGTTCCGTATGAGGAGCAAGGTGGCCTCGTAATCAGAGTCTCTGGATTCAGATTTCCCTGTTCAAATGATGGCTTTTTCCTTTTCTAATCATATAATCAAGGGCAAGTTATTTGGTCTACGTTTAAGATTTTCAGCTCTAAAATGAGAAGAACAATAATGTATAATTCTGGGGGTGATTGTTAGAAATAAGTGAGCTGATGCATAGCTGCTGATGCCTTAAAACAATATTGGGTACATGGCAAGAATTAAATAAATACCTGCAATTAATGGTAATAATGGTATCCATTCCTCCACTCCCTGTCAGCATGCTCTATGCTAAGGGTTTTCTCTAAAATTTACTGAAATGCTTACTATGTACCTTGTACTGTTTTCAAGGAACAAGAATGAACAATACGCAGCTTTTCTTTTCAATGATTTATTAGGGGTAAAAAAATGTCAGTGAAACCAAGATCAGCTGATGTGCTAAATGCTTTAAGAAGGTTGAGAAAAAGTGCTGAGGCAGCACAGAGGAGGGAAAGAGGGGATGTGGCATTTGACGGGAGGATGTTTAGAATTGGGCGGGCTGTGATGACGTGGGGATAGAGATGGGAATGGGAGGAGAAAAGTCGCTTCAATGCTTCTAATTTAAAATGAGGAAATTGGTCCATATAATTTTCAGTTTCATAAGAGCTCTAAAATTCAATTCTATGAAATCATGCTTTCATGCCTTGATGAATGTATGAGAATTCTGTAAATGAGTTGTTGCATCCAAAAATTTTAGCTGCTGGGCATGAAGTTTACCCAGTCTTCACAGCAAAACAGATTACTAGTGGAAACTTGAATTAGAAAAATGCTGACACATTAGAAAATATAATTTGTACCCAATGACTTGAAAAAAAAATAAATAAATAAAACTACCCGGTAATTCTGCAGTTACTAAATGGGGCCTAATGGCACTTTCGTTTTTTTCATGTTGGCATTTCAAGGTTGTTCTGACAAAGCTCACCTGGGAAGAAGGGCTTTTAGTAAAATAGCAAGACAGTGCTTCCTCTGATGTCTCAATTGAAACCAGTGCTTTCATCTTATTTAGATAACATACATTGCAGTACCCTTATAAATTAGAGGAGTGGCTCGATAATTTCATTTTTATAGGAATTACTCAGGGTGCTTTATAAAACAAATGCGAATTCTGGGAGCGCTACCCTCTCTGATTTAGTAGGTCTCTGACAAGGCCCAAGGAATGGTGGCTGTGTCTGATGCAGGTGCTCGCAAGGATGCACTTGATGAAATGCTGTGTTCCATGCTTCATGTCCACAGTGGCTGGAGCTGCCCCACAAGGGGTAGAAGAGGAATTCCTGCCAGGGCTTTCTCAAATAGGAATTAGTGGAATTCCAAAGAAAGAAGCACCAAATGCCAGGGTGATCTGTCCAAAGCATTTATTGAAAGAACTTACAAACAGAACATTCTGTCCCTGCAATAAACAACTAGAAAAGGGACGTTCTGCATGTGCAGTTTACAGTGAGGGGTGAGGCGATGGAGTTTATATGGGGAGTTAATGAATTTGGCTTCAGACTGGGGCTGGTTTCTGTATGTTTAACAACATGGCTCATTTTTTCCCAGCATTTTATATAAAAATCTAAACAAGTTTGTCAGAACCTAGGAATATTTAAGGTTCTCAATAAAACTTGTAGCTTACTGGGTCATGGAGCAGTCAAGGCACTCTGTATAGAGGGACCTGTGTGACCCTGTCCACTGAGTTAAGAAGAAAGTGGAGTGGCTTGCCCAAGTTCACACTGAGTAGATAATAAACCAAAATATGCCAAAGGTAATCTGAGAATGGAATCTTTTTTGATGAGGTAGACCTTGAAGAAAAATAGATTTCAGCCACTGATCCAGATTCAGGATCCAGAACTTGCCCGCTGAGAAGCTCCAAGGCCAATGTTTGGCCTTGACTCCTCAGTTTTCCTCTCTACCTCCCTAGGCCACTTCTCCTGTCCCTCCCACAGTGCCTACCCCTGCTTTACCATGCCACTCCCTATCCTTTCCTGAAAACCTGCCCTCTACTTCAACTCAAGGTTTCTGGTTTCTAGGGCTCTTCTCTAAGGGGAGTCTGACCTCTCAGAGTGGTTAAGGGACATAAAATAAAGCAATGATATCAAAAAGAACCACAGAAATTGATTAGTATAGAAGAATTTGAAATACCCCCCCCCACCCTGCATCACAGTGCACCTTGCTCTCAATAAAAATGAGAGAAAACAAAGTCTAGAAGAAAAATTCCCACACAGATCTAGTTTCAAAGCTTCACAGTGGGATCCGGGGCATTGTATGTATGCAGAAATCCCACCTGGTCAAGAACATGTACCATAGGCTTTGAGGAAGATACCTACTTTTCTAGAGGGAGGGGTCTTTGGGCTTCAGAGTGAGCCTGGGCTCTGAAGCAAATGCTGAGCTACTTTGGAATGAGAGATGGTAAGGATGACTTCTGTTTCACAAGCATCACTTTTAATGATAACTCAATTAATTGTAATAGCAGTGCCTACAAATTGCCTTATAAAACACTGTTCAAGGTGCCTTGTAAAACGTACAGTTTAACAGACAATTTAGAATGGGGAGAAATTTCAGAGCAATGTGCAATGTCATATTGGGGTCTGGAAAGAGCTAGTCTGTCTTTTCCTAGAAGTTTTGGCTGAGGACCCTACAGGAGAAAATGGGTCTTTTTCTTTGTTCAAGCAGATTCATGAGAAGATCAGTCAAGGGTTAAGCATGGGAAAGACTAGAAGAGCAGGCAAGACAAGGAGTGAACACCAAGGAGCAGACAGACATTAGAGGAGGCATCGTGGGAGGCATCGTGACTCCTCTCACCAAAAAAGGAAGAGGGGGGAAACTTCTGAGATCTGAGTGCATCTGTGGGCAGTTTGGTCAGTACAATTATCCAGCTCTGCTTCTCTGCTACAGCCACTGTTGAGTCATTCAGCACCACCCAGGAGCAGAACAGTTGAAACATGCTATTGATGTCTGTGTAGATACGTCCACTAAAGAGATATTTTGAGATCCCCAACTCATGATTGTTCTAAATAGTGACTGTAATATAAAAATATGAGATGAAGTTTATCTCCCACTGCACTCAAAGTATTTTTTTTTTTACATATTTGGAGGAGACAAAAGATTACTTAAGCTGTCAGGTCTCCTGGGAAGAACACAAGCAACTAGTTCTTTAGGGCAACAAGGCTGGATGTTTTCTGACAGAACTCCTGGGGCCCTCGCAACCTCCTTCGTCTCTGTTTCTCCTGGTGGAAAGCAGTGCACAGAACAAGGCTCAGCAGATGGACCGCCTGAAAGAGTGAGCATCACTTGAGGGTGGTGGAGACCATATGCTCTTTCATCCAGCCCCGCAGAAGGCCCTGAGGATAAGACTCTGGGAGAAGCAATATTACAGACCAATCTCTGCAAGATGACTTTCCTCTGCACATGTCACTATTCTCTTGGTCACCTGTGTCACCTCTGACTTTCCAAGCATTTCTCATTTTTCAAGATCAGCTTGAAGCAGTTTTGAACATTATTCATCATTGTCTCTCATTGTCTGAAAATCCTACGGTCGCTGGAGCTGGCACCCTGCAATTAACAATTATATTGTCTATGGTTATATATGATTCTCTGGTGGCTCCAGATGTGAAATCCTGTTTCATTAATGACACTGTAGCTGTCTCTAGCAAATCAGCATCTGCTCTGCTGCACTTAGTCAGGGTCAGACACATAGCTCTCAATAATTTGCTCTTTGGTCCTTATCACTCATTCAGGGACCAAGGTTTGTCAGGCAAATCAGTCAATAGACAGAGAGGCAGCCTGTTACAGTAAAAATACCACTGAATGAATGAAAGGGGTTATGTGGTCTTGTGTTCCTATTGTTTAACTAGATGAAGACCTTTGGATGGGCCACCAAACTCTTCTTTAATTAGAATGTGTCTTGTTCTACATTCTTGTTTTTAAATTTGAAAAAAAATGGAAGGGAGAGATTTCCAGAGAAGCAGATCATTATATAAATGGAAGATGTTGCTATACAACTTGGCAACATTTAAAAAAAAAAAGAAGTTGAGATGATCAGACTACACCCTACTTGGAGTGGCCTTAAGGAAAGAAGATATCCTATTTGGAACCATTAAAGAATCATGCATATTTACAGACAATATAACTGTTAACTGTGGGGTTCTGGCTACAGGGGCTGTAGGGTTTTCATACCATAAAAGACATGATAAATGATATCTAAAATTGCTGGTAAGGAGTTTGGGGAGCACCCAGAAACCTTCATTACAGGCTGCTCTCCTCTGACCATAGGGCAGATTCCTTGGTTGATTCCCTTCTGCCTGGCTAATGGATACCTCCTTCTGAGGAACTCATGCCTGGCTGAAAGGATGGCTAGAGTAAAAATGTAAAGACTTCCACTCATCTTTCCGTTTTCCTCAAGCATCTTCTGTTTCCAGGTGCTGTGGAGGAGACCATTGAAATGTAAAACACAAAGCCAGAAAACTCCCAAAGCCTCCTGCAGCAAAATAGAAGTGGCACAGAGACCTGCCACTGTGCTGGGGCACTCATGCTGCAGGAATTAGAGAAAGAAATATATTCACTGTGGGTTCCAACAGTCTAGAGAACAAAGGCTCAGATCTGGCTTAAGTGCTGAGCTTTCTGAAAGGGCCTGTCCTGGAATCAGCCGGTGGTGTGAGTGGAAGTCAGTGGGGTTACCTCGTTTAGGCCTAAAGACCTTACTCAATTAATGCAAGGTCTGGGGCCATGATGTTGGACTGGGCGTTATGGGAAGTGGGAGGGAGACTCGGAGTGGTCTTTGGAATCTCTTAGATCTCTGTTCATGCTTTTGAAATTTTACAAATTAAAAGTCGAAAGGTAATCAATCAAGAAGAAAAAGGAAAGCCATGGACTGAATACTGATAAATAATGGAATGCAGTTATGCTTGCCCACATGAGGTCACTTGATGTCATTTAGCAGCTGTAGGTTTGAAGTGAAAACTTACTTTCAAAACAGTTACATGAGCAGAATCTTAGTTTGGCAGAAATCACATTGACTTCTTGGGATTCATTGTAATGAATTTAGACTAGAAACATTTTGTTTTCTCATCTGAAACGTGGGGCTAAATGTTGCTTGGTCATTTCTACTGTAGGCAAATCCTGCAAAGAGCCAAATGCAGAATGTGCGAAGTTTTAACTCACTTGCAAGAGATTGCTGGTTAAATGCAAACACAAATCGTGTTTCTCACGGCTGACGCTGGAAATGCAGGGTTCTGATGGTTGTCCTCAAAATAACAGAATTCAAATGCTCTGTTTGATAAATAGCTGGTGCTGTCCTCCGTACCATGTAATGCTTAATAAATTTACATTATAGGTACTCTGATAATGGAAAAGCTATAAAGAAGCAAATGAAACTCTGAAGGAAAACAATGTAAATCTGTAAGGTAGGTATGATTAGTATCTATTACTGATGAGGAAACTAAAGCACAGAAAATGATGGTATTTTACAAGATTATCCTGTGATGGCCACTCCTCTGAGTATCATCACCCTTTCTGCCTTTAATGTGGTTGGTTGCCGCAGTCCAGCTGCAGCAAAACAACCGGGGGTGACGAATAACTTGTTTAGATTGATANGGGTGGGGGCGGTGACGAGCAACTTGTGTACACTGATACAGCAGGAGTGGGAGCCGTTTATTGTAGGACAGGAGGGGTATATATACATTCCACACAGCTTATCTTAATTAACATAAACTAGATACAGCAGTCAACCAATAAGGAATCTCCACACTTAATGGCTCGCTGGCGTTTTCACAAACCACTCCCTCTGCCAAAATGCCAGGCGCCATCTTGACTTGTTTACAGACTCTAACAGTTGGTGAATATGAACTCAGTGGAGAAGTTTTGGAATTATCCTAGAAATTCCACCTCTCTTAGTAACCATAACCCATTAGTCATCAAGACATCTGTTTGTAGCTCAGGAAAGTTTATCAGACTCATCAGATAAATTATTTGAAATAATAAGAGGGTTAAATGTGACCCACACCATGTCCACTATATAAAACCACCTGCATTTCTACATCGCCAACAATGAAAGGTTATAAAATACAGCTTTTTAGTATTACTCCTAATAGTTCACATTAATTCAATGCTTATTTTGTGCTAAGTACACTGCATATATTACTTCATTGTGAGCACCACCAGCATATGTTAACATATGAATAGGGCAAAAACATGGAAGGATAAATACCATTTTATGATGTTATTTTCCTCAAGGAGGACGAATGGTACAGATAAACTTTTTCTATATTGTATTAATTAGTAATAAGGATATTGCCTTGGTCCTTAATAAATTTGTGGAAAATTACAATTTAAACATACCATTTGTAAATGCAAACTTACAAGGGATAAATTTTAAAAGACGCATGAAAAACCTTTCATTAGAAATTATTAAACCTCATTAAACAGTCTTTAAAATGACCTCCATCAATGTTTCAGTATTTCAAAAATATCAAATATTCCAAAATTTACCCATGGATTCAATGCAATTTCCAATAAAAATTCCAAAGTGGACTTCTGTGTAATGTTACAAGGTCAATCTGAAATATACATGAAAAAAGCAAAGGTTAACAATAGGCAATGCACTACTGAAGAAGAATCTGAGGCATCTGCTCTTGATATTAATATTAAGAAATTATAAATCTGTAGTAGTGTTATTCAGTAGAAATAATATGGGAGTTCAAGTTGTAATTTAAAATTTTCGAGTAACCACATTAAAAAAGTAAAAAAAAAAATCCAGGTGATGTGAATTTTGATAATAAATTATATTTAACCTAATACATCTCAAATATTATTTCAACATGTAACCAATATAAAAATTAGTTTAAAAACATTTTACATGCTTTTTTAATAACTTCTCAAAATCTAGAGTGTATTTATACACACTAGAGTACATCTTGTTTTAGATTAGTCATTTCAAGTGCTTAATAATCAATGTATGTAATGTCTAGTACATTACCACAACTTTCTAGTATATAAGTAAATGTGATCAAGAATTGGCCTATTCGCCAACTGGGGCTCAAGGGAGAGCCCCCAGAGACCTACATATATATGGGAAGTCAATGTTTGGAAATGTAGGCACTGCAATTCATTTCAGTAGGTAATACTGGGGAAAGTATTTAAGATGTAGAAATGTTAACTATGGAGGAAAATATTTAAAACATGACTATATTTAATTAAAGAGCTACGTTAAGTCGTACCATAAAATAAGTTTTAAAAAAGATAGGAGATTAATTTAGATGTAGCACTTAAGTTTAACAAAGTATTATCATTCTAAATATCTAAATAATAATTCCTAAAACCCAACACTGAAAATATGTAAAACCTAATAGAAAAATAAACATTTCGGAGAATATAAACACTGAAGGAAAATAAAAATGTAAAAAGATTTTTCAATCTCATAGTGATCAGAGAAACATAATTTAAGCACAGAAAATACAATTTAAAATCCAATAGTTTGGTAAAATTAGAACTATTGTTATTCATGTGGGACAGTGAATGCTCTTCTACAGTCTTGGTAAAGATGTAAAGTGGTACAACCACACTGGAAAAGAATTCGGCATTGTCTTTTAGTTGTAAATCTTATATAGAATAGCACACATATAGAGCAATGTTAGCAGTGATGTTTATAACACTACTAATGTAGAAATAACACTAATGCTTATTGATAAGGGAATGAATGAAGGAACTATGTTTGCTCTGTGGAATATCATATAGTAGGGGAAATAAATACATTCATATGCAACATTGATTTGGAGCAAAAAAAATTGAATGAAAAAAACAAATTCCTTGAGATAAATAAAGTGGCACTATTTTTAATAAAACTCAACTTTCTCTGAGGTACATTTACATATTGTGAAGTTTACCCTTTCGAGTATACAATATTTACAGAGCTGTGCAACTGTCACAACTATGTCATTGAACAATGTTTCCATCTGCTGTCTGGCTGAAACCATGACTGGAGTCAGCCCTAAAGTGGTAGCAGGGTCGTTCCCACCAAGAACTCTCCCAAATTGTTCAGAGATGGAGCTGGTTGAGATTCCAGAGAGAGAAGCACTGAACACTTGTTTGATATGTTCAAAGGGTTTATTAAGGGAATTTACAGATAGAGGCTGCTGCAGTCCTCATGACAGATAGTTAGAAAAGAGTTGCTCTATCCATCCAACATCTGCAATGACAGTTTGGGTTATGGAGTTCACATGGGTGTTTAGGGAACTTTGCTCAGGGCCTGGCCTACTGTGTCTGTGTCTACCAGCAGATTGATCTTTCAGTGTTTCAGGCAATGACCTGCACAAGTTTATCCATGCCAGGAAACATTCAGTGTTCTATAGGCTAGGGCACAAAGCAGTCAAGTGCTCTGTTTCTGGGTCAGGACAAAGAAAATGGGAGAACAAGGAGACTCTACAACCTCCCCAAAGGACATTTCATTATCAGTCACTTTCTATTCTTCCCTCTCCACCATCTTAAGAACTGCTAATATACTTCACTTTCTATCTCTTTGCTTCTCTTATATGTTTTATTAAATAGCATTATATGATGTGTAGCCTTTTATGTCTGACTTAGCACAATGTTTTTAAGGCTTATGCATGTTGTAGCAGGTATCGGTATTTTGTTTATTTTTCATTGCTGAATAATATTCCATTGTATGGCTATTCCATATTTTGTTTATCCAATTTTCTTGCACTACTCCAAAGGCAGTTGGATAAGAAAAGCAGTTCCACCCTCCTTTTTCTTTTGTTCATTCTCCTTCTTACCATCCTCAACACTACTACAAGAGCAAGCTTTGGGAACCACACCTTCTCATTTAAAAAATTTCATTGGCATCTCACTTGAATCATAAAAGAGTATAAAACAATACAAAAAGTTATTTTAAGTTTCTTGCCTTGATTTAGTCTTTAACCAGCCTTATTAGTCATTGCACCAATCAAACAAAACCACAAACTCTTTGCAAGCCCAACATTCCTGTCCTGGCCCTGCCTTTGTGAGCACTAATGCCACCCTCTAGGGTCCCCTCTCCTCCTCACCCTCTCACCTTTAATGTCTCTTACTGAAAAATTTCTACTATTCTCTGAAAATCAGAAATTTAAAGTGCCTGGAATATTCAAGGTATTTATTATTTACTATTGTAAATCATTATAATTCTTGTAGTGTACTGTTAATCAATATATAAATGTACATAGATATTTGCCAACTTACTACATCACAGTTGCTTCTTACAAATCTCTTATTCCTTCTGTATTCAGTTTTACTGAAGTACATCTTTCATCATTTCTCTCAGTAAGGTGTGGCAAATTGTTAAACCCGTCTGAAAAAAGTCTACTCTCTTAAATTATAAATAATCTGGAATATAATTCCCAATTTAATTGTTTTTCTTTGCTGTTTTGATATTATGAATTTTCTTTGTGTTTTTCTAAGAATAGGTCTAATAGTTAATTCTTTGTAGATATTCCGCCTTTGTTATTTTGCTGCTCCTCAGATTCTCTACTTGTCTTTTTTAAATTTTTAAAAGATTTTAAATTTGTTTTAATTAGTTATACATGACAGTAGAATGCATTTATGCACTTTGATATATCATACATAGATGGGATGTAATTTTCCTTTTTCTGAGTGTTCATGTTACAGAATCACATCGATCATGCAGTCATATATATACATAAGGTAATCATGTCTGTTTCCTTCTATCTTCCTATCCCCACCTTCCCTCTCCTCCCCTCCCTTCACTTCCCTCTACCTGATCTAAGGTGACTCTATTCTTCTCTAGTGCTCCCTCCATTGTGAATTAGCATCCGCATATTAGAGAAAATATTCAGCCTTTGATTTTTTTGGGGGATTGGCTTATTTAGCTTAGCATGATATTCTCCAACTCCATCCATTTACCAGTAAATGCCATAATTTCATTCTTCCTTAAAGCCGTGTAATATCCTATTTAATGGAAAAAATTATATATATATATATATATATATATATATCTGTCTCTTATACACATCT
>NW_025999977.1:44874917-44891908 GCF_001458135.2 Marmota marmota marmota | reverse complement strand
ATAAAATCACATTTTCTGTATCCATTCATCTATTGAAGGACACCTAGGTTGGTTCCATAGTTTAGCTATTGTGAATTGAGCTGCTATAAACATTGACATGGCTTCTCTGCTGTCTTTGAATTTTACAATTCCATGGCAATGTGTCTACCTGTAGTTCTTTTTAACATAGTCTAGTTATTTGGGGGCATGGTTTTAATCTGAGGATTCACATATTTTACCAATTCTGAATAATTCTCAAACTTTTCAAGTGATGAATTTTTGACATTCTCTCTAAGATCCTGGTAGACTATTTATTAAGTATATGGTAAATATATTCTATCATTTATTTATTAAATGTTTCATATTTTTTAATCTTTTAATTGGTACATGATGCATTTTTATAAAATCTTCAGCTTAAACTTCCAATTTCCCCATTCAATTTCCACCTATGCCCATCCACTGAAAACTTAATTTCTCTGAAAAAAATTTTGTGTGTATAATTCCTAGACATTATGCCAAAGTTTCATTTTCAAAGCCACTCATTTCTTCCCTCTCCCATAGAAGAAAATTTTTATCCTTTTTTCTTTTATCCCTATATTCATTTTGAATATACTTTTTTATGAAGTCTAATTTTTCTATTTCAAGTCCTTTGAGATCAGATATTCTTGCTTGTCAGTATTTTTCTAAGGGAAGGATCCTTCCTTGTGTGTTTTGTGATTTCTAAATTGTAAGCTTATATTCACAGGCATTGTTTTATTCTCAGCATATCTGGTCCCCTAAACCCTTGGTTATAGACATGTTGATACCAAGTTTTTATAGTAATTTGGCTTTAAATTTTTTTTCTCATGTAGTCCAGAGGCTTTATTGGTCTAAAACCAATTTTTAAATTCATTTATCACTCTGGAGATTCAAATTCCATATTGGTAAAGTGAACTCGGGCTTTATAACTTCATACAACATGGGTTATGTTATCTAATAAAGTCTTTGGGTCTTTCATGCTAGATATTATAAAATTATTTTGTTATTGTTGTTTGTATTAAAAAAATGTTTTCATATATTGCTCCTGAGATGCCTTTTCTTTTCTGGTGTATCTAATGAGTGCATTCCTGCTAACATTACCACCAAGGAGACATCTCAGTTTCAGCATCCTGCCTCATGCACACAGTCTTACCCTCTGTGTGTTACATAACCCTGCCCTACAACTCCTTCAGCTAATACACTATCCAGTGTTTGGTGGATACTAAGATTTTGGCTTGTTAGCTTAACATTTTTCTTTAAGTTTCCTCTTTTTGTGCTAGAAAGGGAATTTTCTTTCATTCCACTGAGTTCAAATGTAAATGCAAATTACATTATAAAATAAATATAACTAAACCAGCATTTTTCTAATGAACTGCTTTTCTGTTGGCTGAGTGCACCATATTCCCAGAAATTCAAGTCCCAGAAGGTCAGTTGACATTTTAAAAATCAACATTTTGTTTAAAAAAAAAAAACAGATTTAAGGTGAAAGACTTCTGGTTTCTATCTGAATTACTATGAAAGTAACTCACAACAGGGTAGATTAAGACTGACAGTAAACCTATTGTGAAATCTAGAAGGAATTTCTACTATTAAGTTGATTGAACTAGATTGAAAAGTGTAATTGATGGTCCATTTTCCAAGCTCATGAGAAATCTGCTCACTCCAACATAGTTAGAAAATCTCTCCCTCCCTCATGTATTCTCTGCATTCTTGATTATAAATACAAACTCTCTCCCAACCTGAACTCTCTCCCTCTAGTACTCGGCAGGTTTTTATTTTTTTTTAAAAATGATATTGTGCTGATCGGCTTTCCCTCCCTGTTACAAAACACCTGAGTGAAACAACTTTATGTTGTTTGGGCGTATATTTTCAGAGATGTCATTCCATAGTCAGATGGTTTCATTGTGTCTGGGTCTGCGGGGAGGCAGAGCATCATGATGAGGGTGTGGCAGAATGAAGTTGCTTATCTTATAACTGGAAGGCAGAGAGAGAGAAAGACAGCGAGGTCACAATAGGGGCTGGGGACAAGATATGCCCTTCCAGGGCATGACTCCAGTGACCTACTTCCTCCAAATAGGCCCCACCACCTGTAGTTTCCACCACCTCCCAATAGTCCATCCATTTATAAACCCATCAATGGATTTATCTACTGATGAAGTCAGAATACATGGGGTCCAATCACTCACTTCTCAAAGCCTCACCTCTGAACACTGCTGCCTTGAGGACCAAGCATTCAACGCATGAACCATTGGAGAAATCTCCTGTGCAAAGCGTAACAGACATCTAGGGAGTTATTCTCTCTCATTTCTCACTTTTCTTCCATATTCCAACTCCATCTCTACACAAAACCTATGTTATTTCTCTTTTAACATTTAGTAAAAACCTGTAATTGTCAAATACAGCTACATGATATATGTGGAGAAGAAAAAAGCTCAGAGTGCCCTCCTGAATTATACGAGTCAAAATCTTTCAGAAAATCATGTAGGATTGAGTCTGGTGAAACACCAAGAGCAGTTCATTCTAGGGACTTTTGTTTGCTATGTATTGCATCTCTCCGTGTATGTGTATATAGAGACGTATCTGTGTGTGTGTGTGTGTGTGTGCGTGCGCGCGCATATGTATCTTTTCCATTAAACTTTTGGTGGACATTTAGATTGTTTTCACATATGACTTTGGTAAATAGTTCTGCCATGAACATGAGAGTGTGTATCTCTTCAACACTGAAATTTCCTTTCCCTTGGATATATATACCCTGAAGTGGTATTGCTGGATGATAAAGTAGTTCTATTTTTAATTCTTTGAGGAATCTCTCTACTGTTTTCCATAATGGCTGCACCCATTTACATTCCCACCCTCCGTGTTCCTTTTTCTAGTTGTATGATTCTTGTATTTTTAATGTACAAAGTGCCAAAGTAATAGCTCATGGAAATTAAAGATTTTTAACAAAATCCTTTTTAGTTCTTCTAATGTACAAACCCTTTCTGTAAGCACTAATCTGGGTGAAGGAATACAGCACTGCCAGCTCCCTGAAGCCCCACCAGAAGCACCATCTCCTCCATACCTCTTTCCTTTAACTGTATAAACCTGCATCACTAAATGATCTAGTTTAATTTTCTCTGTTTTTGTTTCACGTAAATTATAATCATACTGTGCCTATTCTTTTGAATCTTTGTTCCTTCATTCAACAAGTATGTTCATGAGATCTGTTCGTGCCAATTATGTGTCTCATTTTCCTTGCTATTTAGGATTCCTTTTAATGAAAGCAACATAATTTATGTATACATTGATTCTTGCTGGGTTTTGGATATTGTAAAAAATATTGCTATAAAACGAATGCATAGTGTCTTTGATGAACATATTCTGGTTTTATGCTTAGAAACAGATTTGTGGTAAGAGAGGCCAGCCTAGGCCTAGCCTTCATAGATGGTGTCAGGTTTTTCCAGTTTGTTAAAACGATGAACATTGCCATCAGCTGTGGGTAAGGGTTCCGTGTGCTGTACATCATAACCCATACTTTGCATTACCAACTGTTCACATTTTAGCAAATGCAGTATCTGTAAATGGCAGTCACATTTTCGTTCTGTGCACCTTTGATGACTAAAATTTGAACACAGTTTAATAACTATCAGCCATTTGGCTTCTTTAACGAAGAATCATTTCATAAATTTGAACTGTCTTGATTTCTTCTTGATATTTGGAAATCTTCAGGTATTTTGAATAAAAGTCCTTTATGTATTATATCAAATAACTCTTTTGACTTTTTTGATAATTTTTAAGGAACAAATATTTTTAGTTTTAATACAGTCATATTAATCAATCTTTGTGGTTATCACATTTGTGTTTTAAGAATCCACCTTATATCTAAATTTAAAAAGATATTTTTTTGTATATTGACTGCAGAAAGCTTTGTTGTTTTTCCTTTCAAAATTTAGACAAGATCTACCTGCACTTGGTATCTTTTATGTGTTTTGAAGCAAAGTTCTCATTTTATTTTTAAAAATTTCCTTAGGGTTTATTCAATTGTTCCAGAGATGTCTGTTGAAAATCTGTCCCTGTCCTCAAGTGTAAGCTTTTGTCCTGGTAGGAACCAAGCATTCATGTATGGATAGATCACTGGTCCCTTGTCTCTCCTATTTCTCAATTTTTTCTCATTGTCAAAGCTCTATAATATGATTTTATAACTAGAAAGCAGATTACGCCACCTTATTCTTCATTTTTAAATAAATTTTGACTACTTTTTTTTTTTTGCATTTCCATAGAAATTGTAGAAACCACTCATCTAGTTACACAGTGGGATCAATGTGTTGGATTTTGCTAATTCATTAAACATAGATTTATTGGGGAATAATTGGAAACTTTAAATATGGAATCTCTTAGTCCATCTACATGTATCTCCTTTATTTAACTCTAATTCATGTTAAATATTATTTATATTTAGAAATCTTCACTTTTGTCAGAATTATTATTTGCTATTCCTTAGTTTAGTGATATTATATGTAGTATTTTCAATAACTTCACCTTTGGTTATTGTTGATTTATTGTATTAAAATGATTTTGCATATTGATTTTTGTTTACAGAAATGTTGCTAAACTCACTTAGCAATTCTAATCAAATCAATCAAGTGTGGATCTTGATGGATTTGTTTCTTCCTTTCAGTCCTTCTGTCTTACGTTTCTGTTTCTTGCCTTCTGTCCTGGTCAGGACCCCTAGTATGATGTGGAATAAAAGTAGTGAATCCTCATCTTGTGTCTCAGCTTGCTGCAAGGTTTTTATGCATATACTTTATTTTTAATCAGATTTCCTCCTTTTCCGAGATGGCTAAGAGATATTATTCTCCTTATGAATCTGTGCTGAATTCTGAGAAGGGCTTTCTTTTCTGTTCCATATGATATTATAAAATGATCTTTGCTCTTTTCTGCTAGTTGAAGTGGATGGAACATTCATGTGTTTGGTGGGGAGAAGCCAGAACCCAAGATGGGCTGCCATTCTGAATCACCGCTCAGCGTTGCTCATTTTACGTTGCTTTGGCCTGCTGTTTCCCTGCTATCTATCTATTCAGCTCTTCCCTGAACTTAAGATGAGTATTAAATAATTTTATAGTGGAAACGTTAAAAAAGACATTTTACCATGATCTGAAATATGAGTATCCTTGCATTGAAAAAAAAATGAAAAAAGATGTTTTTAAAAACAAAAATGCTACTTAGGAAAATTTTGTTCTGTCACACTTGCTTCCTTATAACAAAGTACAGAGGACTGGCTGGCTCTTCATTGTACTGAACCACAAGAGCAGATGCCCTGCTGTGGTTGATATTTCTCTTCTACCTTCCACCTTGCAGACTTGGAGGTCAGGAGACCTAAGTGTTAACTGTTGGCTCTAACCTTGGACATAACGCTGACCCTTTATGGAGCTTTGGGGTCATTTCTTCCCACTTTATTTTGCTGTTTCTAGTTTGTTTCATGGCATTGGATTTGTCTCTCCCAGGATATGCTCCCTCTGAAGTCCTTCTGGCCTCAGCTCCCACCTTCCATTCAGGGCCATTCCCTGTGATTTTCCATTAGGTCTTGCTCATCTCATTCAGCTTTTAAATGTCTCGACAAGTCATTTGGTATCCATATATTAATAAATAGCCACAGTTGTTTTTAGTTTGCAGGAGCACAGAGAGCAGCCTGGGAATATTGCAGCCATCCATTTGCAAACGATTTAAGAAATACTTCATCATGCTTTATTGTGTTTCGTGTGATATAAACACACCTCTCAATTGAATTATGCTCTATATTCAAGTGGGAGGTTAAATTACACTGCAGACAGAAAGAGAAAAGTACAGTTATTTTAAACAGAGTTGGAGAAGAGCTAGGAAAGTAGTTCTGGGTTTCATGTCATTAATAAGAACATGTAGATTCAAAACCCTGTGCCGAATGCTGTAGCTTCATAGCTCATACATCCTATTTGAAAACTGAAAACAGGTTTTTTTCCCCAGTAACAATGTAGACTCTCTCTTAGTTACTGGTTGCTATGTTAAGTAATATGAGTAGACCTCACAATTTTTGATTTGTAGTGTTATTATTGGGAACAGGAATAGCTCTTTAGAGTTTCTAAGGAGACAAAGAGATAAAATTTGAAGATAACATAGAATGTATCCCAAACAAGAGATGTTTTCTCAGATCAGAGCACTGTCCCATTATGTTTTCGGGGAGATGTTGTGTATTCATGCATCTGTTCATTGTGAAGGGGAGACGGCTCTCCCTGAGGTGGTATACAAGAGCAGTTAACAACCTGGGTGTTAGAAGGAGGCTACCTGGTTCCTGGGTGAGGCTCCAATTCTTAGTAGTTGAAATGTGAGGGCCTATAGTGGCCAATGCAACTTTGAAAAAGAAGAATGAAGTTAGAGGACTATCACTACCCGACAAATAGGTTACTTGACAAAAGAGATTCCAGAAATAGACCCACATGTATACATGCAACTGATTTTTGATAAAAGCACAAACTCATGTCAGTAGAGAAAGGGTAGCCTTCTCAACAAGACAAGAAACAGTGCTACAGCCCTGGATGTAAACATGTAAAACAAATAAAGTAACAAGATTTATTCCTAATGCTACACAAAAATCCACTAAAACTGCATAATCTACCTGATTATAAGTCAGAAAACTATAAAACTTTTAGAGATAAACACAGAAAAAATCAGCAAGCCCTGATAATTTCTTTGATATCACACCAAATGCACAACCCATAAAAGAGAAATTTTAATAAATTGTACTTCATCAAAATTTAAAACTTGTCTTTGAAAGACACTATTAAGAAAATGAAGAGAAAAAGCTATATGTTGGCAGAGATAATTTTGCAAATCATAAATCCAATAAAGGACTTTTATTGAGAATATAAAACTCAATACAATAAAACAATATAATAAAAAATAGACAAGATTTCAAGAGTCTTTTCACCAAAGAAGTGAAGATATGCAGATAGCGAATAAGCTCATGACTATTAATTAGGAAAAAGGAAATTAAAGCCACATTGAGATAGCACTATTTACTCACTAGAATTACTCTCATAAAAGATAGATAATACAGAGTTTTAGCAAGGGTGTAGAGGAACTGGAACTCTTGCACTCTTAATGAGAATGTATGTGGTACAACCACTAAGGGCAGTTTATAAGTTTCCCAAAAAGTTACTACAACACTGTGCATATGATCTAGCCTCTCCACTCCTGGGTGTTTGCCCAAGATAAATGTAAGCAATATCCCTGCAATGGGATATTCACAGTAGATTTCTTCGTAGTAACCATGAACTGGAAAAAGCCTGAATACCCATGGATAGACCAGAAATTATTTGTTCATTTACCTATCTATACCATGGAGTACTACTCGGAAATAAAAGGAATGGATTATTGATATACCCAAGAGGACGGATGACTTTAAAATATGTTGAGGAAAAAGAAATCAGATAAAATGTACCTATTGTAAATTCCACCCACAGAAAATCCTACAAAATGCAAAGAGGTAATAATAATTGATGTAGCTCATCTGTAGAGTATTTAGCATTGTGCCTGGCAATAATTAACGTTATTATAAAAGATATTAACATCTTTTTGTTACTATGGAATTACTAAGAAAATGTGTCTGTGAGAAGAATAGAGAGGGTGTTTTCTGAAGCAGGTAGAGATTGAGGGCAGATCGTCCTCCCTCTTATGGGCTGAATAATGTCCCCCAAAATTCATAAGTTGAAATCCTTACCCTTGGTACCTCAAAATGTGACTGTTTTGGAGACAGGACCTTTAAAGAGGTAATTGAGTTAAAACGAGGCCATTTCATGGGCCCCCCATGATTCATGTCTTTATAAGAAGAGGAGAATGGGCTGGGGAGGTGGCTCAAGCGGTAGCGCGCTCGCCTAGCATGCGTGTGGCCCGGGTTCGATCCTCAGCACCACATACAAAGATGTTGTGTCCGCCGAAAACTAAAAAATAAATATTAAAAAAATTCTCTCTCTCTCTCTCTAAAGAAAAAAAAAAAGAAGAGATTAGGGCACACAGACATCCGAGACCCTTTGAGGACACAAATAAAATGTGGCCATCTACAGGCTAAGGACAGAGGCCTCCAAAGAAACCAACCCTGCTGGCATCTAATCTTGAGCATCTAGACTCCAGAATCATGGGAAAATGAACTTGTATGGTTTAAGCCACCCCATCTGAAGTACTTGGTTACAACACCCCCAGGCCCACTCATTCTTACCCCAGCTGAAGGTCTCCTGCAGGTGCACTTCCCCGTCTGCTGGGGTGACCCCTTCCCAGCATGCACTCCTCTGTAGAGCACCTGGAATTTTGCACAGAGCTGCTGCAGGCTGTTTCTCATCTCGGAGCAGATGGTAATGACAAGCCTTTTAGTATCCACACCCAACCAGGCACAGACTCTGAGGCACCTTTGTTAGTGTTTGCCCTGGTGGGGGTGCCTGCTGGGTTTGCAGCCGCTGCACCATGGGCTCCACACTTGGCGCTCCTACTGCTCAGTGCCATTGTCAGGGGCAACCAAGCCCCAGCTTTATATAATCAAGTGCCCTGTGCAGTGAGACATCAAAACGGAAGGAAACAAATGAAACTTGCAGATGACTTCACTCCTGGGGATTTTATTTCCTAGTTCATTTATGGCACTTTTCATCTGAAAATTTTATCTTGAAATGTCGAAGCTTAAATATCTTCAATGGAATTACTGTACCTTTTCTAAGACTCTGGTGTTCTTTGCTCTCTCCCTTAAGATACCATGTCCTCATTTATTTCCATGCCTTTTAAACTTTCTTTCTATATAACAAGCCCCTTGAACACCTCTTAGGATTTTTCTTTTTTTGATCATAAACCAGATTTTTCATTCTTTGAATGCTTGTTCTCTCCAACCCTCGTATTAAACTTCCTGCAGTGTGAATCCATGAGTGATCTGTCAAACAGAAGCACAGAAATTCCTTGGAGACAGAGATGTGGTTTTATATCTCACGCTTAGCCTTCTGGGCACTAAGTGTTCTTAATAAATCCCCATTATGGCTTCCTCCGTGTCTAAAACATTCTCCTTCCATAAGACTCAACAAGTTTTCACATAACTCAAACTAATTGAGAAACAGTGATTCACTCATTTATTCACGGGGTGCCCATGAGCTGATGGAGTTACAAAGCAGAATCAGAATCACTGCTGTAAAAGCTTTTAATCTAATAGACGGATTCAAAAATGTAAATAAATGTGTGTAAGAAAATGTTGTAAATGTGGGTGAGAAGTACAGAGAATACCAGAAGAGAAGGAGCAGAGTGAGGAGGGCATTTTAGAGGAGATGACCCTAAGATACAGACTTGAGGGACAGGGCTTTTAAAGGAGACATCTTCTCAACCCTCTCAACCCTTCTCAAGTCTGTGCTCTGTCACAGACCACATTTATAATCTGCCTACATCTGGTTGTTGATGCCCAGAGATGGGAGGGGCACAGGCCTTCCTCTTAAGGAACACATAGTCTCGCTAGTCACATATATGACATGGTACCTCTGAACACTTTTAAAATATCTCTTCCTTATAAACATGTGTTGACTCATGAAGATTTGATAGATAAATATGACTTTTAAAAGTGTGCTAAAATGAGAAAAATATGTGAGAACTTATTTTAATTTTTTTCCTTGAAGTTATATACCCTGGGACAATTTTTTAACCAGCTTCCTGAAGTATGTTCTGGCCTTCACTAAAAAGGAACATGAATTCTCTTGGGACACTGGTAGTTTAGAAATGAAACACTTTGAAAGCAACCAGTTCCTGACCCCCAGTTTCAGCCCAGAAACCTCTTCTGATGTTAAATATTTCTGTGACCTTCCCTCTGCTTAATTATCAAATCCTGGAATATGCGTATTTGTAGCACAGGATTTAGTCTTTAATTATATGTGGGTTTTGTATTGTTTGCTGTTTTTCATCAGGTTATCCCCAATAAGGTAACTTCCTGGAGGAACCTATGTATCCCCCAAATGACTTCCAAACTGCATGGTAAAACGCATGGTGCACAGTTGCTCCTCCATTTTATGAGAAAGGACTCAATTGTCTATTTGATGCCTGCTGATCAATTGGATTGACAAGTCTCTCTGCCACCAATTTTCTGCTGAATGGTTGCCTTCAAGGGAGGAGAAAGGTGGTACTTTGAAGATAAACAAAATACCCACCACAAAGCTCTTTGGTACCTATGATCTCCATGCAAGGTATTCTGAGTTAGAAAAGTTATGGACTTTGAAAGTAAAGAGATGTTGAATTAGAGTTTAAAAATTACATTTGCATAAAGGGGAGTAAACTTCCAGAATTGTTGTTGACCATCACACCACCTTCTATCTTACTGGTCCTTTAAGGTGGATAGTGTCACCTGTCAGCCAAAGTTTACTGATTTCTTGTTGCCATACTTAATAAATTACTCTCCCTCCCATTTACTTTTGGGCCAGCAGAGAAGTAAAAACAGGCCTCAGCAAGGATTCTGATACTTGTGTTTCTAGAACTGGCACATGGTACACATAGAACTACCATATCCTTCTTACCTATTTACAAAAATGGATATTCATTTTCTAACTGAATACTGCACAGATCACCAATTTCAATATCATTACTAATGAAGCTCACTGTGTTGCTTTGATTGCCATCCGAATGTGAGCAGCTAATTAGATTGATTGTCTATTTGATGCCTGCTGATTAGCTTATGAAAGCCCTCTGCATTCCTGACTTTGTGGAAAAATGCCCCTGACTTCATGATTACTGATTGATGCTCACATTTCTGATTGCTGTGTGAATAGACACTTAATAGCTCTGTCACCTTGACAAGGGTTTTGGTATTCATCTGATGAGGAAAACAGAGCAGGGTGCTCTGTTTATCAATGTCTGCCAAACATTGAAAGTTCTTTAGAGTGTGAAGACCTCTATCAGCGACATCTGAGGCCTGCCTCATGAGGAGGCCAAGTAAATAACATCATGTGGTTACCAATTGCAGTGCAGGGGAGGAGGATCCCCGGCCAGCATGGCAGGTGGCCCTGAAGATCTGCTCCTCCCCAAGACTGGGTTTGGTATTGGGAATACTCTGTGTGGCCGTGGAGTCTCTGAGATGACAGGTTCAAGGGTGAATATGCAGAGTACAGTTGTGGCCTCTGGTTTTGCACTAAAACACCTATGATGACACCAAAAATTACTCACTTAAATACTGAGAATTAGTACTGACAGTTGACTTACTTGCTGGAATGTAGAACTGTCCCACCTGCGATGTATAGAATGCATAAAACTGGATTGGATCAATGGAAACCCTGATTCAACTCACTAATGACTGCTTAAAGTAGGTTTTTAACAAACAAACAAAAAGCCCAAAGAATAACAACAACAAACTTCTCTCATCTCTCCCACTCTTTGTACCTGGATTCAGAATAGCAAGATGTGCTTCAAATACAGAATAAGGTGTTTTTTCTTCTGTTAGATGGAAGTTGCTTCTTGACATGGATCTGATGTCCCACTCATTGCCTTGCTCTCTGCATCTAAGCAGAGATTGTGACATTTGGGCTTACAGTTGCCCTCTGGTAAAAAGGTCTGAAAACACACTGCTTCCTGCTAGCAAGTATTTCAAGACCCAAGGAGAGAGGGGACACATGCACTGATCACCTGAAAGAGATGGATTGGTGGAGAGAAGAGTACAAGGTCAACATTAAGGCAAAAGTAGAAAGGCAAGACCAATGTGACTTCCTTCTTGTTTTCTAAAGGCTGATACTGGGAATGCCTCACCTTTGAATATAGTTAGGAGGTACCAAGTACCAGTGAGGATCAGTCTCATGCAAAAGCTCATGTGTGCAGGCTGATGTGAGGTAATGGTAAAGAACTTTAGAGAGCCGCCTGGCATTTCCTGGTAACCTTGAACAGCTCCTCCCTGGTCACCTCCTCCACACTCCAGGCACTAGGGTGGCTCAAACTCTTCTTTTGTAGCAATCATCAATGAGAAGGTGCCAGTGAGCAGGTTGTATCTGAAAGTGCTGAGGGAGATTCAAAACAGTATCTTGTGCAGATTTGTTATTCACTGGTTACTGATTGTAATGCAGTCAAACTAATTGGTCATCTGTTTTTTAACATGTTCTGTATTTTGTCTGACATATTCTCACCTTCCTGAAGTTATAACAATGATCTTAGTGTTTCTCTTCTAAGTAAAAAAAGGCACCCCATCCCCTAGAGGAGAAGTGCCCCCAGGGAGGGGGACCCTACCCCTAGAGGAGGAATGGCACCCCCATTCCCTGGAGCAGGGGGACCCCTCGAGAGGAAGACACCATCTCTAAAGAAGGGGCACACCATCCCCTAGAGGAAGGGCTACCCTCGAGAAACGGGTCTCATTTTTAGGGGAGGGGCACCTCATCCCTTAGAAGAGAGACACCCCCCAAATTATAAATTGTTAGTTTAAATCTGAAAAGATGGCCGAAACAAGAAATTAGCTAGTGGTATTTTCTACCAAAATATTGATGAAGCTCAGAAAGGATTCAGACATTATGAATGGTTATAGAAAATTTAAAATCCATCTCATATCTAAAGGTTCAATTTGAAAGCTTATTCTCCTATCTCTATGCATTTCAAAGGCTGTCTCCTGCCAAACTGTAGATGATACTTAATCTAAACCTTCACTGGGAGGGTAACTATATAATCTATGTTTAAATACACTTCTTCTGCTTTCTGGTGAGCATCAGTTCAAATTACTTCTCTAGGGTGAAAACAAGAGGGACCCTACAGAGAGTTGTAGAATATAGAAGGCAAAGTGTTATTGTATTTATATACTGATTTATAGATTCTATGCGCAATAAGAATATATATATATATATGTATGTGTATATATATGTATGTGTATATATATGTATGTATATATATATGTATGTATATATATATATGTATATATATATATGTATATATATATATGTATATATATATATGTATATATATATATATNTATATGTATGTATATGTGTATATATATATGTATGTATATGTGTATATATGTGTGTATGTATATGTGTATATATGTGTGTATGTATATATGTGTGTATATATATATATGTATATATATATAATCATATTATCCAATTTTCCCCCATTTGGTAGAGGAGGGGCTCCCATCAAGAGGGTCATCCTGTCCCTAGAGGAGGGGTAACCCATGAAAGGGGGAGCCTCAACCCTCATGGAGGAGGGGCACCCTGCCCCATCCCCCTAGAGGAGGGGCCACCTCGGAGAGGGCGAGCTCCATTCTTGGAGGAATGTGTTTTGTCCATCTCTGTATTGTTTATCTGTGTCTGACAGAAGTTAGGAATTCAATTTTTTTTTCTTTTTCTTTCTATGTGGATATACAATTTTCTTAACAAAATTAATAAAAAAAATCTATCAATCTTCAGCTAAATGTCAATGATAGCTTTTTAATATACTCTCATTTCATAAGTTTGTAGTTCTGGTTCTGGGGTCTCTGTTGAGAATTTGATTAGAATTTCAATGAAAAACTATTGATCAATTTGGATAGAATCGTTATACCATTTAGTTTTCCTATTCATGTATATGTTAGGTATTTCTATTCATATGAATCTCTTAATTTTTTTGGATTAAGTTTGATAATTATTCATGTAAAGAATTCATATAGTTTTGTTACATTTATTTCTAAGTACATTGTATTTTCTTGCTATTTTAAAGTGGATCTTTTTAAAATTTGTATTTTGTGTTTATTTATAAAAAAGTATTGGTTTTATATAGTTTTATTGCATCAAGTACATGATTATTAATATTTTCTTTTAATACTAACCATTTATCTATACCTTCTTTGAGGTTTTTTATAGAGAAAGCAAACTCATACTTTCAGTTTCTTCTTTCTTACTGCATTATCAGTATTCTTTGAGAAAAAAAGCAGCCGTTGGGTATCCCTATTTTTTTTCCCTACATGTTAAAGGGAATGTCTCAATGATTCACTGTTAAGAATTATGTCTATTCAAACATTCATGTAGCTATTCTTTCTCAGAATATGGAAGTTTTCTTTTATTCATAGTTTTCTAAGAGTTTTTTATTTCTTCATGAGGAATGGTGGTTAAATTTTTCTGAATGTCTTCTACAACTATTGAGACAATCATATACAAATTTCCATCTTTAATATGGTTATGTGACAATCACATTAATAGTTTTTAAAAATCATATTTCCAGATGATCCCACATTGATCATGATACATTTTATTTTTAAAATCTGTTGCAGAATTTGGTGTGTGTGTGTGTGTGTGTTTAAAGAATTTGTGTCTAATTATGCTAATGAGATTGTCCTGTACATTTTCTGTCTTGTGATCTCTTTTGTCTGGTTTAGACATCAGGTCCTATTACCCTCTTAAAAAGAGTTGGGGAGTAATCTTGTAACAGGGACTTAGAGGCTGCTTTTACTAAAAGCATTGACGCTTCATTTGGGCCTGCAGATGCTTGATGTGCACCTAAGAGCAGGATAAAAGCCTGGCGTCTTTGCCTTCATTTCTGTCTCCATCTCCTCTATCAGCTCACACTGTAGGTCAGATTCCTGCTCAGCTCTGCACGTGACATGTTAGTCGCTTGATAATCAGCCAGACCATGGTTTGACCAAGGCTGCTTATTTTGCATGGGTCTTACCCACTGCCCCAGTAATTTCCCTAAGAAACCTAAAACTCACGTCAGTACCCGTGAAGAGAGGGCAGAGGACATAAGTCCCTTGTCTTCTTGATCCATGACTTTTTGTTTGTTTGTTTGGTATTTGGGGCAAGTAGCTGGATGTCTGGAAATCCCTGAGATTAGCCCGCCTCCCCTGGTTGCAAACTTGAATAATAATCTTTCTGTGTTCATTGAAAATGTATAATGATATGAAAGAATCTTTTAAAATTATATCTGCTTTTTAAATTTTGTTGTAACTTGTCTCTAGACCCATGGAGTCTGATGACTTTATTTATGGGAAAATATTTATTTATTTGTTTGACTTTTATGTTTACAAGCAAGTTAGAATTTAAGTTTTATCTTAGGTTAGATTTGTGTTTTCTTTAAAGGTCTCTGTATTACCAAGTTTTCAGTTTATTTGCTACATAGCTTTCATAATAGGCTTACCTAATAACATATTCATAGGTCATCTCTCCTTTTGTTCAATGATCTCCCCCCACCTCAGGGGTTCATAAATTTCATTATTCCAGAGGACTTTAGTTTTTCAATGTGATGAAATTTTGTCTCTTACATAAATATTAAGCATGGATTCTACATATGTGCATTTATTTTACTGTATTATTTTAGAGGGCCTATTTTATCTACCTCCTGCCTTTTTGCTCTATCCTTTCATGAGTTTTCAGATTAATTGATTTTCCTTTACAGTGTATTATTTTTCCTCCCTTTGTGTGGGATTGGTAATCTCTCCATATTTTTAAAGTTATCAACCTATTTGTTTTATATTGGTACTGTAACAGAAGTCACTACAATGTTAGTGACTTGTGACAACAGACATTCATTAACTTACATTTCTGAAGGTTAGGAGTCCAAAATGAGCTCCTTGGCTCCTGGTCCTGTAAGGGACCGGCGAAGCGTCAGAGGGAGACACCACCAAGAGACCACTCATGCTATTGGCAGAAGGGGATTTATTGATCCAGCATGCTGGGGCTCCGTGCCCACTCAAGAAAGGAGAGCAGCCCAGAGCCCCGAGCAGGGGCTGAGCACTGCTTAAGTACACTTTTTTGGGGAGGGCGGGGACTTTACATACATCCCAGTCTCCTTTAACAAATCATCATACACTGCAGGAAAATCAAACAACAATTCTGAGACATGATTAGTTCATTCATTGGCGAGAACAGGTCGGGCGGGGGTGATAGGTCAGTTCTAAAGCGGGGTACACATTCAAACTGATTGGTCCAGGCCCTGCGATGCCTACGTGCAAGGCCACACAGAGCCCTTAAGTTATTAAACAACCAGGCGGTCAGGGGAAATATTTACTGGGCGGTTCCAAGCATTGTCTTAATAGCTACAGGAATTTCAGGTTTTGCATGTAGCATAGGAACTTAACAATACCTGGTCCTTTACATCTTAACTCAAGCCTTGCAGCTTAGAAACTTTACAATGCCCGGTCTTTTACACTTTAACTTCAATTTCTTTTACCCTTACAGTCCACTAATAGCTTCCCAGACAGCAATGGCTTGCAAGAGCTGTCCTCATGCTACGTCACTCTGACACCAACTGTTCTATCTCCTCCACAATCAAGGATGCTGGTGCTTACTTTGTGCCATCTACATAATCCAGAATTATTCCCTAAATTAAGGTTAGCTGATTAGCAAACTTCAGCCAATCTTCTACCTCGATTCCCTTTGACCCTGTCATGTACCATTCTCACAGGTTCCCAGGATTAGGATGTGGTCATCTTTAGAAGGCCATCATGCTGCTCAGGACATCATCTCAGAAATCTCAGCCTGCATATTTCCTTAACAAATCGGCTGCCAGTGTTGATTCTCCTCCCAAACTAGCTAAGGTTGTAACGAGGAAAATTTTATCCATGCCTTTTTATATGTAATGATCACTCAGTATTTTAGTTTTGTCTTGATTTTTTCTTCTACACTCAAATTGGTAGTCATTGTCAATTGTTTCCTAAAGACAGTGATCATTTAGGTAAGTCTCAATGGATTGCGGTATTCTGGGTTCACGGTTCCTTCTTGCAGCTTTGCTCTTTCTTCTGGCATCAAGCTCTCCCCTCTTCCTATTTTTCTCTTTCATGTGTTCCATTAGTGAGGGCCTGTGTGACCTCCCTCAACTATTGGTCTGAAAACATTTGATTCAGCCACTTTTTTGGTTGGTATTGTTATATGTACGTCTAGGTTGAAAGTTATTTTCACACAGCAATTCTGACTTCCTTTTTTTTTTTTTTTTGCTATTGAAAAGTTGTTGTCAGTCTTATTGTCTTTTCTCTAAAAGTTATATATATATATATATATATATATATATATATATATATATATATATACACA